>NW_017731430.1:1913075-1927685 GCF_001890085.2 Hipposideros armiger | reverse complement strand
CAGCGGGCGGGGAGCCCCGTGCCGCTCGCACCGACGGCCGCCGCAGGCCTCCCCGCCGGACGCAGGGATGCCGTCTCCGGCGCTGTCCCCGGCCTGGCGGAAACAGCTGCGCTCGCCGATGTCGCCCCGGTAGGGGCGGCCCCGCGAGGGGCTGAGTGCGGGGGGAGCCGAGACGGCTGCACGCGAGGGCTGCTGGCGGCGCCTGCCTAGGCCTCCCACGCCGGCAGCGCTCCCTGCTCGGCCCCTCGGCTCGCTCTCCCTCCGACTCCTAATCCTCTGCCACTTGGGTACCTTTCTCTGGCAGCACCGCGCTCTTCCGCGAGCAGCAGCCCGCCGGCTCCCTCTCCCCGAGCCTGCCCTCAGCCCGTCGGCATTACTGCCTCGCGTGCAGGGTCCCCGAGAGCCGAGTCGCCCATCCCCTTAGACCTCCCGGGAGAGCTCGCCCTCAATTTTTTTTTATTTTTTTCCCCCTACGGTGCCCCACCCTTGCAGCCGCGGTCAGACGACAGCCCTTTGCCCTTCTTCCCCTGATCGCTGGTGGAACCTTCGTTCGGCAGAGGGTGCTTTGTGAGCCCGTGTCCTAGCTACCTGACTTGGCCGTGCATGGTTTTCTGGCTTTCCAACTTCAGATCATCGTTGTTTTTTTTCCCCCCACATTCAAGGAGTTGGGTTTTTTGGTTTTTGTTTTTGTTTTTTTTCTGGCAAAGATGGCAACCACAATTGCAATTTTTTAGAGATTGACTCCGCATTATCTATAGCCTGCGTTTAATGTACAGATGAAGGCTACCTGTATCAAAACACGTAGGAAGAGAAGGTAGAACGCTCCCCCGTTGGGAGTGTCAACTGAGCGCTTTTGAGAGTTTTAATGGCTCAAGTAAAGAAAGAGACCACGTTTTTCTTTAAAGGATTTTTTGTGCTTTTGTGTCTAGAAGAATAAGCAAGTCTCCCTGTCCGCCCCCCTCCGATTTTTTTCTCCTTTCAAAGCGATAACGGGTTTTTTTTGTTTGTTTTTAATCTTTCTTTTTGCATCATCTTCCTGTTATGCACATATTTGCTTCACATTTACTTGTGTGCTTTTGGGTTATCCCCTTTCAGCCTGTTTGCCATACAGTATTCTTTTTACCTTTGCTTCTCCCTCTGGACTTTCCTGCAGAATTGAAAAAAATGTATATAACATTCCCAGTTGAAAAAGATGTCAGCGAATTGGTGCAGGGAAAAAACAAGAACAATTTCAGGAAACATTATACTTCACACTAATCTCCCCAGAGACGTTAGAGAAGTTTCGTCATTTGAGGCCAAAAAAGGAACTGTGGAACACTAACTAGTTGAACAGTAGATGGGCTATGTGACCAATTTAAGATTATTTGTGTTAAAAGTAAAACTGTTTGTTTTTAAGACTAAAAAGCTTACTATCCACAATATTTGTGACAAAATTTCACAAAATGATAGGGATAACTAATTAGCTGGTTAGATGTAAGGCTTCCAGTGTCTGGAAAAGGCAGTTTTTTTTTAAAAAAATGAGTCAATGTGGAACTTAATATTGATAATTTTGAATTTTATGTGGTGACTTAAGCAATGGAAAAAAATACTTGCCAGTGTAATACTGCATTTTTCTATACTTGCCAGTGTAATACTGCATTTTTCTATGTCCCAAGTATGACCTTTGTTTTACTGCCTTTTATTTCTTTGTGTCTTCTGATGAGAGGAATGGAAAACTGGTGTTCCCTATTTTAATTAAAGCTAAATCTTTTATTTGTATTTTTAAAACATCTCATACAGAGTTTCTGGTAGTATCTTGAAAAATATTTTAATATAAATAAATCCAGCTTTTTAAACTACAGCATTACTTCCTGTGTGGTTATTCTGTCTTTGGTGAACAGATTTTTTCTCCTGACTATCTTAATAGCAAAGTTGAACTTTTTTTCAGAATAACTAAATTACACATAAAATTGCAACCAAATTAAGACATTTGTTCATTCGCTCATCAGTTATCTTTTTGAGTGCCCACTCTGTCAGGTACTCATCTAGTTGCTTGGGCTAGAGCAGTGAACAAAAGCAGACAAGATTTCTGTCTGCCCTTGTGGATATAATAGTCTAGTTGGGGGAGTCAGATAGGAACAAAATATTTAAGTTAATGGTGTACTATGTTAGAAAGTGATAGTGCTGTGAAGGAAAAGTGTGGAAGGAGGTTAGGAGATGGATATTTTGTGGGTTTCAGTTAGAGTGCTTAGGAGAAGGTGTGCCACTCATGAATGCCTCTCTGACCATGTCTTTACCTAAAAAGTTTCCAGATCTCTTTCTTACCCACACCAGGATATTACTGCTGCTGACGATGTTACTTAAGCTATAAGAGGAACTGTGTTTTTAAAACATACATAGTATACAAATGTAACATAGGATTTGTTTACTTGAGTTGATAAAAATGAAATTAGTCTCTAGGACAGCGGTTCTCAACCTTCCTAATGCCACGGCCCCTTAATACAGTTCCTCATGTTGTGGTGACCCCCAACCATAAAATTATTTTCGTTGCTACTCTATAACTGTAATTTTGCTACTGTTATGAATCATAATGTAAGTATCTTTTTGTTTTCCGATGGTCTTAGGCGACCCCTGTGAAAGGGTCGTTCGACCCCCAAAGGGGTCGCGACCCACAGGTTGAGAACTGCTGCTCTAGGATCAATAACATCAACTGAGGATAGACTTTGAATTTCTCGTTGGAGAGTATATATTTTAAAGTTGAGGTTATAATTGCTTTAGTGTACTCTATCTGTGCCTCCCAACCTTTTTTCAGGTCGTGGTACACGTAGAACGTAATGTCTGAATCGCACGCTGAAGTGGGTGAGGTTGTTGGAGGTTGGAAGCACCTGGCTAAGGCATCTCCGTGTGAACAGTGGGGAATGGAGGATCAGTATTCTAGCGTCCCTGTAATTCTGAGAAACTCTGTTCTATAACACTGCCGGAGTTGATCTTGAATATCCACTTCAAGGCTGTGACTTTCAAACTAATGAGAAGCCTTTGAGATACTCTTTCCCTGTTTTTCTCTCTCCTTTTTTTTCCCTCCTAGAGCAAAGTCACAAATCACCAAGTAAGATTATGGTTAGATTATGTTTTAAGAAACCATTTTTAGAGAATGGTGAACTCATGATGGCATTTAAAATTGGCAGAAGTTAGAGTAAAGAAATAAATCTACATTTAATTTTGATATCCCCAAACTGCAAAAGCATTATTAGAGTGAACTTTTATGTGATTCTAAACATTCTGAAAAGTGTAGCAGTATTGTGGCATTGTGTTTTCACCTAAACCATAAAATTGTATTTTGTGTGTTATATTTCATTCTCATTTTGTATTTAATCTTTTTTCTTTCTCTGATGGCTCATCTCATTCACAAGTATGTATTATGAAATATTTAAATTGGCCTCCTTGATGTATTTTCTGATTTTATAATTTAGCTGTTTCATTCAGACTTCTCTTATGCTGGAAGTTTTTAAGTATACTTGGTATATTTTTATAATTTGACCATCTAGATTTATTTAACATAAGGTATGAACTCTTCTTACATTATGTCTTAAGATCTTAGAAAATGAGTGCATAATAGTTGCTATTTGTCAACTCTAAAAACTGATCTAATTGAGAGAAATGGTCAGTTGAATTACTCTTGTGGATTTTCTGCATTTTCTTCCTCTTGAGTCTTAGACTACTGACTGTTGATATGACTAGATGAAAGGAGATTGAGATTTAGTAATAGAAGATGGATTATGAATGTGTTCTTATTTTCAGAGGACTCAGAAATAAGTTATTTTGGATTAGTCACAACTTTGCATTGCTCTTTACTCAAGTAATTGGCTCTCGTGATTGCGAGGTGGAATATTGGCTCTTACGGACGTTATTATTGTTGTACCATGTTGCCTTGGCAATTAGATTCCATATGACTTTTTGTTGATCTCATTATGAAGGTTCACAGCATAATCAAAAGTTTAAAAATAGATTGTCATCTTGGATCCTGAGGCTTACTGAGCACTAGGAACTAGTGGGGGTATAGCTAGAATTACAGTATTTGAGAAGATTGGATACTCTGGTTAGGAATAGGGCTGTCAGGGAGTTATTGGAGCAAGTGCCAAGGGAACAGGAACAGGAACAGGATACAGTAGAGTTGAGGTGTTCTGTGTGAGTGATAAACAGAAGTAGATATAGCTTCATATGTGGGTGAATGAAAGTGAACGGGTAAAGCTAGGGCAGTCATCTTTTCTTAATCCTCAAAGCATTCATTGTACTGTTTTCTTTTGCTATTAATCACTTACTGCTTTATGAGATGCCTTCTGTTTTTCTCCCAAAGTGTGTGTTTGGGTCTTTTATTTAGCTCTTGCATTCCCCTGGGCCATAGATCCCATGAAAATAGGAAAAATGCTTTGTCCCTGTCCCTTAAATGTGCATATATTGCCTACAGTAAGTGTGCATCACTTGATGCTTCAAAAAGCATTCCTAAATAGCAAATTCTGCATCGGTTTCATTCTAGTCTGAAATGAAGCAATTCTATAATAGTAAGTTTGAATACCTGTACATTCATATTCATTTATATTCCCCCCAGTTGGCTTATTTTCTTAATTTAAGTGTTTGCCATAACTTTAGTTTTTCAGTGTATTTTCATATTCTTTTTCTCTGAATTCTTATCCCAACCTTGTAAAATGGAAACTCAGATAATCCTATTTCATTGTAATAGAGACAGAGTGACTTTTGGTAAGTAATCACTTATTTGGAAAGTGACTTATCCAAAACTACATAGCAACTCAGTGAAGCTGCGCTTAGAATTAGAAGCCAAGCTGTGAAATCCACTGCTAGTGTGAGATTGTAGGTAATGCACACATTAACAAGTTCGGCATCAGAAATCATTGGGACGATTCGCTAACTTCTTAGTCAAGCACTAAAATAATACAGCTCCTATAACTAAGAAACCGAAAGGAAAATATTCCTTATACTATAATATAGTTACTTAGTAGTTGACTTTTAAGAAGAGGTTCTTTATGTGTATATTCAGGCAGTGAGTAAAATTATTATGGGAAATCTTTACTGTTCAAAGATAATATTTATTAGCAAGGAGAATTTTAAAAGTAGCAGTGATCTGGCATTTTCCTGAAAATATACTTCTGCGTAGTATTTATCTAAATTGAGCATTTGTTAGGTGAACTTTATTTCATTTTTGTATCATTGCTGTCTGCTTTATTATTAATTTTATCTACAAAATACTTGTTCATATTTGTCAGGTGTTTTAAAATTTTCCTCCTTCGATAGCCCTTATTTGTGAATGCAGTTTTTGGATCACCAACAAATGATGCATGCCTTTGAATTATTTTATTCTGAGAAAAACTCTAATCTTTTTTTTTTTTTTTTGAGGAAGTCGGCTGACGCTTTATGTTTCATTGCTTTGGGGTCTGGGGGGTGCTCAGGAGCTCTGGGTGGGGCGAGCCCGCTTCCTCTACAGCATCTTGGACTCCTGGCTGCACAGATGTCGCTGGTTCTGCGGATGGCCGCCACGCGCGAGCCCGGGCGCTACTTGTTCTTGTGGATAATGTGCCGGATGCCGCTGAGGGTGGCCCCGGGGTTCTTGTTGATGGTGGTCCGCACGTAGGAGGTGGCCAGCTTTCGCTGGCCAGATCTCCGCTTCATGACGACCACCACCCCTTTGCCGTGGCCCTTGCTTGGCTCCACGCCCACCGTCTTGCGGTGAATCAGCCCATTGCCGCGGAAGGAGTTGTGGGCTTCAGATTGTTGGGCTCGGTGCTGTGCGTCCGCTTGTTCCTTTTGCTTAGAAAGCTGGAGCGGTTATGCGTGACCATCTCTTGCAGATGCGCGGACATGGAGACATGTTGTTGCAGCAGCCGGAGACGAAAAGAGCGAAAAACTCCAGTCTTATTCAGTTGCTTTTTAAAACTTAGGGGAAAAAAGCACAGGATCTGGAATCAAAAGACTTTTGGATTCAGGTTCTGTTTCACTACTTAACAGCTGTGTTGTCCAAAAATCAGTGTGTAGTGTAGTGGTTAAGACAAAAGGAGATTGACAGAGGTAAACATGTATAAAACTGCTATTTTGATTTCCCTTCCTCAAACCTTTGCTTTCTGAGTATTCTCCATGTTGTTATATAGCGACTTCATTTTTCATTTGTTCAGAGACCCTGATTTCATTCTACTCCTTAGCCAAACCATCGGCAAATTCCATCCGGCTCTCCCTTCAAAATATGTCCAGAGTCTAACTCGGTCCTCTCTTCTGAATTCCTCCCTGATGTAAATCATCGATCATCACCCTTCATCCGATGACATCAACAGCTTCGTAACTGGTGTCCCTGCCTCTGCCCTCATTCTCGGACTATCTTTTCTCAATCCATTATTTAGACTCTTCAAACCAGAAGTCAGATGTGAGGTCACTCACATCCCTTCTGTGGCCTCCCTGTTTTGCTCAGAATATAATCCCAAGTCCCTGTTGTAGCCTAGAAAGCCTCACATCGTCTGTCTTTCTGTCACTCCCCGTCCCTTTCTCTATAGCCTCGTTGGCCTCCTTGCTATTGGGTTGTCTGAAAAGTCATGACGCATTTTTGCAACAAAAAAAAACTATGTCATGACTTTTCTGACAACCCAATATTTCTGCCTTTTTACTTTATTACTTCTACTTGGAGTGGTTTGCAGATATCTTCCCCTAGTCTGTGAGCTGTGTGTTTGCACATTCTTGATGGTGTGCTTTGAAGCACAAAATTATTTAATTTTGGTGTTCAGTTTACCTATTTTCTTTTCTCATTTGTGCTTTTGGTGTCATATCTAAGAAATCGTTACCTAATCCAAGGTCATGAAGATTTACACTTACATTACACCTGTGTTTTCTTCTAAGAGTATTATGGTTTTAGCTCTTACATTTTAGGTCTTTCATTCGTTTTGAATTAACTTTTGTATGTGATATAAGGAATATTTTGTTTTATAGCATTAACATGGCAGCTTGTTTTTTTTCTGAAGTTGCATAGGTCTAAACTGAGAGTCCATTGGGTTTGATAGTGTCCTCCTGAATTCAGGTTAGAGGTGAATGGAGTTAGCTGTTTTTCGGATGAGAATTTTTATTGCAGCTCTACTACTACAAAATGTGATTGTAACCCTAATAAGCTGTTCCTGAGAATACTTGTGTATTTATGTATTGACTTTTATTGTAGTTAAAGTAGGCAGACCAACTTTAAGTTTTGGACTTAACCAAAACTTTGAGCCATAGGGCATTGTTGAGGTCATGTAGTCCAACCAGCTTACCTTTTCTTTAAATCATTGCTGCACTTTGTGATTAGGTAGTTAATATAATTTGTTTACTTTTTTACCACATGATAGGAAGATTGAGTAAATTGATTATATAGATTTTTTTTTTAGTATATAGATTTTGATGTTAGAAAAGTGTTACGTTCTTAGGAAAATTAATTTAAGTAAGCTAGTGGAGAACATTACATAGCTGGGCATATTGGTGCCATCTTTGCTGTCTGTTGTGTAGCAGAAACCTCATAGAATTCATTCTTCACAGCAATTATTTTGAACTACCTTGACTTAATACTTCTACAGGCCATCCTCATTATTCATGGATTCTGTATTTGTGAATGTGAATCTGCCTACTCAGTAAAATTTATTTCTAACCCTAAAAATTAATATGTGTGATGCTTTTGTGTTGATTTGCACAGCAGATTAGTGAAAAGCAAAAAATTTGAGTTGCTGGATGCTCATGGTCCCAGCTGATGTCATACAAGGCAATGCCCTACCTTGTTTCAACTGTCATACTGTAGACAAGTGTCCTTTTCTCAGTCTGATTGGTGCCACTCTTTTGCATTTCTGTTTCTTCAGTAATTTCACTGTTTAAAATGGCGCCCAAGGGCCGGCCGAGTGGCTCAGTTGGTTAAGAGCTTGCTCAAGAGTTTGAGCTTTGAGCAACAGCGGTTTGATTCCTGGCCCGAGCTGAGCAGCTGCTGAGCTGCCAACAGGTGGCAGGATGGCTCAGCTTAAAAAAGAAAAAAATGACGCCCAAATGGAGTCCTGAAGTGCAGTCTAGTGTTTCTAATTGCAAGAAGACTGATGTGCCTTATGTAGGACAACATGTGTTAGATAACCTTTGTTCAGGCATGTGCTGTTGGCCTCGGGTTCAGTGTTAATGAATCAGCGGTCTGCATTGAGGAGTCTAGGCAGCAGCACAGAGAAGCCAAGATTATTGTTGATTGAGTGTGAGTAGGATTGCAGGAATCGAACCCTGTATTTCCCCTAGAAACAGTGGTTCAGTGTTTGCTGTGACTATGGAGCATGACGTGTGAATATTGAGAATTGACTGCATTTTGATGTAAATAGCAGCCCACCTTTGATTTGAAATGTATTGAAGCCAGGTTAAAACTGGCACAGTGTCATGTTGCTGATACATTCAGGTTCCTTGTTTGGCTTTTCCCATTTCTTGGAATAGGGCAGTACCTACCCCAGTTTTTTTCTTGACTTACCTGCATAATTCAAGTTAGTGATTCTCAATGTTGGCATATTGCAGTCATCTGGGAAACTTTAAAAAACAAAACTATCCCCAGAGATTGATCTAGTTGGTCTGGCATGCATCTAAGGTACAGTCCGAGGTGAGAGCTAGCACATCTTCAACACAGTGATGGAACTGAGGTGTGCAAATGATGTTAGTTGGTTAAGATGTAGTACATCTCCTTGGACCAGATTTAGACTTTAGGAGATGGTAGACATATCAAAGTTGAGACATCTGGAGAGATCTTTAAGAACCAAATTTGAGACTAAAAATGTGTATATATGTTCCAGGCTGTCTGTCTACATAATTACATTTCTATCAAGCACACCCGTTTTATTGTACACATGTTGACTGTCTTGTTAGTCTTAGTGAGATCTCTTGTTTGGTGGCTGTTTTACCCAAGGAAACAAAGCATCTGCCATGAGAGTTTTTTGTGGAGGATGATTAGTGAATGAAGTACGTTAAGATAGGCTGCTGAGTGGGCCTCTGGGTTCAGTTATGAGCTGATTCTTCTATGCCAGCTGTGTACCTAGACAACTTTTATATTATGAATCTTTGGAGTTGAATGTGAATAATTACAATCTCAGATTTTTGTTGTTGTTGTAACTAATCTTAGGATCCCTGTATGAAAATATGAACAGCCCGGGCCGGCCGAGTGGCGCGATGGTTAAGAACTGGCTTGGGACGCCAGAGAGCCCTGGTTCGGATCCCACATATGAGGGCCAGTGACACTGCCCTCCACAGCTAAGATGCTGAACAACAGCTCAACCTGGAGCTGGGCTGCTGTGAGTCGCCGGCGACGGCATAGGCTGCAGCCCCTGTGGCAGTGGGTTGCCATGGGCTACCGTGTGTAGCCAGCAGCCAGCGTGAGCGGCCAGCAGCCAGCGTGAGCGGCCAGCAGCCGCAGTGAGCGGCCGTCCAGAAACCGGCGACTGATCTGCCTCGCCCGGGAAGAGCGCGATGATGGTGCCAACTTGGGCCAGTGAAGCAACATCCTCCACAACTAGACTGAAGAACAAAATAACAGCAACTTGTCTGTTCCCTTTCCCCCAATTCCCCAGTACTGTTCCCTTCCCCCCAATACCCCAATAAAAAAAAAAAAAGAAAAAAAAAAGAAAATATGAACAGCCCTTGTTTTTAGTCTGTTGACCCTTCGTTAGAGCTCTTGTTGCTAGCCCTTGCAGCTCCCCTTTCTAAGGCCTATGGTGAACTTCTTTTCAGGCCATTAAAATCCCTGCGAGTTAGGTGTTTACAATTCTGGGTCGTGGGTCTATCTTCCCTTGTCCTCGTCCTTAGGTTGAAGTGGACATTACTGCACATGTGTACATTCTGTCAGTATCCTTTACTTGCTGGGAATACTTAGCAACACTTTCTGTCGCTTTATATATTGAAATTCCGTTTTGAATTCTGCCTAGTTTTGACAGCTCCCCTTTTCATTGTTTCTGGGATTTTTTTTTTTTTAACTTACCTAGCAGGTTATTTAGTTAGCCCTTCCACTCTTTGTACTATCTTTCTGAATTCATATTACTCAAAATCTGCTTTAGTTCTTTAAAGCTTTATACCTGAGATATGAATCCACCCAACTTAGCCTCAGCCTTCACAGCTGTACACACTTTTTCTTACCTCGTGTGCCCTCATTGCGCGCTTTACTTCTTCCGTAGGATTTTTCATTTCTGCTTTGCACTTACTACAAAGGTACTTTGCCTTTTAGATTTTAACTCACTGAAGGCAGTGCTCTGCTGGTAGTAAGTACTCAAGTGTTTTTTTGAGTAAATAAATAGAGACTCAAGTAAAACTTTTTTTCAGACTAGGTCAGAAATGATATAAAAACATTGCTTCCTTGGCCTGTCTGCATTCCTTTGATGTGTTTTGCTTCAGCTTCTGTCCTGACTTAAAGAAACTAAAGAATTGAGTTGAATAGGAAAAAGCACATAGTATTTTTAAATCAGTGTAAATTTCCTGTTAAGTATGTGCTTCTCTTTCAACCACATTAATATTTGGTTGGTGATTCTTTCACTTTGTAGATAATGCTTCAATGAAAGTCTTTTTTTTTTTTCTTTTTCTTTTCTGATGGTAGGTTTTTTCCTTTAAGCTTTCCACCTACAGCCCTTATACTGACAGCAAACAATCTTAGGTCTTGCTTCATTGATACTAAAATTAAGTGATTGTTTTCTTCCTAAACACAAAAATGTTGTGTCTCAGGATACTTCTCCTCATTCTTGGTATTGTATTCCTTTTCCAATTGTTTTCTTCTTAAGATGTGTCTTAGAGTAGATCTGTCTGTGTGTTTGTGTGTTTGTGGGAAGAGGAGGTATGAGGTTGTGTGGGATGGTGGTGTTTTGTTATAGAAAGTTGGTGATTGGTTCTTTCAGGTGTTGCAAAGGATGGAACGTCTGTTGATGTCAGTGAAATGCAGACTGGCTTCTGATAAGCCTTTTTACCCTTAAACACAGTTGCAGCTTTTAGATAAAGAAGATGTGGTACTACATATATTCAATGGAATATTACTCGGCCGTAAAAAATAATCAATATTAGAAAATTTGCATACTAGAATTTCTAATATTAGAATATTAGAAATTTTGCCATTTGTGACAACATGGATGGACCTAGAGGGTATTATATTAAGTGAAATAAGTCAGATTGAGAAAGACAAATGATTTCATTTGTATATGGTGTCTAAAAAACAAAATAAATGAATAAATAAAACAAACTCAGATATAGATAACAAATTGATGGTTGCTAAATGGGAGGGAGGGTTAGGAGGATGGGTGAAAAGGGGGATGGGATTAAGAAGTACAAATGGTAAGATATAAAAACAGTCACGAGGATGTACAGTACAGCACAGGGAATATAGTCAATAATATTGTAATAACTATGTATGGTGTCAGACGGGTACTAGACGTATCAGGGCGATCACCTCGTAAGTTATATAAGTGTCTAATCACTATGTTGTACACCTGAAACTAATATAATATTGTATGTCAACTGTAATTGGAAATTAAAAAAAAAATTTTAAATGATAGCCGTTAGCCTGATTTGCATATCTTTGTAGGTAGTCTATGTTTTCTCTCTGGTTTTAGAATTAGCACTGTTTTAGTTGGTGTTCTGAACTTTCACAGTGATGTATTTAAGTTTAGAATTAGTTTTATTTATGCTTTTTGGAATTCATTGGGCTTTTGGACCTGAAGATTGCTGTCCAACAAGAAATTCTGGGAAATTCTCAGGCATTATCTCTTTAAATGTTGCCTCTCTATTACATCCTAGATAAATTCTTCAGATCATTTTCCTAGGT
This sequence comes from Hipposideros armiger, assembly GCF_001890085.2. NCBI lineage: Eukaryota > Metazoa > Chordata > Mammalia > Chiroptera > Hipposideridae > Hipposideros > Hipposideros armiger. The sequence goes on along the minus strand of NW_017731430.1, from coordinate 1,915,876 downwards.
ACTAATTTGCTCTTCATCTGTGTTTAATCTGCTTAATTCATCATTGAGTTTGTAAAAAAGTATTATTTAGATATAATTTATATACTATAAAATTCACCCTTAGAGTGTAAATCAGGTGTGCAACCATCCCCATAATCCAATATAGAATATTTTCATCATCCCCAAAAGAAACCTTGTGCCCGTCAGCACGCATTCTCCATCACTCTACTCCCTATTCTTCTCTCCCCCTGGCAGACACTTTCTGTATCTGTGGGTTTGCCCGTTCTGGGCATGTCATAGAAATGGCATCATATTATGTGTGGGCCTTTGTGACTGGCTTCTTTCCCTTAGCATCATGTTTTTGGGGTTCATCCACGTTGCAGCATGGATAAGTGCTTCACCCTTTTTAATGGCCAAATAACATTCCATTTTATAGACAAAACACATCTTGTTTACCCATTCATCGGGTAGTAGACACTTGGGATGCTTCCATGTTTCGGCGGTTAGGTACAATGGTGCTGTGAACACTGGTGTGCATGCTTTCATGGGGACATGTTTTCATCATCCATTGAGCCTTTATTTTTTAATTACACAAGAAATACACTTCTACTTTCTTGTTGTAAAAAAGCCATAATATAAAAGTATATAGTGCAAATAGGAGTGTCCTCTTTCTCCATTTCTACTGCTGGGAGAAAACTATGTAAAATAGCTGGATGTGCTTCCTTTTGGTCTCTTTTGTAAGCTTTTATATAATGCTTGCATAAATAAATCTCTTAACATAAAGGGATTGTGTGTATTTTTAAGACTTGCTTTTTCTTTTTTCAGTATGTTTTGGAGTTCTTTTGTTGTTAGTACACATAGATCCACATAGTTCTTTTTTTTTTCTTTCCTACACTGATTGAATATTTTTTTGTTTTTAAGATTTTTATTGGGGAATTGGGGGAATGTGAACAGCGGTGGGGAATTGGGGGAAGGGGAACAGACAAGTTGCTGTTGTTTTGTTCTTCAGTCTTGTTGTGGAGGACGTTGCTTCACTGGCCCTCATATGTGGGATCCGAACCGGGGCCCTCTGGCGTCCCAAGCCAGTTCTTAACCATCGCGCCACTCGGCCAGCCCCACATAATTCTTAATAGTTGCAATAGTCTTATTTTCATATGCCATAATTTGTATAACTTACCTGTTGATAGACATATATTGTTTCTGGATTTTTCTCTTATAAACAGTGAATCAGTCAACATCTTTATTAATTTTTTAAAAACATTTACTGAGGCAAATAACATTATGCACCACGCAGTTTTGAATGCTGTGAACACAAAGATAGACCATAATCTCTGCCTGGAGTTCCTCATAGTTATAAAAGCACTACAAGAACATAAAGTAAATTAATTGGGGACGTGGTGCTTTTCCAGCTCAGGAAGATAGATTTTTATCACATCAAGTGTTGCATGCTATTGTCTTCTGTGTAATTTCTCATTTGGTCCTTATTAAATTTTTATGTATCTTTCTAGATCCTGAAAAGTGGAATTGTTGCCTCAAAGCATAGAACTCGTATCCCTGCAGGATTTCTGTTTGCTTCTGTTGGTTGCCTGGGGCAATGCTTCATGGACCACTTTTGATTAAATTCTTGCCTGAGGTTTCTCAGGTTGCAGTTCAGACTGCAAACCCATGTAGGTGTCCGCTTGAGGTTATGACATTTCATGGAAGAATTTTTTCCCCCTCTGCCTATTGCTAAGTTCAAAATAGGCACGTTTCACTATGGTCCCCTTCGGCATGCTTTGCCTTGTTCACTCTGACGCTGAGGTCATAGTTTTGTGTAGGTCTTTTAGAGCCCTTGTTTTTGGGTCTTGACCCCCTTTGGTTTGGTAGATGGCCCCAAGGTGAAATTTCACAGTTCCTGAATTCACTTTGTCTTTGTTTTCTATAGAATTACTTAGGGTATCTACTCTGCCGTTGTGCTGCAAGTGAAATCCTGTCTAGTTTTTGAAACCCTCTTCCTTTGGCTTTCCGAATGCCGCAGTCCTGGTTGTCTCCTTTGTGACCACTCTCTCCTTTTGGGCACTACTGTACCCTGAAAGCACGTAGAAGTTATTTACATACTTGTGTCTCTCTTTAGATCATGGGCTCTTGAAAAACAGAATCATTTAGTCTTGTCACTTTTTGCATCCCAGTCTGATTTTTTTTTTTTAATTTTATTGGGGAATTGGGGGAGGGGAACAGACAAGTTGCTCTTCTTTTGTTCTTCAGTCTAGTTGTGGAGGACGTCGCTTCACTGGCCCATGTTGGTATTGTGACCATTGCGCTCTTCCCGGGTGAGGCAGATTGGTCGCTGGCCTCTGGACGGCCACTCACGGCGGCTCATGGTAACTCACACTGGCTGCCAGCCACTCATGCTGGCTGCCAGCCACTCACGGTAGCTTACAACAGCCCACTGCAGCCCCACTGCAGCCTACGCCGTTGCCTCATGGCAGCCCAGTTCCAGGTGGAGCTGTTGTTCACCATCTTAGCTGTAGAGGGTACAGCGTCACTCTCCCTCATGTGGGATCTGAACCGGGGCCCTGCTGTTCAGAGCTGGCATCCCAAGCCAACTCCTAACCAACATGCCACTCGGCCGGCCCCCAGTCTGATTTTTGAAGATGTTAGTTTAAAATAAGAATGAATACCTCCATTTGTTGAAGGCTTTCCATTTCCTAAAAGGGGAAAAAGTTTCAATAAGTAACTGTTAGGCATTAAGATCTGTAGAAGTGTACTTAGAATTCAGAAGGAAAAAAAAATGTTTTCTAATATGCATGCATCAAATTTTAAAATAAAATTGCATTGCCTGG
>NW_017731430.1:1907355-1913051 GCF_001890085.2 Hipposideros armiger | reverse complement strand
GGGGGAGTGGGGATGGGGGGGTCAGAAATTGCAAGTGTTTGATATTTTCATTGTTACTAGCAATTATGATATTGCAAGCTGTGAGGAAAACTTTTCATTCTTGGCAACTGAAAGCATCATTTATTAAAGTTCTATCAGTGATTCTCAACAAAGAAGGGGAAGTTTTCTGATCAGTAGCGGTGTGGGATGATATTAAGCTTATTTAAAGGTTGCATAAATTGAAGGGCCAGCCAAGTGGCTCAGTTGGCTAAGAGCTCGCTCTCTTGAGCGAGCTCTAAGCAACAGGGTTGCCGGTTTGATTCCCAGCCCGAGCTGAGCTGCCAACAGGTGGCAGGATGGCTCAGCTAAAAAAATAAAAATTAAAAATAAAGAAAGAAAAAATAAAGGTGTCATAAATTAAAAAGACCTAGAAACATTGCTCTACTGATAGTAATATTTCACTGTCCAGAAAAAACAGAAACTAGCTTTTAAGCAGTGAGTTCCTGAGTTCTGAACAGATTTTCATGCTTGTGTACTTTAATCCTAGAAAAGATGCTCATTAACAATCTTTACAATGTTGCATGCAATTCTAATAACATGGGTTATTTGGTTTTAAACCCATAAATTATGGGCTGCTGTGGTTTTTGTTTTGCTTGGTTATGTACTGTAAAAGAATGTCTGCTAATTATAAGGGAAGAGTTGACCAATAAAAGCTGTACAAACAAGAATGCAAAACACAGCCATTTGGAGCATCTAGTATGTGGGAAAATGTTTACATATCTCAGGCCCTGATATGGTATCTTCTGGTGTTGAAAGAGTAAACCGTGTACAGATGATCCTATTTAAGAAAGCAGAAATATGGACTGTAAATTGTACACTTAAATTAGCTAGAACTTTTTCAGAAGGCTTTTTGCATGACAAGTTACTTGTATCATTCCTCTGGAAAGCTTGTCTGTCTGAATGGCACATTCTTTAAGGATTATGGAGGACTGTGGTTTCTATCCTTGAAAAAGCCGTAAAGGAAGTACTGCTAAAACTTCTAAGCACTTGTATGTAACCTAGGCTGAGACCTCATAACCTCAGTGGGAGTAGCTGTGAAGTTTTGTAGGTAGCTGGTTGCTCTTCATAACCACTTGATAGTATTTAGAAATATTTCAACAATAGATTGTGAATTACAGGACAGGCAATTGAAATTTGTGAATTAGGCTTCAATAAGATATATAGAAGATGTAGGGGGTTTGTGAAGGAACAGGTATGAGCATTGGAGGAAGTCTAATCAAGGATTTCAGACTGTATAACTAGAAGGATATGTTGTAACAAAAAAATGTACAAATTATTATTGATATTCTTTTCTAGAAACGACTGCAGAAAGAACTGTTGGCTTTGCAAAATGACCCACCTCCCGGGATGACTTTAAATGAAAAGAGTGTTCAAAATTCAATTACACAGTAAGTATTTAAGTTTTAAAGTAGTTATTTGTCCCTTACTATCAATGTAAAGTATGAACATATACTCATGTTTTAAAATACAGAATTATTTTTGTATTCATCACATTTTCTTCCACCAAGAGGTAAATACAGTGAACAGACCTTATTCTCTGCATGAAAAGGTGAGGGGTGGAAGGAAGACACGGAAGTATTCTAATTCCTTGGGAGTGGGCAGAAGTCCCTTCCCGGATATGATACCAAGAAGAGTAAAGAGACACACGGGCCCCCTCTCTTAAAAATGAGCATTTTTAATTAGTTTGAATTGTTTTCATGAGTATCATCCTAAGCTCTTACAACCCAGGGTGGACTCCCCTTACTGCTCTTTGATTTACTAATTCTATTAGATAAGGGTAAATGTCCTGAAATAGGGGGGAAATTTAAAATAATTTATCCTCTCCTTAAAAAAATTTCCCAAAACATAGAAGAGATAGGAGCCAACAAGATAAAAGTTTACTGTAGACCAACTTGTAGCACAAATAGGACAATTTAAATATTTAGTGATATTCTAGGTCCAGAGAACAGAAGTGACCAAGTTCACACAACAGAGGGGACACGCTCATCCTCTCAGAAGAGACAGTTTTGGTTACCTATGACTTTGACATTTGAGTCAGTACTGAGGACAGGAGTCAAGCTTTGAGAATGGACATACTGATGTTCAAAAATGGAGTGCACATCTGTAGCTCTGTAACAGCATCTTGAAACATTGCTGGGTTCTTGATTAAGCATTTTTAGGTTCACTGCAAAGTTGAGCAGAAGGTGTAGAGATTTCCCACATACCCTCTGCTCTCACAGCCTCCCCCACTATCAGCGCCCCACAGCAGAATGGTGCATTTGTTGTAACTGATGAGGCTACCCTGATACCTCATAATCACCCAAAGTCTACAGCTTACACTAGAGTTCAGTCTTGGGGTTGCGCATTCTTGGGTTTGTACAGATTCGTAATGCCGTGTCGTCATTGCGGTGTCACACAGAGTGTTTCACTGCACTAAGACCCTCCGTGCTCTGCTTCTTCATCCTTCTCTCCCTCCCCCAAACCCTGACATTTTTACTGTTGCCATAGTTTTCCCTTTTATAAAATGGCATGTCGTTGGAATTGTCCAGTATGTAGCCCTTTCAGATGGGTTTCTTTCACTTAGTGATGTGCATTTAAGGTCCTTCCATGTCTTTTCACAGCTCTCAATTAATTGACATTTTATTTACATCAAAATTTGAAAGTGGAGCACACATTTAGAGTGTATGTCATTTGGTCTATATAATTAAACAAGTGACTTCTTTTGTTCTGTATAGTTACACAGATGGATTACACTCTGTTTTTATCTTTTTCCTCTCTCCCTTTGCTAACCTACCTCAAAATATCCTGTAACAGCTAGCCCTGTGGTTCTCAAGGAAATTGGTATTAATCTACTGCTTCCTCTTTCTTTTCTTTTTTTTTATTGCTTCCTCTTTTCAACATTTACTTTTTGGGGGGGGTGGGGAGAGGGGAGGAACCACACAACACAATAATTTATAAAAAGTTGAAGGAATTCTTTACATTTTTATAAATAATCACTAGTTATACCACAAACTATAATTCTTAATACAGCATTATCTTTTTTAAAAAATTAAATTTATTGGGATAACTTTGGTTAATAACCTTGTATAAGTTTCAGGTGTACAACTATAATACAGCATCTGTATATTCCATGGTGGGCTCACCACCCAAAGTCTAGTCTCCTTTCTTCTGTAACCAAATATTTGACCCCCTCTGTATCCTCCCCCAGCCCCCTTCCCCTCGTAACCACCATACTGCTGTCTGTGTCTATGAATTTGTTTGTTCTTTTGTTGCTTTTTGTTTTATATCCCACATGAGTGAAATCATATGGTTCTTGTCCTTTTCCATTTGACTTAATTCACTTAGCATGATACTCACAATCCACCCATGTTGTCTCAAATGGCAATATTTCATCTTTTTTATGGCTGAGTAGTGTTCCTTTGTATATATGTACCACATCTGCTTTATCCAGTCATCAGTCAAAGGGCATTTAGGTGGTTTCCATGTCTTGGCCAGTGTGACTAATGCTGCATTAATTATAGGGGCACATAGACCTTTATGAATAAGTGCTTTCAAATTTTGGGGGTAGATACCCAGAAATGGAATTGCTGAGTCATATGATAGCTCTCTTCTTAGTTTTGTGAGGAACCTCCATACTGTTTTCTATACAAGCTGTACCAGTTTACATTCCCACCAGCAGTGTATGAGGGTCCCCTTTTCTCCACAGCCTCTCCAACACTTGTTATTACTCGTCTTATTGATAATAGCCATTCTAACAGGTGTGAGGTGGTATCTCATTGTGGTTTTGACTTGCAGTTTCCTTAAGCTGGTGAGGTTGAGTATCTTTTCATGTATCTGTTGCCCATCTCTATGTCTTCTTGAGAAAGGTGTTCAGGTCCTCTACCCATTGTTTCATTGGATTGTTTGTTTTTTTTGTTGTTGAGTTACATGAGTTCTTCAGATCTAATTTTGGATATTAGCCCTTATCAGAGGTTATTGAATCAAATATCTTCTCCCATTTGGTTGGTTGCCTTTTTGTTTTGTTGATGATTTCTTTTGAAAACAGCATTATCTTTGTTGCAGAATAAACCTGTCATTGAGAGATGTTTGTCAGGCAATAATTTTTCTTTTAAAGTAATTTATTATAAATTAATCACAAAACTTTTATTGTCTTTGGACCATCATCCAGGATATGAAAATAGTCTTATAAATATCAGATCTTAAAATAGTTGTGTAAGTGGGGATTACATGGGATGTGGATATGGATAAGGAAAATGATGAAAGCATGTAAGCTTTCTGAAAGACAGTTTGGTAGCATGTATTAAGACCTTTAAAAATATGAGTATCATATCCTTTGACCTAATAAATAAACCCCTATGCTGTCCTAAGGAAGAACAGAGATATACTTTAGCACTAACTACAGTTGACCCTTTAACAATGCAGGGGTTAGGCACAGACTCCCCATGTAGTCAAAAATCTGAGTATACTTTTTGACTCCTCAAAAACTTAACTAATAGCCTGCTGTTGACCAGAAGCCTTACTGATAACATAAATAGATTAACACACATTTTGTATGTTATATGTATTTTATACTGTATTCTTAAAATAAAGTAAACTGGGAAAAAATGTTATTAAAATCATAAGGAAGAAAACATACATTTGCAGTACTGTACATATTTATTGAAAAAAAAATACATCTAAGTGGACCTGCACAATTCAAACCCATGTTGTTCAAGGGTCAGTTGTGCATTCATTTCAACATTACTATTTCTAGGGGCAATTTGGAAACAAGGCAAATAATAGGGAAATGGTTTCTCAAGGTAATACAGTGAAATGGCACCCTTGAGTTATATGTATCGTGTAGTCAGCAGATAAGGCAAAAATGTTGTGTAGTCATAATTACCTTTGAAAATCCCGTAGAGAGACCGTATTGCTATGAATCCTATCTTTTTTTTTTTTTTAAAGATTTTTTTATTTTATTGGGGAATCCTATCTTAACATATCCAGCTAAACTAGTTTGTCCTTTGGAGGGGAATAGATAGATGGCTGTTTCTTTTATTAGGAGCCATGAATGTATGGACTAAAACCTGTTTAAACATGAGAATCCTAGAGCAGTCGCTGCTGACAAGAAGTTAAGAGCTGAGGCGTCTCTCATCTCATCCTTACTGTGGGGCATGCGCTCATAACTGGGATCATAACTTCATGACTGAAATGTACGTCATGTAGGTGTGCGCATAGTGCAACTCTACTAGACCTCAGCACCACTTGATAGAGAAGCTGGAAAATGACCAGAATGAAACGCACCCCAAAAACTTCAACAGCGATTCTCTTTGGGTGAATTTTGTCTTATTTATACTTTTTCAAATTGTTCTATAGTGAACATACATATATTACTTTTTTTTTTTTTTTTAAGATTTTTTTTTTTATTGGGGAATTGGGGGGTGGGAACAGTGCTGGGGGATTGGGGAAGGGGCACAGACAAGTTGCTGTCGTTTTGTTCTTCAAGCTAGTTGTGGAGGACGTTGCTTCACTTGCCCAAGTTGGCACCATCACTGCGCTCTTCCCAGGCGAGGCAGATCAGTCGCTGGCTTCTGGACGGCCGCTCACTGCGGCGGCTGGCCGCTCACGCTGGCTGCTGGCTACACACGGTAGCCCATGGCAACCCACTGCCACAGGGACTGCAGCCTACGCCGTCGCCA
>NW_017731430.1:1854769-1906310 GCF_001890085.2 Hipposideros armiger | reverse complement strand
CAGCCCGAGCTGAGCAACCGCTGAGCTGCCAACAGGTGGCAGGATGGCTCAGCTAAAAAAAAAAAAAAAATACATTTTTATACCTGAAAAGTATAAGATGAAAGGAATTGGCCAGGTGTGCGATAATTACTGTTAAGTGGCAGGACTATAATTAGGAACTCAGCTTAAGACTTTGGTCCACTTTTGCTTCTAAATGCTGTCCCATCATCTTTGCCATCATAATTCCTGTTCCTTAACCCCACCCCACCCCCATTTTCTTTTAAAGGAAAGAACAAGATGTAGTGTATAGAATATACTTAGAAGCAAATTTATATTCATGGTTGTTATAGATGGAAACAAAGGAAGCTTGCATAGATGCCATAGAAAATCTATTCTGGGTTTTAGTAAGCAATTCAAACATAATGAGAGACAAAGGAAAGGTCATGTAGAGCCTTGAATACCCATCAGAGTAAGTGGACGGATGTCAGCCTGGCTTCCTTTTTCCTGTTCAGCCTTCTCTAGAATCCTGAAGAGAAAGTTGGTCTGACGTCTGCAGTTCTCTGTAGTTATTGCTGATACCTCCTTCCCCTAATTGATAGATATCAGAACATCTGTCTATAGTTTGATATTATCTATAAAATCTTTTTAGTCATTGTAGAAATAGTGTTGAAAAATACGATAACATAAATTGAGCAGCACTGAAGAACAAAAAGACAGCAACTTGTCTTGTTTCCCTTCTCCGATTCCCCGATGCTGTTCCCTCCCTCAACTCTCCTCCCCGTCCCCCGTCCCCCCAAATAAAATAAAATATACAGAACAAAAAATAAGTAAGTAGTAACAGCACACGTTTTGGTGTCAGCACACTTGATGGGTTTTTCGGTTTTTTTCTGACCTGCGTTAAAATTTGGCTCCGTCCTTTGCTAGCTGACTGACCTTGATCTAGTTATTTAACCCTTTCGTGACAGAAGAGAATAGACAGGAGAGCTAGCTCCTCCTTGATCATTGTTGGGAGGATGACATGTGCTGTTCTCCATGAGTGGCTCCTATCCCAAGGCCTGGAATAGAGGACATACTTGGTGTTCCATTTTCTCCTTCTCACCCCAATCCCTTGTATCTGAAGTTTTAAATCTGTTTTTTTCTATTCTAGGTGGATTGTAGACATGGAAGGTGCACCAGGTACCTTATATGAAGGGGAAAAATTTCAACTTCTATTTAAGTTTAGTAGTCGATATCCTTTTGACTCTCCTCAGGTAAACTGCCTTGCTTTTTAAAATTTTATTGTGCTTTTAGATTATAGCAAAATGCTAACATAGTGATTTTTGACTAAGTAAAAATGTATAAAAGAAATTCATTATAATTACGTGAATAGATCTGTTCCTTTATCTTACTATAATGTAATCAAGATCTCATGAACATTTTATATTAATGAGATTGGGGCTTTGTTGCTTTTGTACTTCCAAGAATTTAAGACTTTATTATCCAAAGATGGTAGTAAAAAGGGGTGGAAATCTAACTAACCCAGGCCCACGGGTTGTGGAAGAACTTAGCATTCCGGATTTGCTAGACCCTCGTTCTCGGATACAACACAGAACAGCATTGTGGAGAGGCCAGTGCTTTGTTCAAAGGAGCACTTGCTTAAGTGTGTGCTGACATGCTGCCTTTGCAGCCTTTTACTATTGCAAGGGCACAATATATCACAGGCTGTTAAATATCGAGACATCAGCCCCAAATCGGATTGTTACAATTTGAAGCACTGTCAGTTTAGTTAATGGCTTAATGTTTGGGCAGGGGACAGTGGTGGCAGAGGGATATTCTGAGAGCGGTCTGACTGTGGTGAATGATTAATCGTTGGAGAGTAGAGAAGGGAGACTAGGGTGAGTCCCAGATTCCTGGCAGGGTAATGTGGGTAAATGAGTTACTAGTGGTGGCAAAATGATAAGACTCAGTGTCACCTCCATCTAGCATTGCTAGGTAATGAGGTCTTCTGGATGATGAAACTTCCCAAATACCTGAAATTCAACTTGGTAGGTGCTAAAATATGCTTTTTTTAAGGAAAATCGTATCTCATTGTCACTTGAAATAGAATAGAGCAAATATAGCTTAATCTCCTCTTGGCCATGTAGGAGTATAGGGGGAAGTCACTTACTGTACTGTGCTATAGATAAAGAGATCGTTGTTTTAAGGTGTAGAATTAAATGGAAATGAGTTCTAAAGTTCTCATAGGAGTAGAAAATTAAGATTTGGTTGGCTCATTTTTATCATTTTCATAAAAGTAAAGCAAAGGGGTATGTGTTGTTATGGACTGTAGGCCTCCCTAACAAGCACCCGTTGGCCGTAATCAAAAACAAAAGCAAATGTCTCCCTTTTCTCCAGAAAATGATCTTCACTTTCTGTTATTGCCTTTTGGCTTATCAACATCATTTCTGTTAGTGCTTGAAGGCAGTGGGGTCTCGGCTGCATGAAGGAAGAATATGACTAACCAACCCGGAAGCTTTTGACTAGGGGGCTATTGGAGGCTTACTCTGGGAGCACCCCGATCTTCCATCAGAGGGAAATAATATTTCCATAAACGTGAAACGAAGTCAAAAGTGTCCTCTAATCCTTAGTATTTAATTCTAAATCAAACATCAAACTTAAGCATCATTTGAATTTCACCTTTAATATTTCCGTAAGTTGGAGCATTTGTGATAAATTCCCTCTATCATCTTAACTCATATTCTTTTTATTCTCCTTGCCTGGTTGTACTTCTGCCCACCATTCTGATTTTGGTATTCTCCTGGGTCTTGATTCAGCACTCCCTTACTCTTCTCACTTCGCTCTCTAACTTCTTCAACCATCTCAAGCAACTGACTCCTAGATCTACAGTTCCCTGTACAACCTCTTCTTTCTGAGGTTTAATTTCACACCCTTCTTGGACATCTCTACTTGAATACCTCCAGACGTCTCAAATTTAACACATCTAAACTCAATCTTTTCCAATAACAAAATAAGGGGAAATTTTTTTTTCTTGAGTTACCATTCACCTATGTGCTTATGTTAAAAATCTTCCTTTTTCCTCACTCTTAAATGCAGTTTTTCAGACCCTTTTGCAGCGCTGAAGTCAGTCCACCGCTGTGGTCTAAGTTTTCATCTTTCGTTTGGACTATTACAAAATAACCTCTAGTCCTTTCCACTCTTAGCCATCCTTTCACAGTGCCATTTGATTTCTTTGAAGGAGCAGTTATCTCATTGGTTTTCACACATACACACCCAAGCACTACTCCCACCCTTCTCAGTAAAATCTCTAATGGTTCTTTATTTCCCAAGAGGTCAAGTCTGAAAACTTTTTAGCTTAGCAGTCGGGTCCCTTTATGGTCAAGTCCAAACTTAATCATTTCAGCCACACATTACCTCCATGCATTCTACTGTTTAGTAATATTTATTTCATACTTTATAATGTAACGTCCATTCTGATTTTATCTTGTAACAGCTCTTAATAAAGTGGTTATGGGAGATGGCTTCATCCTCATTTTACAAGTGAAGAAATTGAAAGTTACAGAAGGAAATTGTCTTGTTCATGATTGAAAAGCTAGTTAGAAGGACAGTCAAGACTCAAACCCAAGTTACTTCTCTCTCATACTGCCAATTAGGAGTGAGTGCCCGCATGGGGAAAAAAATGCCTATTTATCCATTCAGTAATGTTACCTCTGGAAGTGAAAGATTATGTGTAGAATGATACCTTTGAAAGCTCTTAGGGCACTTATTCCCAATTTTTTGGAACATAAGGATTCCTTTTTTAACATCAATTAGTTTTATCGTCTCTCCCATGTCATAGAAGTTACACATATATTCTAATACCCGTGATTGAGAAAACGACTGCATTTGAGTCCAGTGATACTTTTAAATGATTTTTACAATTTTATTAATCACATCATCTATATGGTTATAAAATAATTATAATGGGCTTCACAATAAATGCTTGATGTACATATAGATCTCAGGATTTTTCCAATAATAAATTTTCCCGAGGTCATTGCTCTGGGTAAGTGGTTGGGACCACTCTTGAGCAGTAAAACTCCCCCACTCACCAAAAATGTTATTTGATGAGCCCTGAAAGCATTAGCCCTTGTTAGATAATTAGTTTTCATTTTCCTGGGCAGTAAGCAGCACTAAATTTACCACTACTTAAAAGAGTAGAATTTGGGGAAATACCCCTAGAATAGACCAGTCTCATTGTGAAATTATTACTTTTTGATCTGTGAGATCTGTAAGACTATACATAAACTTTATAGTTGCTATATTTTTTCCCCTACTTGTTATAATTAATTTCTCACATTATCTCCCTTTATAATGAAAAGGCTACATATCTAAAATGCCCAGTCATTTGCTTGTAAAGAAACAACAACAGCAAAAAACTTTTTCAGTTAATATTTGGGGCAGAGGCGAGGTATCTTTTCATCAGTGCTTCCTCCTAATGTGCACTTACCATCAACCATACAGAAAATACAGTATCTTTATATATTCTATTTTCTTGTGCTAGGATACAAGTGAATGGTTGGTTAATTTAATGTGTATTGAGCACAACTTGTGTACCAAGTACTCTTCTGTGTACTTCAGAGATGGAAGAGAGTACAGAAATTAAAAAGCATTGGTTCTGCCTTTAAACAACCTATAATCTGTTTAGTATTGGGAGAGGTGGACATTTATTCATTCATTTTGTAAGTATTTATTGAGCACATAGCATAAGACAGACACTATACTAGGTATTGGAGAGTCAGTGGTGAACAAAATGGCAAAAATCCTGCTTACGTGTAGTTTGCATTCTTGTAAAAAGAGACAGAGAATAAACAATAAGTAAAATACATATAGTATGGAAAAGGGTGGGGGAAAAGGTAGAAAAGAGGAATGTTGTAGCTTTGGAGAAGGTGGCATTGGAGCAGAGACCTAAAAGAGGTGAGTGAGTGAGTCATGTGAGAGGTGAAGGAAGGAGCAGATGAAGACAAAGGCGAAGGCCCCAGTCTGGAGCTCGAGGGGTGGTCCCTGGGGTGGTATATCAGCAGGAGGGGGTATAGGCCACAGCTCAGAGGTCATTGGAGCTGCAGGAGTCGTCACAGGTTGCATAGGACATTTATAGCCTGTTGTAAGAATTTAGACTTCTACTGTGAATGAGATTGGAAGCCTTTGAAGATTCTGAGCAAACGAATGACATGATCCTACTTAAAATTAAAAGATAAAATCTGGCTGCTGTGTGGCACGCTGTTGGGAGACCAGATACGCTGCTGAAGTGATCCAGGTGAGAGGTGATGGTGACCTGTACGGTAAGGGCAGTGGTGGAGGTCGTGGAAGGCGGCCATGTTTTTCACCTATTTTAAACATTGAGCCAACAGGATCTGCTGATGGATTGATGTGGAATAGGAATGGAGGAAAAGAGTCAAGGAAGACTGCATAATTTCTAGCCTGTGCAACTGGACGTACGAATTGTATGCCTAGGAAGCAAAAGAGAAAGCAGCAACTGATTTAGAATAGAATGAGGGGACAGAGCAAAACCTGTTTGCAATGGGACTTAACGGACAAGAAGAATGTATATCCAGGCGGGGCAAGGTGTGAGATTTGTGAGCACAGCCACTCGGGTTTTACGTGTAGTTACCTCGGTGCTACAGCGGGAGAGGAAAGTGGAAGGAGAGTTGGGGGCCTGTCACCAAGGGCCTCGCAGTGCGAGGGGGTTGGAGGAATTGGGAGGTATGGTCAGTCTTCATCAAAATCAGGACGTCTTCAAACTTAGTATCCTCACTGCTCTGCTGTTCCTTGGTGCCCCCTCCCTCTCATCAGCAGCTTTTCCTTCCTGCCGGTGCTCTGCTCACTACCGTACACTCTCGGCCTCTGTCGGAACATCCTATTTGAATGAAACAAAGAGGAAACATGTTATTTTGTAAATGACCTGGTTATACTTGTTTTTAAGCTTTCCAACTCTAATTTTTGTTGAAGAAGTTTTAGACATAGGAGGGGGAAGAGGACACTACTCCTGAAACCATATGATGCTAAGAGCCCTGCTGAGAACGTATTTGCCTTGATTATAACCCTGGAGCAAAAGAGGAGTCACCTTCCCCTCATCCTGTGCGCCGCCCTTAACACAGACCTGTTTGTTCTGTTGCTCAAAATTCCCTTACTGCAGAGATCCAGAGCCTATTGCCACAGTGCCCTCATCCTTTTAGTCATTGTCTGATTCTCCCTGCTTGTTAATGGGATGGTGGTTAAGCTTTCCAAAGCTTTAAATAACAATTTTTATTGCCTTAAACTGTCTGGCATGTAGGATGCCTGACAAGGAGAAAGCGAGCGGTGAACCCTGTTCATTGAAGGGAGGTAAAGCAGAGGGAGATACAGGAGAAGGCTAGTAGGCTAGAAGCACATAGGACTTAACAGACACAATGGTTACCACCCAGGGGACCCAAGTTTAATTTCACTGTATCCAGGAAAGTTGTCCGCGTGTATAGCTGCGCGGTAGTGGTAACTATGAAAGACCAAGAAAACTGTTAATATTGCTAGTGCCAATTGATACATATTGGATGACAAAAAGGGAAGAGTTGAAAACTAATGAAGTTCTAATCCCCACTCACTTTTGTCAAAGATTTACTATTTATACTGGACTACCTATATCATATTATTCATAGATCCCGATGTAGTTTATTAAAATAAACTCTCTGCTTGTATGTTCAGTTTTTATAATTGCACAGTAAGTATTGTCATCTACTTAATTTTAATCAGAAAAAAAGCATCCTCTTGTATTGTCCCCGGAGAAATCTTGGTGTCGATTGGTTTTTATAATTACAGCCTGCTTTGTACTGCTCATTCTGTGTATACTGTGTTTTGACCTAGCCATATTCTAATCACTTCTAGAGCGCGAGTCTGAACACAGCAGCATGCCTTCCTTGTGGTAAGATCTCAATATTGTGAGGTCAAGCTTCATGTTTGGAAGCCTTATGTATGTATGTACCATGAGTTTCATATTATTGTAGTAACAGTTACCTAATCTCCAGCCTTTGTTTTGTCACTATTGGTGGCTTTCAGTTTAGATTTTAGTAGATGTATGAAAGACAAGACAGTGTAGTACTCAGAAGTTACCCAGACGTTGGCTTGCTTAAAATTGTTTGTTGGATGTGGGATATGCATACCTACAAAATCACACAGCCCCTGAGCATGCTTCTGTCTCAGATCTCACCTGCTCCTGAAAATGAGCCTCATGATAGGGAGATGTTTGGGTGGAGACATCTGAGGACTGCTGCTACTGCAGACACAGTAGCAGCACTTGAGACGTGGTTCACATGCATCCGACCCAGGATCCTTTTCTGAAATTGTGACTTCTGTTTCCATCAAATAGCTTATTCTTAAAAGTCTACCATTCCATTTTACTCAGTTCGGTTTATGCCATGGGGAATGTGTGCAGTCTCCAGTTGCTAACTGTTAAATCTCTATGACTAGTTTGACTCTGAGTAAATTATTTTTAAAATAAGTCTATATAATAAAATAAATTAGCAACGTTCTTGTTTATTCCCCTTGGTTTCCAAATTGGTTGTCTTGTCAGATCTGTTCTAGATAGTTTTATCATCTACTTGGGACTCTAATTAAAAAGGTTTTGAATTCTGAATGTAGCTTCATCATCTTTTACGTTTTCAGAACCTACTTGGCTGCATAAAAATAACTGAAATCATCCCTTGACTTGTACTGAGTATTAAGTAAATGAGGATGTTAAGAGAGTGATTTTGAAGAAATTCAGCCTTGGCTACTCCCCGCATCACATGCAGAGAACCAGAAGAGAAAGTTTACATTAAAACAGTCTGTGGAAGTTGCCTACCAGCCTTTTACATGAATAAACTGCTGGAAAAAAGTGCTTTCTTCTGTTTCAGGAATTCATCTCTGGCATATAAACTCAGCCTGTCCGTGTTTAGACAAACTTCTAAAATTCTGTATCTGGCAGGGTTGGCCCTAGGGGCTCTGCTGTGTGCAACTAATTCATTCCCGTTTTTATGGTCGCTACAAGTTTCAGGTTGGCTGTGTGTGCCCTGCATTAACATGTTAATAAGCCCCTGCTTTTTTTTTTTTTTTTAGGGTTATTGAAATCTGATTTTTTATTTCAGTTCCCTCAGACATCAGAGCTATTTCTGTCTGAGTTTCTGGCTCCCTTTTCTGCGTATAGATGCCCGCTGCTGCTGCTGTGGGTGTCTACTGCTGCTAGTGTCTTTTCTTTCTCTCTCCTCATTTCCTTTGGGTTCATGCATACTTCTGGGCTCCCAGGCCAAGCAATATAGTTTATAATAATCATTCTTCCCAAGAAGACTTGCCTCCTGCTCCATGAATCGGCTGGTCAGAGCATGCCATGGTAACCTTTCTGTTTGGCTGGCTGTGTATTTCCCTTGATGGTTGCAGATACATTAATTCCTTTTTGCCGAAGAAGATAACTTGGCAGTTCTTCATTTTTTGGCGCTTTGACTCATTTTTTGGCGATTCTGCTTGACTTCTTCAAAAAGAAACGTTACTGGAAAAAGAGATATCCTTTAAAAAATAGTTGTGGTCAGAAATAAGCTCTTGGGTGTTGCTTGTATTCTTAGTGAGTACATCCATTGTGGCGTAATGAACAGATGCATGTTGTGGCGTAATGAACACCCCCAAAGCGGATGCACATTCTGTGAGTTGTGTCGCCTCCCCTCTAAACCTGCAGCACGTTTGTGGGACTCTGAAATGCATATAATGACATCAATTGTAGTTCATATTTATAAAAATAAAATCTAATTTAAAAAATAATTGTGGCTAAACTCAAAGCGTTGGCAAGACCATTTAAGCAGTCATTTCTTTTTGCAGAGCAGTACTTTTTTTGTTTTGTTTTTTAAAGCAAGAAGTGAAGGAAAATGCACTAGCATAGATAGATAAAATTGAGGTAAATGGTATACTTCTAACAGCTGTGCCCAAGTCTTTCGGCATGGATCGGGGGCGTTCTGCATTCGGGCAGGGAAAGTAATTTGGTATCTCTTATTTTGAGACCTGACTTTTATTTTCCAGCCTTATTTTAGCTGTCTTTAGTGGGAATGGAAGATGGATAGCCAGAATTTAAAGAAAAAAAAAATGTGCAAATGTGTGAAGTCATTCCTTTGAGAAAAAATTCCTTTTGCTTTGCTGTCTTATATTAGCTTCAACCAAAGAAATGAGTCCCATATGTAGTAGTATATTTGAAATATTAAAGGACTTGTACTTGTATGAAAGAGTGCTTTGTTAAAATGTAAATATTCGTAAAATTGTAATAAAATTAGAATTGTAGCTAGATGTTTAAAACTAAAAGCAAAAACCTAGCTGATGGTAATTTCCCATAACACCCCATATTGTGCTGTGGCATACCTTACTCTGGCCACACTTATTTCATGGGCTCTGTTTTCTCCTCTATAAAGGGAAAAAAGATATACCTAGAGCAATATATATTTTGTCAGTTTCTGTTATAACTTAAGGTAGGGTTTCTCCTTACTGAGATTCTTCTATATTCAAGCGTGAGGCAGTTTGCAGGGCTGAGAAGGATACTGTAAGTCTGGTTTGGGAACAACTGGCTTATATTTGATGAACTTTATAAAAATCCCAACGTACCCTCTGAATCAGAATCTGTAAAAGTGGGGCCCTTGAATTTGTATTTTTTAGCCAGATGTTCAGGTAATTTTTTATTTTTTAAGACCAGGCCAGTAATTAGGAATTAATACTAAACAGAATAAAAATGGTATATCTTATTGCAGTATAAAATTCACTAACGATTGGTGGCTTTCTTTTTATACCAAAATAAATAATTTAGTATGAAGTAACATATATAAACACTCATAAGTATAAGACTTCTACTTTCTTGGACCTGCTTTGGGCTGTGCTTACGGATTCCTCAAGATACATGAATGTACTCTCCTGCTTATTCAGATGCTTAGGTAGATATGTTTAAGAAACACTACTATTGGGATATTTGTTGAATTATTAGGGCAAAAGGAGGAAATAATATATTTATTACCTTTTAAAACAGTGCTGAGGCAAGATGGAGAAAGGAAAAACTGTTAGAAGAATTGAGTAAAAGAAAAGACAGAGAAAAACAGCAAGTAATTGGGAGACTCATTCAACCCTTGTGTTTTTATGTAGGCACATAGTTATTTGCTGATTAATAAGTAGTAATTTGTGCCCATCATAATGGAGGTGGAATACATAGGAGTTATTTCCTTTTGCATTGTGATAGCATTGCTGTTACAGGTGGAAGGGGTGTTCCTATCACCTGTTCCTCATATTGTCTCAAAATTGAACACTTTCTGTTTAGAATTATAGTGTATTTGATTTCTATATGCAGAAAGCAGTGAATAGAAGTTGAAAAACCATTCTAATAAATGGAGTTGTCTTTCACTAGTCTGAAAATACATGGTAATTGGAAATTTTTGTAAGGGATTTGTGAAAAATAGCTGAACTATAAAATAGATAACCTGGGGTTTTTTTCTCCCTGTGTCACGGACGTTCATGGAGTGAAACCAGCACTTACTGAGTCAATGAGAATAAACAGCAAGCAGTGTCCTGGCACTGATTTGTTTGTTTTTTATTTGGTTTTAAAAATATTAAGTTATGTGGAGAATATTTTATTTTTTTTGGTAATACAGAATATTTGAGTGTTAATGAAATTTTATTTTTTTCTTAGGTCATGTTTACTGGTGAAAATATTCCTGTTCATCCTCATGTTTATAGCAATGGTCATATCTGTTTATCCATTCTAACAGAAGACTGGTCCCCAGCGCTCTCAGTCCAATCAGTCTGTCTTAGCATTATTAGCATGCTTTCCAGCTGCAAAGAAAAGGTAGGACTTTCCAGAATTATTCCAGGTAATATCTCTTCTTTCAGTTTAGGCAGAGAAACTATTTTAACACACATTTGATTTGAAGGAAGGACTTAATGCTTTTTCTTATAAAGTTATGCAGGGAATGTCATGTTTAGTGATAGATTGGGAAATGATTTTGATAATCTTTTGTTCCAAATAGAAATTAGACATTGTTTTATATTTCTTAAACAGGAAATTTCTACAGATGTTTTAAATAATCTGAGTATTATTTAAACTCAAAACACAAAACAAGAAATTCTTGTTTCTCGAAGCCCCTGGAGCAAGCATCATAGACTGAGCGCCGGCTCCCTCTGCTGCTGTCACTCATCGGCCTCTTTCCAGAGGCTTCCTATCATGACGCTTAGGCGGAAGGAGGAAGGCTAGATTACCAGTAGCATTTTTAGGACTTTTCCTCTTATTCTCCTTTACAAATCCACAGATTCTATGTCTGAGGGAGAGGAGAAAAAGACCAGAAAGAAAAATCCCATGAGTTAAATTGAGGATACCCTTTTCAAGTAGCTAAGCCCTCTGCATCCCTGGTCCTCTGAGCATTCCTGCAGGAGGGTTACTATAGCACAGTGTTCATGTATTTATATATTTTTAAAAGCCTCTCTTCTCCATGAGGGTTTCCTTTGTGTTCTGTTTAAAGCAGAAACAAACTTTTAGAGATTAGAGAGCTCTAGAGTTACTTATTCTAGCAGATTTTTTTTTCTGTATTCTCCAAATTGAAGTGACTCTTTTTTATTGTGTTTAGAAAAGTTTTAAGATAGTACTTCATTTTTAAATGGTAGGTTAGCTAGACTCAAACACATTAAGTCACTGTTTGTAAAGTAAGTTTCTTGGAATGTTAGTTCCATAACAGGTTTCTTGGTGCTAGGATTAAAAAAGAAAAGTTGTTTGAAACTTTTGAAAAATAAGCATGGGAAATAATGGGTTAAATTATAGCTTCCTTTTTAGCATTAAGAGCCTTTAATACACAATTTTATATGCCATGTAAGAAAGAAAATGAACTTCTGGCAGTTAAACTGTGTTAACGCACCATTAGTTAAAAAGCATGTAATCCCCATTCAGGAATATAAAAAGGTGTAGAAAAAAATGCATGCCTTAGAAGAGATGAAATGAGTACATTTTATATTACCTGATGTTAGTATCACTTTTTAACTTCAGTTTCCTCTTTGTCGTTGGCCCTTCTAAGCCGCACCTTAAGGCTACACTTGAGCTTTTCGTTAACCCTGAGGGCTTTAGAAACAAGTTGTACTCTTTTGTTGCTTCCATACTTTGTCCTCCCCCATCACCTCCTCCCCAGCACAGGTGCACATTTTAAACTTTTTAAGTATAGAGCCAAGCAGTTTGCAGTTAAAAGAGCTTCTATGTCCCTGCTAATGTTTAATGTTTAGAAAGGTGAGGCACTGACATAGGATTTAATAAGAAAAGGTAAGACATGAACAGCAGTGATGCCTGCACATGCCTATGCATATGCTTGATAATTAACTTTTGTTCACATTTAAATGTAATGATTTGCTATTAAAAACTAGAAAATGGCTGTAGTCTGTATCTCCTTCATCCTTTTCTAACCCTTACCATTCCCCTGGCATTCTAGGTCTCTGCTACTAATGCTTCTCACATACTTAACACTTAGTATAAGACTAATCATTCCATTTAAAGAATTGATAAAAGTACATTATATAATAAAACTGTAGTATGTTTAACCAAGGTGGTAACCTGGAAGTCAGAATTCTGGCAGCATTAGTTCTGTGAAATATGATGAAATTGAGCAAATATTTATTTTTACTGTGCTACGTACTAGGTTACAAAGACAAGAGGAAAACTTGCTTTGGCATTGAGGGGACCTAGCTCCAAATGAGCTTTCCAAAAGCCTTTTAAACACTTGCTGAAAGCTCTTCCGTTAAAACAGGTGAATTTTATTCTGTGGTGGACATAGTTGTAGGAGTTTCACTTTGATAATTGACTTTTTTAATACAAATTTTAATTTTTATTATAGGCATTTGGGGACTTTGATTTAGTCATAATTTCTTTGTCCCATAATTTTTTTTTTCCACAGTCAAGAATGGTACCCTAAACTGAAAGCAATTTAAATCTATTATGTCAGTAGATTAAAGATAATTTCTGGTATGAAACCAGGGGCCTTTCAGTAATCTATACTTGATTCTCAGCACCCTTATAATATAGATAATCTAAACTTGCCAGCTTGTATTCCATTTCTAAAACAATTTTGGTAATCTGTCTTTTTGCATTGTTATTTTATTTTTCTAAGAACCATATCTCCTTGGTCACTTACCAGTTTGGTTATCTTGACTTAAGCAAATAGAATGAGTGGTTTTTATCTTTCTTAAGTATTTATTGTTAAAAATTGGGTTCTAATAAATATACAGATAAGATGAGTTTAGAAAGTTATTTGTCATAGTAGTAGCAGTTATTCCACATGAACGCCAGTTACACTTTAAAAGACAAATAGCAGCAGATCATGTTCTTTGACGTAGTCAGGCATCTAATTTCATAATACTAATTTTTGAGGAATTTTCTCAAACTATAGTAACAGGGTAATCTTGGAATAGTTGTTGAACATCTTATGCGCTATGCATCCCTTTTGTTAAATTAATATTAATATTAACTCATAGGGGCATTAACTCAGAGGCTCAGCTGAGATCAGTTACGTCCATGAGCTGAGAACAGCCAGTGGACTGCCGCCTGTGCTCCTTCCTGCTGGTCTGTGGCGTCCTGCTCACCTTGCTTTCTGGTTGGACCCATCATATTGTCTACAAACCTGCCCTCAGTGGCTTTAATACAGATTTGACATGTTTCCAGACCTTTGTAGTTTCACGAATTTCTTGAGTCTGATCAGTATCTAGCAGTTTCCGGGACAGTGCTCTTCAGTGCTGTTGGCATCCCCGATTCTGATGTGGCCCCCTCGCAGAGCCGTCCTGTGCTTTCAGTATTGTGCTAGTCAGGGCATGTGGATAGCAGAAATGCCAATGTACCTTTTCCCTTTTTCTTCTCTTGTGTAGTGTTTGCAAACTGAATGCTTTGGTCTGTCCTTTATGATACTATCTTACAGAAAACAGTAATCCTTTGTGGAGGTTTATAATTTGCTATAATTTTTCAGGCAAACCTAGTTAGGTAGACTTTTCTGTTTTAATTAGCTCACAAAAGCAATTACTAGGGAGATAAGATAAATGAAACCAAAACCCTTTACAATTCAATGCTGCCACTTTTGGATGATAGTCATTCTCTAGTGATCCCCCTGGAACCTATCAAGCCACACATGCACACCCCTATTTTTTTAAAAGACAATTTCAGGGTTAAGAGTCTACATTTCCTAGAATATATTATTTTAGTTATGCCGTCAGCATTTATATTGTTTCTATGCATTCTGTAATAGTTGTGCTAAAGCTTTTATTGAAACTATTTCTCCCTTATGTTTTCTCTATTTTTCAACTCCTTATCTATTTAAATTCTTTTTGGTTTCAGAG
This sequence comes from Hipposideros armiger, assembly GCF_001890085.2. Classification (NCBI taxonomy): domain Eukaryota; kingdom Metazoa; phylum Chordata; class Mammalia; order Chiroptera; family Hipposideridae; genus Hipposideros; species Hipposideros armiger. The sequence continues at coordinate 1,891,991 of NW_017731430.1, read as the reverse complement.
ACGACCACCAGATAATTCTTTTTATGTTCGAACATGTAACAAGAATCCAAAGAAAACAAAATGGTGGTATCATGGTAAGCAGTTCTATTTTAGAATAATAACTTTTTAGCCTTTTGGTTTGAAAGATTGTATATCTGTTTGCTTGAGAGAAAGAAGGGAATATAATTGATGTATTTTTATAATATGGAGAAAATGTTTTTTTAATATTTTAAGCTATTTTATGAATAAATTATACTAGCTTTTTAATGGGGCACATAAATCATAGCCATCATACAAGTAAAAGCTAAAATTGCTTTAACATTCTAAAACTCTACCATTTTATTACAAAAAAGGTTCTTAATAATTTTTAGATCAAATTAAAACTAGTTATTGGGAAACCTGTTATTTGAAATAGAAGTTTTGATGCCTTGTATCCTCGGATACTGTTCTTTAGGAGAGGGGTGGATCGCACTGTTAGAGAGGACCCACTAAATTAAAGAAAGCTTCTCCTATTCTAATACTTATTCCTCGAGAAAATTGAGGCTCTGCTGATTGTGGCTTTATAAATACAGTCCTTTCAGTAATTTTAAATTTCTGTTGCTTTTGTTGGGTGAGTGATGGTAGCTTTTGTAATTGAAAGCCGCTAGCGTCTTCTCTATACTGACCTTACTGCTTTGCCAAAGAGATGTTTGAAATTAAAAACAAAATGTTTATATTCCTTAATGTACTTTTTGAAGCAAATGAACAAAAACCACCCCCTGTGATTTTGTATACAAAGAGTATTTCCTTTGTTATTGTTGTTGTTGTTTTAATGTTATTCTAATAAGAAACTAGAACCAACAAAACTAATTAATAGGAATATGGCCATCCAGCCTTACCTTTCTACCCAGTATGAAACCTGTTATCTCAGATAATTTGAGTCAATTAGGAACTTAAAAGGGCCGGCCAAGTGGCTCAGTTGGTTAAGAGCTCGCCCAAGAGTGTGAGCTCTGAACAACAGCGGTTCAATTCCCGTCCAGAGCTGAGCTGCCGCTGAGCTGGCAACAGGTGGCAGGATGGCTCAGCTAAAAAAAAAAAAATGAAACTTAAAAAAAAATAGTCATCGAGTTCTCTAAGTGTTGATACAATATCACTGTACCAGCAGTTACAAGTTAGTAAACACAGTGACGGGAGAATGCCATTCTCTAGAGCCACAGAAATAGGAATATTTGAGATAATGTGAAGGAGAAATATAGATAATCTAGGAGAAGTAGTAACAACACTTTTAAGAGCTGGGAAAAAATAGAGGTATTTTGATGAGAAACCAGTACTATAAAAAAATGTATTATTCTTTACAAATTACAGGTTTAATGTAATTCAGTAAAAATTTAGTGGAACGATGGGGTGGGTACTTGAAACGCTTGGGAAAAAATAACAGGTGAGAAGATCAGTTTGAATTTTGAACTAAAGAATAATGAAGGAGAATTAGTCTATCAGACACCAAAACATATTAATGCAAGAATAGACATTGAAATAGAATTACTCTTTTCTAGGCCATTTTGTACATAAGATTTGAACATATGGTAAATAAGGTGTCACAAATCAGTGAGACGGGAAAAATTATTTAGTAAGTAACCCTGTTAGAAAACTGGTAATCATGTTGGGAAAGAAACATTTGCATTTTTATTTCATATATAAAATATTTCCTGTAGATTGAATTAAGTGTTTTTTAAAAATACAACAATAGAAAATGTTGTGTTTTTTTTGTTTGTTTTTAAGTTGGGTATTAACTGTGGAGGAGGGAAGAATTTCTAAAATTAAAAGGAAATCACAAAGAAATTAAATATTTAGTTAGTTATATGAAAATTTAAACCTTTTATAAACCAAAAAACTTCAAATCACAGTCACTATAAAGTTGAAAAAATAAAATTGTGAAAAACATAGCTTGTTAAAAATAAAGACAATGAAAGTTGCCTAGGGATAAATAGAATTAATTAAAAGCATAGGCTGGAAAACTCAACATACTAAAATAATTACAAATTTAATATTTTGAAATTTACTGAATTGACCGAGTTTTATAAAATGAGTGCAGTGCTGGAGGAGAGTAAAGGGTAGAACAAGACGCTGTTTTCATACTCACTGGTAGTACAGCATCTGTGCAGTCCTTTAAGGGCTAAGGAAGCAGTTCAGCAAATTTAACAAGCTAAAAGTTCAAGATCAACCTTTTGTCTCAGTGAGAAACTTCTGAGAATGCTTCCTAAGAAAATTATCTTTATACAAGAACCATTTTATGCGTGAAATGTTCAGGGGAGCATTATTTATGATCCACACGTTAGTCCGTGTCCTCCACGTGTCCCCTCTACCCGTGCAGTTTGCCTGGAATGCACCCTTCCACACACGCCCCTCTCTGGGGAACTCCTGCACCAACGCCTTGTTCATTACGCCCTCTTTTAAGGAATCTAATAAACCTTATTACTGTGCCTGGAACGCTGGTTTTGTTTTAGCTTGTAAGATGTCCTCAGATGATTCTGTACAGCTGTTCACTTGAGAACTTCAGTCTCACGGATTCTTAGATAGAAAAGGACAGCTTTCCGAATAAGATGCAGCTAATCAGTCTTCAGGAATTCTTTCTGAGCACTGACGTACCACTAAAACTTCTAACAAGACCCTACTTTAATTAAGCAGCCCTTTGCTTCAGTTGACAATGCTGGCTTCTCACTCTTTTGTATCCTCTACCTTTTGGGACCAAACACGATGCCACCTCTTCATTCTGTGCCTTTACAAGGAGCGTTTACAAAAATTCACTGAGTGTCACAGACCCCTTTATCTTATAGTAAGTTCCCAAATTCATCAAAAATTAACATTGCTCAAGAATACTGACGGGCTGGCCGAGTGGCGCGATGGTTAAGAACTGGCTTGGGACGCCAGAGGGCCCCGGTTCGGATCCCACATATGAGGGCCAGTGACACTGCCCTCTACAGCTAAGATGCTGAACAACAGCTCAACCTGGAGCTGGGCTCCTGTGAGTCGCCGGCAATGGCTAGGCTGTAGTCCCTGCTGCAGTGGGTTGCCATGGGCTGCCGTGTGTAGCCAGCAGCCAGCGTGAGCGGCCAGCAGCCGCAGTGAGTGGCCGTCCAGAAGCCGGCGACTGATCTGCCTCACCCGGAAAGAGCGCAATGATGGTGCCAACTTGGGCCAGTGAAGCAACGTCCTCCACAACTAGACTGAAGAACAAAGCAACAGCAACTTGTCTGTTCCCCTTCCCCCAATTCCCCAGAGCTGTTCCCATCCCCCCAATTCCCCAATTAAAAAAATCTTAAAAAAAAAAAAAATACTGACTAACACAACTAAATCAAACATTTTTTTTAGTGTCAGAGTTCCTAAAACAATGGTCATTTTATTTCAGACTCAGCCTCACTAATGATAGAAAAATTCCATTGTCTTTACAACAGTGCTTTTAAAGCAAGTTTTAAAATTTGAGAAGAAATTGTCTTAGAGTGCTGAATTTTAAAAATACATCTATTTTGAAAGTATAGCCCTGTCCGTCAGTGTTAGATGCTTTATTCCTATTTTTTCCTTCCTTAGTCCCTGCAAGGGATATTTCAAAAAGATAATCATCTCTCAACACCTCTAATGCTTTCCTACATAGTGGAAAGGACTTATGAGACATCCTTTGTCTAAGAATGTGTACTTCCAGAATTTCATATTACCTGCTTTTGAATAAAATGGAGAAAAGTGACATAGTGATACTAGAAATATAAAAATTTTAAAAAATAAAATACAATTCATAGAAGTTACTTTTGATAAGAGTTGATAGTTTTTATGTTGCTGAGAAATCTATACTTTCATAACTAAACTGGAAAAGTCTTTTAATAGTTTGAGGATGGATCATCTTCAAGTTAGCCAAAAAGTACCAAGAAAAGAGGCTTTTCAAACAAAATTAACCTCTTACTTAATGTAACATAGTCCAGGGTTTGTGTAGGAATTAATTTTTCCAATAAACAGATTAAACATATCCCCCTTTTATCCCCCCAAATACAAATTAGCCATTTTTTAAAGGCACTGGATTCTACTTCAACTGAATCGTGAGCACCTTAGTCCAGTCTCAGTCCTGGGCTAGTAGCGTCGTCCCAGGTACAGATGTGTTTTCATCTACCGATAATTCTGCTTAGAATATCCTCAGTTCATTGACGTACAATGACCATTCTTACCCCAATATGTTTCTGCTCCTGTTTGAACCCTGCATGCTTAAATCATTCCCTCTCCACATTTTCCTTTAAATTGACAATTTTGCTCATGAATGAGCCTCGTGAAATCCAGGAAGGTAATATTAATTTACACTTTGAGATGATGGAGCAACTGCTGTCGTCAAGTGGGTGCATGCAGAGACCTTCCTTGAACTTTTGCTTTCCCTTTAAAAAACTGAAGCATTTCAGCTGTGTCACATGTCTTCTTTATACATTTTTAGAATAGCAGTTACAGGCCAGGTGGCAAATAGCCCACCTTGGCGTTGTAGTTGAATTTGGAGAAACCTTATCAAAAAGGTAATCATGCTCACTGAAGTGGAGCACATCAGGCTTTGTTTTTCTTTTCCAGATGTTGGTTTATGTTCTCTGCTTAGCTGCTGTAGCTCCAAAACACCTTCATTGACCACGCTCTCTCTATAACACCGAGTTACCAAGCGATATGGGCTTTCGTTATCTCTCAGCATCACCTAATTCTGAAAGGATTACTGGTGTGACCTGCAAAGCTAAACAGAAAGATCAGATTGAACGAAGACTTGCTTGGAGTTGGATGAAGTCCCTGAAAGTTGACTTAACATTTCAGTTCCTAGAAACCCCGCAGCACTGTAGGCCTCGGACTCAGCTCCACAGTCCTGTGGTGCTGACCGACACCTTGGGGACAGTGTGTTTGTCAGGGTTATTCAAAGAGGCAAGAGAGGTTTGGGGGTTAGATGAGTGGCATCTGTGTGCTCCAGAGGGGGCCTCTCCGTGCAGGATGGAGGCGCTATTGACAGAAACCAGCAACTCTGAAATGTAGTTCATTTCCTGGTTTTAGAAGAGGAGGACTTAGCCGATACCAAAAATGAGCTGCCAGATACCAGTATTGGGTTCTTGGGTGAAAAAACACCTCACTCGACTTAAATCTGTGACCATCCACATTATTAGTGTGTCTTGAAAATCAGGCTGGTCTCTGCTGACCCAATTACTTGTCTCCGTGTATATCACACCTCATCAGTTAGGCGCCTCTTAATGTCTCCATCAGCGACAGGCTGCGTGTGTGACCGTGTTCCCATGAGATGAGGGTCTGGTAACTTACGCCATGCTTAGATGCAGAAATGCTTGCCATTCCGTTCCGGTTGCCTACAGTCCTAGTACAGTAACAGGCTGTACAGGCCTGTCCCCCAGGAGCAGTGGGCTGTACCACACAGCCTGGGTATATGGTAAAAGTCATTGATGTGTGAATACGTGGTCCTTATTACTGCTTACTCGAAGTTGACTAAGGCTACATCTGCATTGGAATGCACATGTTCTGTGTTGCCAATTAAATCAGGTCCATATGCTTTGAAAAATTATTTGAGTCAAGAGAATAGGGTTAGAAAATAAAGGAATCTAACCCAAGTGGGTATTTGAACAGACAGTTCATCTCAGCATATAAAGGGGCTGAGGGATTTACATGGTTCAGGGCTAGCATCTTCCTTAGAAAGCGGAGCTGTATCCAGCACAGTGTACAAAGGAATGAATGATTGAGCTTCAAAGCTCTGTATCATAAAAAGGCATAATTGTTCTTGAAAAGGATAAAAAGAACCTTTTTTATGAGATTATAAAACCATTTCAATGAGATAGCCAACTAGAATCCATTAATAATACCCATCTATTTTCTGGGACCAATATTAAACATTTACAACTTAGTTTCAGAAATGATTGCTTTCCAGGGTGGGGAATAAAGATCTGTGGTTCCTGAAGCATTTTCTTTAAAGCGATAGAGACGGGAACAATACAGCTTAAGGTGGCTCCTGAGTGTTAGCTCCGGAAAACTAGGCTTACAGGAAACAAATTAGCATAATGTTTAGATGTTATATCCTGTAAACTGATGAGTTTATAATTTGGGGAGGAGTAATCTCTTTTTTACAAAACTATAGACTAGATTCTGGTTTCATTTAGCCAAAAACATTTCCTGTAGAATTACAAGGTTTATAAGGGGACAGGAACATAAAATTACCTTATACTAGTAGTAACAAACTCCTTTTCTCCTTGCCTTATAAATGCACAAATTTATTTACGTTGGTTGTGAGACTTATTGGTGCTATTCTTTAGGGTTACAAAATCATTTTCTAAATTCATGAGCCCAAACTTTTACTCAGTCTTTGCCCTTTATTTCCTGCTGGATAACAACTCTGTTGTTGTCTCTGAAAGCTTCCTTGAATCGGTTTATCAAAGGAAACTTAATTCCCTAAACTACTGAGAGACAAACCAACTGTAAAGATGGCTTTTGTCTTTCTTGGAGGTAGCATCCCACTTCATATCTACTGACCTATTACTGTGTTCCTTTTCTTCTAGTCTTCTGTCCCTGGGAATATCCAGGGAGATGCTTTCCCATATAATGTGATGGTTCTTATACTCGGGGGAAAACTAAATGACCTCCTTCTAATATAGTTCTCTCTCATTCACGTTTCCCAGAAGCCCAGTGAAGTTAGCCATGGTAGGTGTCACCTCTTACAGAGCTGGTAATTTGTTTATTCTGTTTGAGAGTATAATTTTAGTAGGGGCTTTTGCAGTTCCAGAAAAAATTAAAGTGGTTAGTACAATAGTTTTTTTTTTTTTTTCAGGCCATCATCTTGCACAAATACTTTAGCCAGAAGGTTAAAGACATATTTTTCTTTCAGCACCTTTTATAGACCTATATTTGTCTCGATCCAAGATTGGTTTTGCTGTTAACAACTTTCTTTAGAAAGCCAGTCCTAGTATCTAGTAATCCTTTCATCTAGCCAGGAAACGAGGTTCCTTCAGCTAACAGATGAGCTATTTTGCTGCTTAGTGATGGCCTTCCATTTGAGGGAAAAGGTGGCCATGGCTTCGGCTCATGCCTGTCTCCATCCTCGTTTGCTCGTGGACTCTTGATTACACAGACCCATCATGGATTTGTAATGGCTAAGTTCTCATGGGTCCACCTCGCAGAGATACTTGAATTCTTACCTTCAGAACGTATTTAGTAAGCTTATTTCTCCAAAGATGCATACAGTATTTAAGATAGATAGTATCGCATTAGTCCTAAATTTGTGTTAACCTCTGACCCAAGGTGGGAATTGAGATAGGGAGAATGGCTTTACAAGGGTCTCCCAATAATTTTGGAGGTTGGTAGCACATTCGACAACAGTCTACTGTATTGAAAAACTTCCAGAATGAACAGCCTGATAAAGACACATTTATGGTACCCCCTAACGCAGATGAGATATGTCTTTGAAGATAAAAGCTTATTGCTGGTAAACATTATGTTCAAGTTGAGTTTTATCTGTCACTCATTGTATAATTTACATTGTCCTGTGGTGTGATACTAAAGTTTATCCCCAGTAATTTGACATTAGGTAGAGTTTAGTGCCATCTCTTAGGCTAGAGGTTTAAGTGTGATTAGTTTTGGTACTAATTTCAAGTGCCCTATTGTTATAAAGTATTCTACTGGAGAAGTGAAATTTTAAGGAACTTCTAAATTAGTTCTACATCCATGACTAATACATCCTCTTTATTTCAATTTCCACAGTGATTTAAGGAACAGACCGTTTCACGTGACACTTAGAGGCTATGAACTATCCACTTGTTTTCTTAAAGATATTATTTATTTAAAGAATTCTAATGATTAGATATTATTTATTTTAAAAATCCAGTCTGTTTCACCCTTCAGCTTACCCTTAAGGTGTAGGATCGTGCAACATTCCACCAGCTTGCCCAGGACAGAAGTCACTTTACTGGTTTTTAGCTCTCATTGCGTCTTTCTGAATGGGAATTTTATTAGCCATGTATTGCTCCTAACATGGGATGATTTGTAAAATATTTTGGCCAGTTTTTCAGAATTTTCTCCTTGAGAGCTTTTACCATTCTTGGGTAGTTGCCACTAGTCTATAGTTTCTTTCTAAAGACTAACCAGTCCTCAGAATAAATCCTTCAGATATGTTTTTGTGAAATAACTTTTGTAAAATAAGTCATGAGCCCAAAAGATTATACTACGTGTTACATAAACATAATGTGTTGAGGCTACCAGAAGGCATTACTGAATAAGTGTACAGGATTTTTTAACGACCTTTGCATATGTATCGATACTTGCTGAAAAACTTACTTTCTAAAGAGAAATTAATAACATTATTTGATTGATTTGCAGAGTGTACCTCGTTTGTGAAGTGATTTCCTTCATAGACTAAAGATATGACTTGTATTCTGGGTTAATTAGCATGACAGTGTTGGTCAGGAGTTTACTTCCTGTCTCATTGCCATTTTAAATTGTTGCCCAAGAAAGAATTCTCTTAAGACGATAAATCCTGAATATGTGCTAACACATGTCAATTTATTTTAAATAGAACTGACATTAATAATGCATCATTTTAATATTTGTGTGAACTACCTTGTCCCTGGAAGAATAGGATGTGATTTGTTTGTCATTATGTAACTGAACACAAGTTGGACTTTCTATTTGCAGGGTTTGGGAGAGGCAAGTCAGACGTGTAAACCATGTTCTTCTTGCTACTAGTAATTATTTTTATGTTGGACTGTACAGATGTTACTTACACATGCTTGACTTTTTCTCCTTTTTTCTCTTTTTTTTTTTTAAAGATGATACTTGTTGATGCCACTGTTCTCCTCCTCCTAGCAGAAGATAGTCCTACTGAGAAACGAGCACTTTGATCATTCAGTCTTTGAACTTTAACCTTTGACTGGAAGTGACGTATAGGCAATGAAGACTACTTCCTTTTACTGCATTTTTACTCGTGTGCATTCTGGGCGCATGTTGATCGCTGGTTCAATCCAGGCAACTGACATGCTTTTATTAGTCATACAGTATTAATGCAGGTGTCAGGAAATGTCAAATATAATTCCATTTTTTATTTTTATTTTTTTAAGCTTTTGGAAAAGTTCCAGGTCCTCATGTATTGTGCAATAACAATGACTTCCTTGGCGGTTCGGGGACGTTCATTGCCGGCAATGGACGTTGTAACAGGAAAAATTCTCATTAACTCCTGCCACCCCGTGATTAATGCATGATAGGGCCTATGAAATGAACTTACCTGTTATAGTGGGATTATAATAAAGTGAGGGATCCAGCATTACTTTGCAAAGTCACCCCAACTGTTTATATTTGGATTCTATGCACTGTGATCCTGAGGGTAACAGCATGAATTAACATGCATCTTTAAAAGGACTGTAAAGAAAGATCATTGCGTATTTATTGAATTGTTTATATCTGCTGTCAAATTGTTTTGACATGGAAGATTTTCAAGTAACATTGGCAGAAAGGTACAATATGTTATCCCTATGGTGAAAATAAATTCTTCGGTTGTATATAGTTCCTCAATCTCTGAAGCAAAGGTATGAGTAATATAGGGTATGAATGGTTTAATCAAGGCTTTATTTTGGAAGTAAGAAAACTGGCAGTGGTGAATTAAACTGCTGCAGTCCATAATTTGGGCTTGTTGTTTGTACATTAGCGATTTTTCCGAGTAGACCCCACTCTGTTAACTTCCCGCTAGCCATCAGCATGAACCCTACTGCCTAAACACTATTTCATTTATTTATGTTTGGAAAACCCATACACATTTTTGTTTGCGATTTTGTTTCTTTCGTTATGTCTTAAGTCAAGTTTGAATGTTACAATACTTTAATTGAAAAACTTTTGTCAAGTTTTTTCTTGTAAATTTTCTTTACTTGTAAGTATCATCTTGTCCTTCAATCCTGTACCCTAAAATAAGAAATACATTTTTGACAGAGGCTTAATGTTTTAACAAAAGAGTGTGGACATTTTTATTTTAAAATGTAGGCAAAAGTACACTGTGGAATGGTATGTTTGCTTATTTGTCTTACACACCATGCAGTTATTCCTGGAGGGATTTGGTTTTTTTTTTCTTGTTTTTACTTTGCTTACAGCTAGAAAAAAATTTCCTATAGAAAAAAATTGTTGAAAGGTCCAATTCTCAGTACCATGTAAGTTAATGATACTACAAGTAGGTTCTCTTTTTAAAAAGTGATTACTGTATTTTATAAATTACCTTTTCACATATGCAAAATCTGTTTCTACTACAATGTTATTTTTACTAATGCCTATTGTTGCACTCTTTTTGACATTTCCTGCAGTGAATTTATGAATCAATGTGGGCTTAAAAATAAAAGCCAAATTGGCTGAAAGGTTTGAAATATGTACCCCAGCTTAACCATCCAATCAATAATTGGCAAAGGATATTTTAAAAGTTGTTTTTAATCTCTGTATAGGTGACATTTTGTAGCTTTGTACATGTTAATTAAGGGCATATAATTTTACACTCTAAAGTATAATTGCTGAACTCAGGGGTGGGTAGACTTCAAAAATATGTCTGCTTTAGAAATAACTTGAAAAAAATGAAAACTATGGCCAGCCACCAAATTGTGGACACTGTTTCTACTGCTAGTTACACTTTTTAAAATGAAAAACATCTTGACTAGGCATACCTAAGTCCTCACAGTAGTCTCTATCGGTCTTATTAGTTGGCCTGTTTGACCAAGACAGAAAATGTTTTTTGGAATGCTTTGAACTACCCTTAGTTTTAAACTGCTTTTTAATATGAGAATCGCAGCTGTAAATTATGTATTTTTCATATTTTACGTAACTGCTCTAGACTACTGATTGACTTGATCCTTTTCTGGAGTTGCGGAGGGTAGATTTCTCTTCATACTGCTGGTCCTCTTACTAATATCCTTTTATTAAAAAATGACCTGTGACATTTATTCACCAAAGGAATTGACATACCAGGTCAAAGATTAACAATGCTATACGACAGATTAATAGGTCATATATAGCCGCAGTTGAGTTTTTTAATATGAGTAACAGTATTTTAACATACCTCTCTCTCTACATAGAGATATCATAAAATAAAGTGAAGAGGAGGAAAGTAAAGGAAAACTAAATAATTTTGGTACATTTTATGGTTTAACGAGAAGAAATTAAGATGAAATACCCTATAATAGAGAAACACCAACCATTCAAAGTTCGCAATCAAGTAAGACCTTGTTCATTACTCCCTTGAACTTAGGAATCATTGAAAACGCCTTTGCACTTAGATTTAATAAATTTATTTTAAATGTAAGCCACACTATTAAAAGACATGAGAACTTGACCTGAGCCATTGCTCTAGATAGGACAATTAGTGGCTTTGTAATGATGAAACAGTTATTTCTCTGTACTGCGTTGTTGAATGACAACCCGAATGCCAAGGAAATGTACATAGGAACATGTCCTCCCCTCTTGCCCGCGACCCCACCGCGGGGCGTGGCCTGCCACGGGGGCCTGCAGAATCCGACTTGCTTCTTCTTCTCTATTTATTTATTTATTTATTTTAAGGCCACTCTTCTCGATTGCCAAATTCTGTTAAGACAATGATACATTCAATTCCTTGTTCTGCATGCTTAGAGCAGGAACTTGGTGTCCTTTCAAAAAAACTACGTTAAGTAGGCACCGCTGCCGTAGATTTTAAAGAGAGAAATGGTTTTCAGTTTTTTTTAAGATGAATTTAAAAAAATAAACTTTATGGATGTTCTCTTAAGGAATTTAATATTCACCTCAAAAGGACTTTCCTTGTAATGTATAAATGCCTCCTTTTAGCTAGCAGGGAAATAAAGCTGTTTTTAATCCCCAGGGGGGAAAAAATGCTAAAAATAGCTTTTCTATACAGTTCATCTGGAGAAAGATCTTAATCCTTATTGTTTTGACCAGGTATACAGATATTTGGTATAAAGTAACTAGAATAGTTTATTACTTTTTCCCTTCTGAAATTTTAAATATATGCAAATATATATATATATATATATATCATTAGATTCCTGTGATGGATAATAATTTTTTCAGATTCTAAAACAGGTATCTAGTGACTGCTTGATTGTTCCCAGATTGAATCAAAGATGAATTGACAAATAATGGAAATGGGTAGTGATATGAAAATGGTATGTAACCACATATTGTTTCTGGTACTCGAGTCTTATTTTTTAAAAAAGCCTATTGTTTTTAAGAATTGAGATATTTAAAACTTGTTAAAGCTTCTTCCGAAAAACAGAAGAGAAGAGGAGGTACTGTGTGTTCAAAAATCTTTTTTAAATAAAGAATTCAGTGTCACTAGTCCTAAGCCTTTATGGTTACTGCTGCTTACATTTCTCGACCTCACTTTTCTTTAGTTTTTTTGTACGTATTTTAGCTGAATGCTTCAGATTTATAATTGCGTATATAAGTTGGGGTTTTTTTATAAAGAACTGAGGCTTAAGCATATGTTTCTCTTGGAGGATTTATTCTTATGAAAACCAGATGCTGTGCTATTCTGTGTTTCGTTAACACCTTTGCATAAGTGAAATCTGTGAAGGAGTCTTTATCTGAATCTTCTTGCCAGTCATTTTGTTGTGAGAGAGAGAGAGAGAGAGAGAGAGAGAGAGAGAGAGAGAGAGAGAGAGAGAGTGTGTGTGTGTGTGTGTGTGTTTCTATCTCTTATTTTTTTCTTCCTGCCTCACAAGTGTGCAGCGTATCGTCTTAGGCAGTTTCTCTTTCTGACTTCTCTAAGTTTTTCTCGCTCTCCTTTTCTTCCTTCCCTCCCCCTTTCCCTTTTCTTGTGGTTAGGGAATCCAGAGATTATTAAAATTTCGACCTCTCATCAGAATTTTTTTTAAAATAAAAAGACTCCTTCCTACAAATATTGGGTTGTCAGAAAAGTCATGACGCATTTTTGCAACGAAAAACATAGAAAAAATATGTCATGACTTTTCTGACAACCCAATAAAATACATAGAACTTCTGATACGTAATTTCAATTCCTCAGTAGATGGCTAAGCTTGTTGAATAATTGACTAGGTAAATGAGCCGTTAACTATAATTTAGCTCTTACATTCTAATATTGAGGGAATTTCGTTTACTTTTTGGATGGTGACTTCCCAAAGACTAACTATTGCCCAATTGAATTAAATTACTTGTTTTGGTAAAAGTGTATTTACATTTAAGTTTCTAAGCCATTTTGAGATTTGGAACTCCTTTTAAAAATAACAATTTGTAGGAGACTTGCTTTCTCAGCATAAATCATGCATTCATTTAAATATAGGCTTATATTTATCATTAGAGGCCCATGGGATCTAAACATGTCCTTCAAACTAAGATCTCTCTCCTTCAAGTGGAAGGAATGCCAGAGTAGAAGCTGGCATATCCCAACATACCTAAAGACACCAGTTTTGCAAGTCGAGTACAGTTGACTGGGAAAAGGAAAAACGTTCTTGTTCTGTTTCTTGGCACATACAGTGTCAGCGTTTTGAGAAAAGTGTGCTCCTACCATTCTAAGTTGTTTTCTCAAAGGCAAAAGCATGCTCTCAAACTTACAGGGCTTTGGCTTGTTAGGTGTGAAGTCACTTGTGACATTTCCTGGTATGTGGAAAGATGAAATAATCCTACCTCTCTAATTTTAAAGCCTGAAGCAGGACAAGTCAAGAATTTGGTCGATTGTGTCAGATAACCTTGAAAATGCAAGGCTCTTCATATAGTTACCAGATTGTTTACATAAATGCAAATTGTCGGGATTGAGGTAAAAAAATTATTTCAATAGATAATTAGATCCATTATCTAGTAGCCAAGAATTAAGTGCATGTTGAAGTGTAAATGGATTTGTTGTTTTTAGTTGGTACCATTTTTCTCTCAATATTCAGAAATACCGATTGTGCATTTTGTTAATAGAAATGGGAGTTTGTGCTTGAGGGTTTGAATAGAGTGGATGTATATATTTTATAAATTCAAAGTTGTAAAATATGTAAAGCTACTGCTTTTTAAATAGAATATAAATGTTGAGACAGACAGATCTATGCTATATTTTTAAATACATGTATCAAACTTTTGTTAGTTTAATATAAATTACATTGTGTGCTTTCTGGGATTCAGTAACTTTTGATAATAAAGCAGTTGTCGATTTTTTCTGTAGACTCGAATACTAAACTGGGTAGCTATTAAACCTCTTTGTAGTTCGTAATAATGGAAACATTTATATACAAAGACTGATCTATAAAAGATTATGGAAATAGTAACATGTCCATTTCTGAAATGAGTGTGACAGAAGGAAGATAGTCACTGAAGCTGCTTGTTCATTTACGTAACAGATCATCCTAAGTAGTGTCGCCTGGTGTGTGTTAGCAGTTCTTCCTGCTTTAATTAAATAAGTCCTGATTGCAGACTGAGCGTTTTCAGAAAAGATGGAAATGGAGACCCTTGCTTAGAGTTCCCAGGAGCCTGGTGTTGCAGACCTTCACCTTGTACGATGAATCAGGACACACTGTAGAGGATGTCTGGATGCTTTCCTGAGGATGCAGACCATCAATACCGCCCTTAAGTGAGGGGTCTCCTGAAGCTGTGAGAAGAAGGAAAGAAGTAAACAGCAGAAGGGGACATCGCCACATCCCAGTTACTCGGCAGGAAGAATTCAGTGTGCTCTGCCGATACCCCGAGTTTTCTTTTCACAGGGGGTCTGCTTGCCCCCGGAGCAGGGTCTGCTTATTCCTTATTAGGGCAGCCATTCTACCATGAAACGGTCTTATCTCAACACGCTGTTTCTGCAGCCCTAACCGGCTAGGCTAGTAGCTAGTTGGATAAATACAAGATCCGTCTTCCTTTTCCTTTGTACTTGGATGGCACACTCTCCCTTTATTATAATTCTTAAAATAATTTCTACCTCTCAGCAGTTATGACTTTTCTCCACTAGTTTAAGCTACTGTGGATAAGTGAAGCCCTCCCTATAACCCTGAGTACTTTTCGCCTTAATAGAACACGTAGCAAATTAAACATGAACTGAATTGAAGGGTCAGATGACACAGCTAAGGGTTTTCTGTGCTTGGACAATACAGTCCAAGGCCATAGTCTGTCCTGTTGGGATCAATCAATCTCTTCAATTGCTTATGAGATTTCTTTTTAATGTTTGCTTAAGGCAAAATATATCCATACAAGTACCTGTGTGTCCTTTCCAGTTCAGTGGAATATGAAAATATTTTACTAAGGAAAGTTGGAATGAGAAACTAAGGTAGAGAATATCTTGTGTACTTGGCCTTCAACGACCTAACGTGGGTAGATACGTATCATCAGGCAAGAGCCTAATATGGATCGCTATATCCTACAGAAGAGGTATCCAACCAAACAGAATTTTTCATCTCCACACTCATCCCCAAAACCTGTTTCTCTTACTTGTCATAATGGCATTTTACCCAACGTAGTTGTCCCAGCAAAGACTCGAACACTATTGACTAGTCTTCTCTGACATCATTAAGCCCTGTGGAGCCTGTCTTGAAAACATCTCTGCCATGTCTCCGTTTTCTCCGGCCCTCTCGCCGCTAGGGCCTTTCATCCTTGGTCCTGGAGCTCTGAGGCTGCTCTTCTGTCCACACACCGTGTTCCGTAAATAGTAGCAAAGCCAGAGTACCTCTGTTGTGCTGATGCTCTTCGCTGATCCAAGAATGTCCTGTCTGCTTTTCTACCTGAAAGGTCCAGTTAAGTGTAGTTATGAAGCCTTTCCTCGTCGTCCTTCCCTTTCCACCCCATCAGTCCTCCATCCTCAACTCGCTAACAATAAATAGTAATGTCCCAATTGCGTTTGTGTCCCCAGCACAGCACGTAGTCCTATCATAGAAGCTTTTAATAAATGTTTGTTGAATTAACTTGATTGTACTTGTCTTTTTCACCTAGCTTTTTGCTAGCAGATTTGAAACCTACATCTATATCACCATTTATGTGGAATGCTATAGCAGAATCTTACCCTTCCTGTCTTAGTGAGTTAGAAAAAATTACTCTTCTTCATTGGGTTTGCTTTCTTTTATTAAAAAAGGGCGTTTCTCATGTCCTTGCCTTATCAGATAAATTGCTTGTCTTGATTGTAGTCACAAATTAAGAACATGATTGCTTTACAGTAAATACATCTGAGAAGCCCTGAGATCATAAAAGTAACCCTACTCATTAAGGATAAAAATGGACGTTAAAAAGCACAGACAGTGTCCAACTGCAGTTTTTCAACTTGATGGTGTAAAAGTGACACACATTCGGTAGAAGCCATGCTTTGAATTTTGATCTCGTCCCAGCCTAGCAGTGTGCACTACACTGTTCTCATGCTGGGCAGTGGCAGTGAGACGATTTTGCCCAACTGTAGGCTAATGTGCTGGCACGTTTCAGGTGGGCAAGGCCGTGCTGTAATGTTCAGTAGGTTAGGTGTTGTATTAAGTGCATTTTCTCCTTATGAGATTTTCAACTTACCAGGGTTTTATGGGGATATAACCCCACCGTAAGTCCGGGTGTACTTCGTACCTCCTATGTGAGGAAGGATGGCAGATAAGAAGAAGCCTGTGTCTTCAAAGTGCCTGTATAATAAGAGACGAGCAATGATATAAAAAGTGATGAGTCCTAAGAGGTAGAGATCAAGGACAGTTTCTCATAATCACAGAAATGAGTTGTGTGCAAAAGGTACTATCCTGGCTTGAAAATTATCAACTTGGTAGCTGAGCTCTAGGCCAGTGCAAAGATCACAAGTACAAAGGCCCTAGCCAGGGCTTGTGTGAAGGCCAGCCCAGAGGATGTTGAGGCTGGTTCCGAGGGAGCCTGTCGGGCAGCAGCAGCCCGGGGCCACGTGGTGTAGGGCCTTGTGGGTCGGTAAGAAGTTGGTCTCTTGATTTTTCACTGAACAGAGATGAGCATAGCAGTCAACGTTCCTTTTGTCCTCAGGACATTGATCAATAGGGAGGAAATGATGCAACAGTCACAGTGTGGGCAATATCACAGGGAAGGTTCCCCAGAAAGCAGCCCAGGATAAGCCCCAAACGAGTAGCCACTGTACCAACATCCCACCCATCAAAACTAAGTTAAAAGTAGGCTCCAGTAGAGCTATGTCCCCAGAGTAAACAGCCCTACTTCAGACTTGCACCCTGCATTGGTGCGGCGAATGTCAGGCTTTGGACTTGGATTAGGTGGGGCCCCTACCTGACACTGTCCTCAGGAGGTGACCCGAAGCAAATGGAAGTCCTCTTCTAGACCTCAGATGACCTCCACGAGGGATTTATTTCAGTACAGTGACCAGCACACAAAGCTTGTAACATTCTAAGCAAACAAGACATCGTAATAAAGAACTAGCAGAAACTAGACCTAGAAAGCATTGGAGTCCTGGGGCAGGGAGTGACACCACCTGATGTACTTGACTGCTCTGCATGCCACACTGGGAGCTTCTGAAGAACCAGAGCTTGTCTTATGTATAATCAAATATTGAGCGCCAGCTGAATCCCAAGCAGCTGGTGGTCTGGCAAGGAAGACAAACGGGTAATTGAGAGAATGTGACGCTTGGTGTGACTGGGTAACCGCAGCACTGAATGAGCATCAAGGCGGGAACGATCAAAGGCAGTCCAGGAAGCTTCCAGGGGAGGTTGGGAGGATTTTCTAGGCAACAGGAGAGTGAAGACGAGGCACCCACAGCAAGTGCAAAAGCCCGGGGTGGAAGAGAACCGTGTGCTTGTAGCATTGACTTTGGGTGTGGAATGGTAAAAAGTAAGCCAAAATAAAACGAGCTAGAACGTGAAAGTCCAGGTTGTAGAGCTGATTTTATCTCCTGGGCAACAGGGTCTGATGGGAGTCAGATTTGCACTTAAAAATTCCCTTGGCAATGGTCTGAAGAGCATGGAAATGTCACAGATCTGGAGCGGAAAAAATTAAGAGGCTGCATTGGTAATCCAGACAAAGATGATGATGAATTTATTATAAAGTAATGGCATAAAAATAACCATATACACCATTGGCACAGAAGGGAGAGTCCAGTAACGGTTGACCTGACTCTTAGTTATTTGTTTCACAGATGTGTATATATGGGTAAAAAATAGTCTATTCAACAAATGGTATGAGAGCATTTGGAAAGCCAGCTGCAAAAAATAATAAATAAAAATCTTACACCATATACAAAAATGAACCCAAAATTAATCAGACCTAAATTAAGAGTAAAAACTATAAAACTTCAAGAAAACAGGAAAAAAAATCTGAGATCTTGAATCTGGCAAAAATTTCTTGAGTAACAAAGCAAAACCCAATTTAAAAATGGGCAAATTTTATTAATGAGTGTTTTGACTTGAACTGGTACTTAAGAAAATACAGGGGTGGCAAATAAGTACATGAAAAGCTGCTCAGCCTCATTAGTTACTAAGGGAATACCAATGAAAACCACGAGATACCACCGTGCTGACCAAACCAAGTTTTGGCAAGGACGTGGCACGGTGGAAACTTTGCTACACTACTGATGGGGATGTAGAGTTGTTGAAGCACTTTGGGAAACAGTTTGGCAGCTTCTTAAAAAGTAAAACATGTACCCAATGTACAAAGCCATTTCACCCCTAGGTATTTAACCAAGAGGAAAGAAAGCATATGTTCACACAAAGGCTGATGCACAACCATTTTATCCAGTTTGTTTCTAAAATGCCCAAACTGGAAACACCCCAAGTGTCTATCAATAGGTGATGAGGTCACACTTTGGTACATCGATACAATGGAATACTACTCAGCAACAAAGAAGGAACAACCTATCGACACATGCGACATTGATAAATGTGTTATGCTAAGTGAAAATACCCAAGTGACAAAGAATACAAACTATGGTTTTATTTGCCTAAAATTCTAGGAAATGCAAACTTCGTTATAGTGACAAAAACTAGATAAGTGTTGACCTGAGGATATAGGGTCGTGGGAAGGGGCATGAGTGAACTTTTGGAGGTGACGGATATTTTCTTATCTTGGTATCACAGGTGGATATGTATTATCAGAACTCATTGAATGGCACACGTTAAATATTTGTATTCCGTATTATGCCTTAATTAGACAGAATTGGGAGGCTTTCAGTAATAAAGACAAAGCCTGATAATGGCCTGAAGTGGATTATGAAAAAGTGGGCAAATGCAGTGATAGTCAACTTGCTTCAAAGTAATCACAGCTTCACAGCGAAGGAGCTGGAATTTAAAACAGGCTGATCCAATATCCAAGCTCTAAGTCAATATGCTTATACTTAGAATGACGCCCATATTTTTGACGAGGACACCTGGGTGGACAGCGATGACGTTCACCAAAACGAAAGAAGCAGATTTGGGAGGGGAGATCCGAGTATTCCCCCATAGCACCAAGAATAGTAGCTTATATAGCCAGAGTGGGTGACGGTGGGAGTTGACGTTTTTAGGTGGCGGTGTTCATGAAATATTTAGTGCGATGTCATTTTACCCTGTTCATGAAATTATTATTACCTATTGACTGACAGCCCGAAAGGAATTAAATATTTTCTAGCCCACTAACCTAACCATGGAGTTAATCATTTCTCAGCATCTTTGAAGTGATCAACCCTGACCACCTTCGCTAATAGGATTTAATCAACCTAACTCAGAAAATTATTGCACTTTTGAATAAATCTCACTATTAGAAAGTGATTCCTTCTGAACTGAACTATGCTCCCTACTATCTATTACGGATTGTAGTGTGTCCCTTAAAAAGGTATGTTCAAGTCCTAACTCCCAGCACCCTAGAACGTGGCCGTATTTGGAATTCAGGTTGTTGATTGATTAAGGTGAGGTCATTCAGGAGTCGGGTGGCTGTTAATCCAATGTGAGCAGTGTCCTGACAATTGGAGAAGACCCGTGAGGGGAGAATGCCATGTAACGGAGTGATGCATCTGCGAGCCAGGCACCACCCACCACGGGTGGCCGGAAACCACCAGAGAAACTGGAAGAGACAAGGAAGGAGTCTTCCCAGAGCCACCGAGAGAGCACCACCCTGCCGACACCTGATCCTAGACTCAGCTTCCCAACTGAGAGAATGAATACCTGTTGTGTAAGCTACCCAGTTGGTGGTACTTCTTATGGCAGCCCTAGCAAACTTAATACAAAGGGTAAGAAATGTGTTCTCATCGGAATAACATTTATTCTGTGGGTTTTGGTGTCCCTTTTCTGCCAGCATCCCTGTCTGGGGTCTTAAAGAGTGCCTGATCCACAGGCACAGATTCCACACAGCGTACTATCTGACCACAGCAAAGGAGATGTGGGCATGGACCCATGACCATGGGAGCAGCTGGCCACATCACGTGTGCACCATCCAGAATAATTGGCCTGCGAGTGCTTAGGACAGCCTCCTGGAGGGACCCTGATGTGGCCGTTTGGAGGCAATGGTCTGCAAAGATGGGTGCCATCTTCCAGGATGCGGTATGTGCACTTGAAACAGACCTCTATATTGGGGCTTTCTCAAATAGGAAGACTATATGCGTCCTGACACCGTGTACTCCATTCCTGCCAGGGGACATAGCACGAGTCCCATGGTACTCCAACTCATAGCTACTGTCTTAGCACTTGGATTCCTTGTGTCCAGGGACAGGCTGGCGAGGCCATCTTGACAGGGGTAATTGACCCTGGTATTCAGGTCAGGAAACAGAAACAAAAATAGCAATACCCCTGGAAACCTGACTTCAGTTGTAGAAATTTCTAGACTTGGAGCTTCAAGCAAAACCTATGTCTTTTTACATATTGCCAGCTGTAAATCAAGAATTCACTCAATGTTTGCTGAACAATTAACAAAAGTTCTGAACTCAAGTTCCCACAGAGTTTCCATCCTCACTTTGACATTCTTGAAATGCATCTACCGCTCCAACTTTTACCTGGCCAAAATGTTTCCTCTATTCATAAAGCTGAAGACAGTGAAAGGAAGTAAAGAGATGTTTTCTCTCTTCAGTAAAAATATACGACTTTGTTCAGTATAGCATTGCTGAGTGTTAAATCAATTCAGCTCGATCTCTTTACAGTACGACTGGAAATGGCGCCAGAATTCATACTTTAGGGGCATACAGCTCCCTTAGATTATTCTGACACAGAGCCAGATTCAAGGATGACTGTTTTAACTCAGTTTTAAGTTTCTTAGGTTACAAGCAATGTGATTACTATTTCACATGTCAAACCAGGAGGACGGAAGACGAAAGTAATTTTCAGCGGTAACTCAGGAGTGTAAATAGTTGTAGAGGAGAAGAGAGCAAGGGAAAAAAATGTACAAAATTTATTCTCGCAGAAAGGGGAAATGATTTAAACTGCTAACTAAAAATTAGCAGGAACTATAATTCCCGTTTAGAATAAATATGGAATTTTCATTGAGAGAATTGTTTTGAGATCGGTGACAGATTTCCCTTGTCCTCAGAAATTTCAGATTTATTTTTAGTGTTCATAGCCATTCTCCCCATTTCTCCACAGTTCACGCTGGGCCTGGACCTTGTGTTAGGGATATTTTTGTTGGCAAGGAAACTAGCTTAAGCTGAAAGGGATTTGTTGGTTCATGAATCCAGACAGCCGAGGGTTGGTGCTGGCTTCAGAATAGCTGGAGGCAGGGCTCTGTCTCCCCTTCCCAGCTCTGCGTGGTTTGTTTGTTTTTTAAAGATTTTTATTGGGGAATTGGGAGAAGAGGAACAGACAAGTTGTCCTTTTTTTGTTCTTCAGTCTAGTTGTGGAGGACGTTGCTTCACTGGCCCAAGTTGGCACCATCATTGCGCTCTTCCCGGGCGAGGCACATCAGTCGCTGACTTCTGGACGGCTGCTCACTGCAGCTGCTGGCCGCTCACGCTGGCTGCTGGCTACACACGGTAGCCCATGGCAGCCCACTGCAGCAGGGGCTGCAGCCTACGCCTTGGCCGGTGACTCACGGCAGCCCAGCTCCAGGTTGAGCTGTTGTTCAGCATCTTAGCTGTAGAGGGCAGTGTCACTGGCCCTCATATGTGGGATCCAAACCGGGGCCCTCTGGCGTCCCAAGCCAGCTCTTAACCAATGTGCCACTCAGCCGGCCCTGCGTGGTGGTGTTTTTTTTTTTTTTTTTACAAGCAGAGTCTCTCCAAATGGTGGGTCAGCCGGTCACTAACAGCTCTGCCTTCCCAGCCCAGCAGCTCCGGTGTGTGCATTGCCATCGTAGAGCGGACTTTGCATTGTCTCTCTTTCATCTTATTCCTATTTCTTTTTCCTTTTATTTTGGTCTCTTTTAAATTAATTTATTTATTGACATTCAGCATTACTTTATGTTAATTTCAGATGTACAGCATAGTGGTTAGACATTTGTCTAGTTTAAGAAGTGATCCCCCTGACTAGTCTAGTACCCAACTGGCGCTATATCTAGTTATTACCATATTACTGACTGTAGTCCCTATGCTGTACTTCGCCTCCCAGTAAATTTGTTTTCTAATTATGGTCAGGGCATACCACACATTTGGTCGTTGTCTTTCGTGTGAGATGCTTTCTTCCCGTGTCGGAGTGCTAAAAGCTGCCGAGGTCCCTGCGTGGTCCTGGAAGTGTAGGATCTACTGTAGCGTGACCAGTGAGTCTGGTGGTTGGTGCTGTTGTGGGCGGGTGGCTCCAATAGGGGTTTCTCTTGCAGCCAACCAGGCTTTCCAGAAAATTCTTTAGTTTCTTGCCTGGGTGCCCAGGAAATATAATAATATTGAACAAGTTTGAACTATTGCTGGAATGACCAAAATGTGATACAGACACAACATGAGCAAATACTGCGGGGAAAATGGCACCAGGAGACTTGCTCATAGCGGGGTTGCCACAGACCTTCAAGGTGTAAAAAGATGTAATAACTGAAACTCAATAAAGCGAAAGACAATAAAATGAGGTGTGCCTGTACACAGGGATGATCAAAGGGCACAATATATAATGAATGGCATCCTTTCAAGACTAAATTAGCAAAATTCACTGAAATACGACTTTGAAAAAGACCTATATGTTGAATACTGAGCTAACATTACCTTTCATTTCTCTTAAATAGGGGCTGGCCAGCCTTTTCTGTAAAGAGCCAGGTAGTAAATATTTTCGATTTTGCAGGGGAGGGGGCGGTCCTACAGTCTCTACTGCAACTACTCAACCCCACAGATCCGTAAAAGCAGCCATAGACAGTGTGTAATGAAAAGGTGTGACTGCATTTCACTTACAAAAACAGGCAGGGGCTCATTTTGGGGCCAATAGGCCACACTTTGCTCATCCTACTTTAAAGCATTGACACCTATCTTTTTAGACAAAGGACTGCCATCAGTGGGCCTTTCAAGATGATGTTTTAATCTTAGCATTAAGAAAATAGAGGGCCGGATAACTATTGCATTGTTCTGTACACCTGAAACTAACAAAAAAATTTTTAAAAAATTAAAAAAATAAAATAAAAATTGTAAATAAAAGTAAAAAAAAAAGAAAGAAAGAAAATAGAGGGCCGGCTGAGTGGCTCAGTTGGTTAAGAGTTGGCTTAAGAGCGTGAGTTCTGAGCAACAGGGCCGCCGGTTCAACTCCCACATGGGCCAGTGACGCTGCGCCTGAGCTGAGCTGTTGCTGAGCTGCCAACAGGTGGCAGGATGGCTCAGCTGGTGTAACAACAAGACTGCCTGTTCATTGGTGGGCTATGCTCACCT
Organism: Hipposideros armiger; assembly: GCF_001890085.2. Classification (NCBI taxonomy): domain Eukaryota; kingdom Metazoa; phylum Chordata; class Mammalia; order Chiroptera; family Hipposideridae; genus Hipposideros; species Hipposideros armiger. The sequence continues at coordinate 1,868,368 of NW_017731430.1, read as the reverse complement.
GCAACTAAGATTGAACACAGCACCTTGAGCTTAGAGGCCATGAGCTGCCAACAGGAAGCCAGATGGTGACTGGCACCCTTCACAATGTAGATTGAAGAACAACAACTTGGCTGGTCCCCTTCCCCAATTCCCCAATAAAAATCTTTAAAAAAAGAAAAGAAAATAGAGCTACTAGAGAACAGAGATAAAGGCCTATAAACTTATGATCCGTTGGTGACAAATATATGTCATGCATTTGGTCAAACCCATAGAAAGTACAACACAAATGGTGACCTCCGTCATGTAAACTATGGACTCTGGGTGATTGATAATGACATGTCAGTGTAGGTTCATCAGTTTTAACAGATACACCACTTTGGTGGGGGGTGTTGATAACGGGGAGGCTGTGCGTGTGAGGGGACAGAGGGTATACGGGAACTCGACACCTTCCGCTTAATTTTGCTGTGAGCCCAAAACTACTCTAAAAAGATAAAGTCTATTTTCAGAAATGATCAGGTGGTGATTAAAGATACAGGGGGAAATTAGCCAGGTAACTACTCTCCTTATTTTACCAGAAACCTTCCAGTTCCCAGCTGGGAATTGGAACCTTTAAGCTCCATCTATACAGCTGTGCCTTAGCGTTTTCCCCCAAATGTCTCCATGGATGGGCTCCCTGCCCAAAAGTTCCAATGGGTTTGGGAGGCCGTGCATGTCCTACCCTTCTTGAGACTCGATCTATATGGGCAGAAGAAAGGCTCTGAGAAATTCTGCAGCAAGGAAGCTACTTTATTTTTGTTGCGCTCATAGCTTCTTAGAATCCTTTCCTCGCCGAACATCTATTAATGTCTGTTGAAATGGTTCCGTGGAGTTGCAGTGCGTGCTCCTCTGGATCAGTCCTATTTCTGGTCTGGAATTTGAGATGCATGGGTGCAACTTTCCATACTTGCTGCTGTGAATCCTGTTTCAGACTGGCCCTGGCTTTGTGTTCTGGATTTAGGGGATTTGAGGATGATTCTGACAGTATTCATGGAGCCTGCTGCTAAAAGAAGTGCTGGGAAAACTGACCTGGTAGGCCTAAGAGATGAGTGTTTTAATTCCTTTTGTCCTATAAGGAGGTTTGCAAAGTGGCAATGGAAAAATGGCACCATCACCGGAGTGGTTAGGCCATTTCTGACCTCTGGGTATTAAGTAAACCACCAGCTGACTTAAGGGAATTTGCTGCCCCACGTTCCAGAGACAATGTGCTCCCTGTTTTGGGCTCATGAAAGCCCCAGCGGAGGGCCAGGAGGGCTGCAAATCCAGTGCATCTTCTGCTCACGCCTTTTTCCTTGGCAAAAAGGTGACATCCTACTCAGTACTACCTGTGCTTATGGAGCTGTGTCCACCCAGAGAGGTAAATTTAAACAATTTTTTCATAAGTGCATTTGTGACATAATAAGAAATATATATTTGGTCTCTGCCGCCAGTCCCTGACACGCAGCTCTTAAAATCCCTGTAATTTCCTGTGTGATAGAGGAGATAGGAGCGTCTCTTGCTAAAATATTTAAGACACTAATTTTGTTATAATATTAAGATCCTGAGTGTCTCCAGAGTGGTGACTGTCTTTGTGTATGCTAATGAGATGACTGGCAGCTGGGGCTCCTAGATGGCTTCAGGATGGGGGGCTGGTCACCAGAAAAACCCAGACGTGGCCAGAGGGCTGGAACTTTCAATCTCACACTGCCGTCCCCCTTATCCCCCCACCCCCCACCCCTGGGGAGGGGAAAGGAGTGGGAGGTTGATTTAATCACCAAAGGCCAATGATTTCATCAGTCATGCTTATATAATAAAGCCTGGGGTTTAGAGAGCTTCTGGGTTGGTGAGCAAGAACGCATCCACATGCCAGGAGGGTGGCGCCCCAACTCCGCGGGGGGCAGAAGTTCCTGTGCTGAGGACCCTTCCAGACCTTGTCTGGTGTACCTCTTCATCTGGCTGTTCATCTGTGTCCTTCATAATAAGCTGGGAAGCGTACGTGTTTCTCTGAGCTCGGTGACCTGTTCCAACAAATTACCGAGCCAGAGGAGGAGGAGGAGGTTATGGGAACATTCCGTTTGTAGCCGAGTTGGTCAGAAGTACCACAGGGCTGGGACTTGTGACTGGCGCCTGAAGTGGGGGCAGCCTTATGGGACTGAGCCCTTACCCTGCGGGGGTCGGTGTTAACTCCTGGTAGCTGGTGTCACAATGGAATTGTGGGACGCCCAGTTAGTGTCTGGGGAGTTGGAGAATTGGTTAGTGTGAGAAAAACCCTCACAAGTTTCGGGTCAGAAGTATTGTGAATAGAGGAAAAGTTTTCCTTTAGTTGGTGTGTGTGAAGTGGGGTGTGCCAGAACAGCCCTGGCTCAAGGAAACGTGTGCTTTGGGAAGAGGGGATGAAAGGGTTGGAGACGAGGAACCTTGGATTCCTGGGTGGCCACGTGGTCACCCACGGATGGAGCAGCAGCTGTGCTGCCCTCAGTTATAGAAGGTAAACGTTACCAATGGAAATAGGAGATGGACCCTCACCGGGGGTGGGGATGGGAAGGGGCTGGTTCACTGAATGCATGAGGAAATGCAAATCAATAAGCAAAAGGTGAGATACAGGGCCAGCCGAGTGGCGCGTTGGTTAAAAGCTGGCTTGGGATGCCAGAGGGCCCCAGTTCGGATCCCACATATGAGAGCCAGTGACACTGCCCTCCACAGCTAAGATGCTGAACAACAGCTCAACCTGGAGCTGGGCTGCCATGAGTCGCCGGCGACAGCATAGGCTGCAGCCCCTGTGGCAGTGGGTTGCCATGGGCTACCGTGTGTAGCCAGCAGCCAGCGTGAGCGGCCAGCAGCCGCAGTGAGCGGCCGTCCAGAAGCCGGCGACTGATCTGCCTCGCCCGGGAAGAGCGCAATGATGGTGCCAACTTGGGCCAGTGAAGCAACATCCTCCACAACTAGACTGAAGAACAAAACGACAGCAACTTGTCTGTTCCCCTTCCCCCAATTCCCCAATAAAAAAGTTTTTTTTAAAAAAAGGTGAGATACAAGCCCTTGGTTATTGTTTTCTGTGATAACTAAAATGAAATTAAGAGTGCTGAGTGGGACCTTGATGCTGGACCAAGCTGGGATTTCGATTGGTCTGAGCTTAGGCCACTGGCCTCAAGTCCCCCCACAAAAGGACAACAGAGAGCACTGACCAATGCAGGGAGCACAGTGTGAAGTAGTCTCATTTTATGGATTGCCACCATCAGCTTCTGGAAGAACCTTTCCTACAATGAAATGGGTTGTGAGAGTAATTTAGGGAAGTGTCTCTGGTTTGGAATGCTGCCGGCAAAAGAGCGAGTTTGGGCTCATGCTCACTACTGAACAATCACAGGTGGCCATATGTGACCCACACACAAAGCAGGTTGCTGCTGAGGGAACACCCAGCCCCTGGGGCTGGGTGAAAGCCACCCTAAGACCCGCTTACCCTGGGAAGGGAGGCTGACGGCCCAGCTCCCCCTGTAAATGCAAGTGGAACACCTCAGATGAAGCAACTGTTATGCTTCCTACGCAAGCCGTGCGGCACTGGCTTCACGATAACCAGGACGTTCGCCTACTGACTATGCCCATCACCCTGGTCATGGCAGATGCTGTGGGTCCAGGGGCCCTTTTTTGCTTGGGCACCTTATGTAACTTTAGTGCTGCACAACTGAGCAATAGCCTGGAAGCCTTATTAAATTTGCTGTCTTAACGTCCCCTCGCGGGTCCTACAGATGATTATAAAGATGTTAGGTTAATTAACAAGAGAATGGAGAGAGGCAGAGGGAGCGCCCAGAGACTGGTCTTAGGAGGATGAGAATTTTCAAATGGTTATTAAGATAGAAGGCGAATAAAGGAAACATTGATGGGGTGCAACAGAGGGAAGGAAGAGGACAGTCATGGGACTCATCCCAGCAGGCTGGAAATCTTTAGATGGTTATTTAACATTGGGTTGCGTGAAACTGACGCTGATGGGGTTAAAACAAAGGTCTTAATATTGCTCTGTGAAGGTCGGGCAGGCCAACGGGGCCCCCTATTGGTCCCCCAACATTAAAGGGCCCCTGACATGTTAGCTCTATTGACCCCAGTTTGGAGAAATTTTAAAAGCCAGAAAGCAAAAATGAGGAGGAGACCTGACCTGCAGTCATGTGGGGCAACAGTCAGGGGTGGGGGGTGAGAAGTTTCCCAGGGGTCCTGATAGGGGACCTCAGGCACTGTCACCCGCTGTCGCCATGTTGGTGAAGCCCTGCCTCCTGGGCCACATTTAGGTTGAGAGAATGATGACAATTGAAACGTTTCGTCAGGTTTCTGCATTATTTGGCCTAGTGGAGGTCCTGCCATGTGACTCTCGGAAAGGTCAAGGGCACGCTCCTCAGTGCAGTTGCTAACAAATTAGGAGCTATGAACGTAGGTCCCCAAAAGGCTGGCAGAGCTCTGAGGCGGTGTGGTGAGCTCAGTTCAAACTCAGTAAAGGTCCATGGTGAAAGGTGGGGTGGGGGAGGGGAGGAGAAGGGACCTTCAACAGCCAGGCTTTGAGGCTGCAGGGGTTTATCCTCTGTGGACGCCTGGGACCACCCTGGCCCGATGGGCAGACTCGGGGTACAGAGAGCTCCCAGACCATTTCTTAATGCACCCACAGGCCTCTCTGTCACTAGTGGGTGGAGGGGAGGAAGAAAATCTTTCCCTCCTGGGCTTCTAAATTTTCCACTGGGGCCCTGTTGTAACAAAAGACAGGTTCACAGGAGAAAAGCATACAAATGTATTTACTGTAAGTTTTACGTGACACCGAAGCCTTCCTGAGGCAATGAAAGCAGGAAGAAACATTTAAACCTGCGTGCGTTTATGCTAGGTTTAGTAAGACTGGAAAAAAAAGTCACGGAAAGTTATGATGTGACAAAGGTTACGAGGTGAGACCTACAGGAAACTCAGCAAGGCCTGTTCTTGCAGATTCCTCTGCGTCCCTTCATCTTTGGAGATAAGGATGCTCCTTTCCTCCGGGTACAGGGAGGACACCTATCACACGTAGGTTTTATGACCTGTTATAGGGGAAGGTCAGAAAGTTCCTGCATCCGCCATTTCTCAAATTCCTTCAGCTTAAAATATGCAATATGCCCAGGTGCCGTATGCTGGGGGAGCGTGTTCTGGACCTCACCATGGGCATATGTGTTGAATGAGTAAATGAACAAATGGCTTGAGCCTGCAGGTGATGTTGGGGTGGGGCTGGGAGAGGAGGGAACAGCCCCTGCTCTGGGTGACGCGCAGTTGACACTGCCATCGGCCTGACGTTGTCTGGCTGCCTTCTGCTGGTCCCTTCCTACGTCACTTCTCACCTCCTCACTGGCATTGTGGCCCACTTCCAAAGTGCAGAATGTCCCAGCCCCACAGCATGATTAAATGTCACCATTGCATGGCACTGCCCAGAAGTGTCCTCCAGCTTTTAACGTATCCCTTCATCTCTTCTGCTGCTACAACTGCGAACTGCCTACACTCACCCAAAGCCTTCCCCTTGACCTGGGACGAGAATGGACTAGAAAAGAACATTAAGCCTTGTATCGCCTCAACCTGATTTCTGGAATTTCCATAATTCAAGTGTGCAGCTATCTCCCATGGGCAAGGAAGGCATTAGATGAGGAAAGTCAGCTGCCATGATTCGTGCAGACCCAGGTATCCACGGAAGGAAAGTTTCAATGTCACCTTTCTGATTAAATAGGAGCAATGCAGTAAGACAAGGTGATATATGTCAGAGAATGTGTGAAGCTTTAAATGTGACCCTAAAATTCTTTGACAGGCCTCCCATGGAGGGTTGGGGTCAGGTCTCTACCCCTGGAATATGGGGCCCTGAGACCACTTGACTCATATGGCGGAATTCACAGCGTATCTGTGCCAGCTTGTAGGTCCAGGCCTTCAAAAACTGTCTTTGACTTCCTGTTTCTTAGAACCCAGGCACCATGCTGTGACGAAGCCAAGCAGCTACAAAAAGGCCTCAGGTAGGTAGGTGTTCTGGCTGACAGCCCCCTGAGGTCCCAGCAGACGGCCAGCATCAATCACAGTGTCAGTGAATGAACCCTTACACACTCGCCTTGGCTCCAGGCCTGTGAGCTGAGCTGGCTGATACCGCTTGGAGCAGGGACAAGTGGTTGAGCTTTGTCCAAACTGCCTGAACCAAGTAAATTGCTGTTGTTTTAAACCAATCCATTTTGGAATGGTTTATTACACTGTAATAGCTAACCAATTCGGAATGCCGTTGACAATTACCCAAGAGAAGAAGGCACGAGAAGGTGTTGAGTAGCTGCAAGGTTCAGTTTTTTCCTTTCCTTATAAATGGGAAGGGAGAAAGAATAGCTGATGATGGGTGAAGTCTTTTGAAAAAGTGGGGGGACAATAAGGAAAGATTGAGAGGTGACTGCGAAGACGATGCCTTTCAAAATAGTCACAATTAGAAAGTGTTTGAAGAAGTCATTGAGCTTATTTAAGAAGCAACACTTGCCTTTTCTCTCAACTTGTTTTAGAAATGTTACAAATTTATTTTCATTGCAAGGGAATTTAAATAATCATAAACAGGCACATTTCTAGGTTTTGTTACACACACGCACACACACACACACACACACACACGGTTCAAAGGAAAGTATCAGAAATTTAGGGTAAAGATGGTGGAATAAAACTAAATGATAGGGGCCAGCCGAGTGGCGCGATGGTTAAGAACTGGCTTGGGACGCCAGAGGGCTCCGGTTCGGATCCCACATATGAGGGCCAGTGACACTGCCCTCCACAGCTAAGATGCTGAACAACGGCTCAGCCTGGAGCTGCCAACTTGGGCCAGTGAAGCAACATCCTCCATAACTAGAATGAAGAACAGAATGACAGCAACTTGTCTGTTCCCCTTCCCCCAATTCCCCAGCACTGTTCCCATCCCCCCAGTCCCCAATAAAAATCTTAAAAGAAACAAAAACAAAAACAAAAAAACACTAAATAATAGAGTCACTCTCTGGAATGTTTTCCCACACCACCAACCAATTCCCTGAGTTTTCCGAACACCAACGAAATGGGAATAAAGCTTTTCTTTTCTAACACTTCTGACACCAGAGGTATAGATTTTCCACACCAACCAATTCTGACTCTAGCAGCTTGGGGGTAGTGCAGACCCCACAGGTTAAGTAAGAGCTCAGTCCTACAACACTGCGCCGTCCCACCCCCCCACCCCTTGACAACAAGTTCAGGTTGTCACCTGTGCTTCTGACCAACTAGCTGTGTGTAAATAAATCCAGCGTTCCCATGACCCTTTCCTCAGGTTCGGTAATTTGTTAGAGCTGATCACAGAAGTCAGGAAAACAGTTTACTTACTGGGTTACAGGTTTATTATAAAAGGGTACAACTCAGGTACAAATTGAAGAGTTGCATAGGACAAGGAATGGCAAAAGGGACATGGAATTTCTTTGACCTCTCCAGGAATTCCACCCTCCCACCCTCAATGTGTCCCAAAACTTGGAAGCCCCTCTTTGGTTAGATTATTTTTTTTAATGGAGGTTTCATTATGTAGACATGATTAATTAAAAAATTGGCCATTGGTGAATCCCAGACTTTCTCCCCTCCCTGGAGGTTAAAGGGTGGGGCTAAAAGTCCCTACTCTGTAATCATTGGGTTGGTTCCCTTGGCAACCAGAGCTCCCATCCTTAGGGACTTTCCAAAAGTCACTTCAGTTACGTAAACTCAGGTGTGGTTGAAAGGAAATTGTTATGAATGACAAAAGACACTTCTTTCACCTTCAATACTCTGCAGCTATTTCAGGAGCCTGCAACAAAAATAAAATATTATAACAAATGATGATCCTATCACTCTTATCACTTAGGAAATTACAGGGATTTTAGGAACCCTATAAATGAACCCTGGACAAATACCAAAATAAATATTTCTTATTATATCACAACATCACACTCTTCCATCCCTAAAAACTAGCAAAATGAATGAAAGAAAACAATCTTATTTTTTCCAGGAGCTGTCCTAGGCAAGGTTAAGCTAAGAGAAGATCTGGAGAAAGCTTCCCAGATTAGGCATGAGCAAAATGAAAATAAATTATGTTAAAATGATGTCAATCATTATAGAAATAATAATAATAACAAAATGGAACATTGCATTCAAAGGACAGAGGAAGAACCCAGGCTAGAAGAGAAATAACCCATGGAACAGAAGAAGAATTTCTGTGAGTGCTTCGCACTATAGATAAATGTAGTAAGTTCTGTTGGGGAGGAAGAAACTTTCCCTTACCATCAAAGTTCTTTCTGCTGGTCTAATAATTAAATCTACATGAGACAGATTAACAAGAAAAAAAATAACCAAAAAATTTTTTTTCTTTAACCAAATTTAGTACATACATTTGCATAGGAACGCTGATGTTGGATATTTCTTGTGCCGGGGTCATGGTCTCGTGGAACCGAAGAATGGAGACACGGACCAGAGAGGTAAAGTTGCAGAAAAGGAATTTATTAGAAGTAAAAATACATTTCAAAGAAGCAGAAGCGGGCCTGAGCCGTAGAGAATGGCTCAAGGGCCATTATTAGAAAACAAAGTACACTCCAAAGAGTTTGGAGCAGGCCGAGCAAAGGAAGCTCAAAAGGCATTGACTGTCAAGACTTGTTTTTATCTCTCCTTGCCCTAGAATGGGCTGTACCTCTCTGGATGTAGGACCACCTGATTGATCTCATCTCTTTAGAAACGAGTTTATTTGAAGAAAAGAGAAGTTTTGGGTAGAAAGGGGAGGTCTTTTGGGCGGTCACACTCTGTGGGACGTGCAGAAATGCAGAGACCCAATGCCTGCCTCTAACTGCCTGCCTTGTTTTCCCCTTGAGAGACGTGATCCCCATAAAAATCTCTATGGGAAGTTGAAGGACAGGAGTCTTTTCTTCTATTATCTGCGTCCTGCTGGGCAGGGGTGTAGAGCTGTCCCTGCCTATTGGGGGATTCACGGAACTCTCGCCCTAGCTGATCTCAGATGAGAGGAAGGGGTCTCGAGCTCCGCCTGGAAGACCGTGTTGCCTTCTTTGGTTGTGACTGGCAATCTTGCTGCGGTATCATCTGTATCCCCAAGGCCCCTAAATGAAGAAAAATAGATTTTAATTAATAAATTTCTTAAAGAGCAGAGCCCAAAGCTATTGATGTAGGGTGGCTACGGTTTTGGAAAGAGCATTAGGCTTTAATGTTTACAATCAACAAGTATCCTGGCCTGGGGAAATGTTAAAACCTATTTAGTCTCTGGGATGGGATTATTCAAAAGTTAGGTCCGGAATGACTTGGGGAATGTTGGGAAGTCACAGGTTTTAAGCAGTTATCTAAAGCCTGGGTGAGTGAGAGATATTCTGTGATTCAGTCTAGGGGCAATCTTTAATCTATATAGGATTCAGAAACTGATTAGAAGAGTAATCAAAGCCAGGGGCTAAGAAACTAAGGAACAGGAGATTTAAAAGTTGTCCAGTGGGGTGGGGGTGGGGAGGCTACTCGCTTGGCCACATCAACCCCACATACAGGAGCGAATCAGAGACTCCACCTACTCGAGAAGTTCAGGGACAGGAAGTTAAACTGAAGTATGTACTCCTACGACATTCTGCGCAAAGGGTGAGGTAAGGTGCCTTGGGGATTCAAAGGGTCATGGCAGGAGGATAACAAGAGCAAATGCTTAGTAATTAGTAGCTTGCCCTGCTATATAGACAGGTCATCTGGTGATAACTCTTATTATGAGCAAGGACCCTAATCACATTCTAGATAGCTAAACGAAAATAATCTGCATACCACAGAGGCGCATCTTGGGGTAACTAGTTCTGAACCCCTATAGCACACATCCAATAAAAGAGCCCAATTTACAGGTGATAAAACACAGACTGAGATGAAAGAGCAGACTGTAAAGCTATCTCATCTTACATTCTAGCTAAGTAAGATTGAAACTGAGACCTTAACCAATACCATTACAGATTTAACAAATAAATTAGAATCAATAGATATTAGAATATAGCTGAATCAAGTTTCTGGCATGGTGCAAAGTGTAGATATACCCTCCCCCCTGAATCCAGATATTTAGGGAGATGATAGATACGAAAGAAAAAGAAATCAATATAAACATAATTGGTTTCCTATTTTTGAATAATTGGATTTGAATAATTCCTATTTGTTGAATGTTATGATTCATAAAACTTAAAACTTTGTAGAGTTTATTAAATTAAATTTTATTTCCTTACTCTTAATATTTGTAATGTAATTTATTTCTGCTCTTGTTTTAGTAGTGTGTAGGCAGCTGATATTTTTGAAAAAAATATCATTATTATGGAAAAAAACATGCGTTCCAAGCAATCAATTTATTAGTGAGCCTATAAATACATTAGGAATGTCCAGAGTGGTATTCAAATAGAGGTAAAGAATTTGGAAGTGTTTATTTCACGCATTTATTCATTCATTTATTCCTCTGTAAGTTCCTTGAGGACAAAGACTTAGAAGATTTTCTTGCCATATAAAACCCTGGGCCATGAATAGAGCTTGGCATATAGTAGTAGGTACTGAAGGGGAGCAGAATACGTGACCCCAAAATTTGCCACTTTGGCGTGTGAATTATTTTGAATTGAAGGCAGTCAAGACTGCAGACTCAAGAAAAACTCTTACATCCCCCTCAACTACCTAAAAGAATTTAGATAGGGGGCCTGGCCCAGAAGACAGCTATCCTCAGAGATAACTTGTATCTTACCTGTATGGCAGGCAAACATCTAATTACCAAACATCTGCACTCCTTGTTTATTGTCTGGTGAATTACCCTCCTCCCCTTTGAAGCCTCAGCCCCTTAACACAGGATGGCATATGAGCCTCAGCTGCCTGCCTTGCCATTGGGTCTCACATTTTTCTGGGGCTCCTGTATGTCAGTAATTATTTTTTCTCTCCTGTTAATCTGTCTCATGTCAATCGAATTATTAGACCAGCCAAAGGAATCTAGAAGGGTAGAGGAAAAAGTTTTCCTCCTCAATGGTACTCAATAAATGTTCGTCAAATTCGCCAATCCATGTATTCAAACAGCATTTATTGATCACCACAGACAAGGTGCTAGATGCTGGAGAAGCAAATGTGAGGGGGTCATTGTCCTTGTCTTCAAGGAGCTGAAGGTACACTGGAAGAAGCAAAGATTGCATAATGATAAAAATCTGTTCAGATGTAAGCATATAAAGGAGAGTCACTTACATGGTGGGTGCTGGAGACTAGATGAATTTTACAGGAAAATAGATGTCAAGAAAATGATGTTATAAAACAAGACATAGCTGGTAGAGAAATCATGGTTTGTGATTCTGGAATCTGTCCCATTCAAGTTGCTCAAACCTGACCACGATGAAGTTGGAAGCATTATTTTTTCTGATGGTTGACTATTTGACTGCAATGATGCCTGGTAAAGATGCATTGATAAATCAATTGCTTTGTTTTAATCAGCTGCCAATAGGATCACTCCTCTATAATTAACCATTATTTTTAACTCCTATGCATATATTTCATTTCAAAGTAAAATCCAAAGATCATAGATTTATGTATGAATTACCATGTCACTCAGTTGATTTCATGTACTGATGCTATATACCTCAAGCAATTGAAAATGCTGATTCAAGCTTAAAAACAATGTTCTCTCTGAAAATTATGGCTTCTAAAAATTCATTCTGTTTGGGGTTTAAATGTATCATGCCCATGGTCTCCTAGTTAGCAAGAAGATAACCAAAGTTTTTAAATGAGCTATAAGAAAAATCTGCAGCAGAGATAAAGTTTTCAATGAACATTAATGACCTGAATCAAAAGGGAATGAAATTTCTGACCACTTCAGAGTCATTTCCAAAAGCATGAACTCCTCCATTGGTTGCGAAAGCATTTACTTCCACACTCACTTGCTGCTGGATGCTGGGACTACAAAGATGATTGAAGCACAGAGCTTGCCCTTTAATGCACTCTCTGGCAGTGAAGACAAGCTCAAAAACAATCTTACATACCTGCAATATCAGAGAAGAGAGAAGGGGAAGGCTGGCCTGCTCAGAGGAGTTGAGTACCTCTCAAGGAGATGTTGAGATGAGCTAAAGGACTATTTGTTCATCGGGATGGGTGGATGAGCAGCAGGAAGAGACAATATAGCCTAAAGAAAGGCACAATGGGCCGCCCGAGTGGCGCGTTGGTTAAGAGCTGGCTTGGGACGCCAGAGGACCCCGGTTCGGATCCCACATATGAGGGCCAGTGACACTGCCCTCTACAGCTAAGATGCTGAACAACAGCNAGAGGACCCCGGTTCGGATCCCACATATGAGGGCCAGTGACACTGCCCTCTACAGCTAAGATGCTGAACAACAGCACAACCTGGAGCTGGGCTGCCGTGAGTCGCGGGCGACGGCTAGGCTGCAGCCCCTGTGGCAGTGGGTTGCCATGGGCTACCCTGTGTAGCCAGCAGCCAGCGTCAGCGGCCAGCAGCTGCAGTGAACAGCCGTCCAGAAGCCGGCGAATGATCTGCCTCGCCAGGGAAGAGCGCAATGATGGTGCCAACTTGGGCCAGTGAGGCAGCGTCCTCCACAACTGGACTGAGGAACAAAACGACAGCAACTTGTTTGTTCCCCTTCCCCCAATTCCCCAATTAAAAAAAAAAAAGGCACAGAGGTGTGTGTATAGGAGGTTTGTCCCTTGGTACTGCTGGTGTGGACATGTATCCATTCCAAACATTCAATAGGTATTTGGGTGTTGATGAGATGCTCTGGCCTGAGCAGCCTGAAGTCATTAATTAAGGAGTAGAGCAGATTCAGGGTGGGTGCAACCTGTGAAGTTTGAGGGAATCGGCAGAAGTGCGACAAGGGGAGGATGTAGATCGAGTTCTAGGAGGAGATGCAGCAGTAGCTCCTATTTTACCACATCAGACCGACCGCATGCTAGGCCCTGCTGAAATGACCTTATATATAGTATCACATTTCAACACATATTATCACATGCGATCTGTCGAACAGAAGAATACCTGACTCACGGGGCAAGTAACATGCAAGCCTCTCTAATTCTGGTGCTTTTGCTTTGAACCACGACACCATCCTGTCTCGCAGCTGTAGACAGAACTCTTGGCTTTAAGCGATGGCTGAAATCACAGCCCGGGTAGACAGCGCTCAGGTGCAGAACGGATACCGACTGGGAAGGAACCCTGGGAATCATCATGCAAATAGACACGTTTGTGAAACCACAGAATACTTCCAGCTCTAGACGTTACGGTCATTTTTTTTGGTGCCACGCGCTAAACGCAGCGTTGAATTTCATCGGGCGTCCGTGGGCTGAAGTTTATTTGGGTGACCGTAACCCATATCAAAACCAGGACGAGTCGGGAAGTAATTCGAGTTTTCTAGCACTCTTGCCTCAGCGATCTAGGGCACGGTTGTATGAGGGTCCTCATTTTTTTTTTGGTTCTAAGGATTTTTTTTTTTTATGTGACCAAATACGATTTTTTTTTTTTGGTCGGTCGAGGAGGACGTTCGGCCACGCTGCTGCCGACCCTGGCGAGCAGGTTGATTCCCGATCGCTGGCGTTTTCTGGGCGAGACGGCGGCGCTCGCCCCCGCCCTCCCTC
>NW_017731430.1:1728719-1853364 GCF_001890085.2 Hipposideros armiger | reverse complement strand
CGCAGGGGCGCGCCGGGCGCTGGGGGGGTGGCTATTTCTGTAAAATGGGCAAGTGGCGAAGACGTAATGCGCCGGAATGGGTAGGTAGGTGGGGCCGAGGGGACAAAATATATCCTATGACAGGCAAGTTCTGCTGTGGCTCCTACGAACTCCTAAGGCGATGGCTGGGCTTAAAGGGGTAGTTGGCAGTTAGTGACCTTGCCGGGGTGAAGGGAGTTGGGCGAAGAGACAAAGATCAGTTACAGAATCCGCTGTGCGAGGACAGCGCCTCCAGTCCCTCCCGGGGAGAGCCGGGGATTGGGGTGAGGGGGGGCGTTCTGCAGAGGCGATCGGGGAGACGCTAAGCTGGGATTCTTCGGGAGGGGTGCGGGGATCATGGCCACAGGGTTCTGGAAGTCCTTGGAAATACGTGCAGAATTCTTCATTGGTGAATAATTTTCTTTGGAAAGGACCCCCCCCCCCCAACCCCGTCAAAGGTTAAGAACTACTTGGTTAGAGAAGGACCGTTCAATTACAGGAATGTACTAAAGGATTTTAAAGTGGGTGGTTCCTGCGGAAAGGATAGAGATGATCCTTTAAAGGTGTATTTTACTGTTCGCTGAAAACCTTTTATTTTTAATGTTTGACTTCACAACGTTTGATGCACTTTCTTCTCATCTGATGCATACTTACGTTTTAAGAAAGCATGGTGAACGCTCGAAGTCAAAATTGTGATGGGCAGCCAGGATAATAGTAACCTTGTGGCAGAAGAGATTGCAATATTTCTCCAGGAGGGTATTTCTTCCCCCTTGCTCTTATGATGATTCATATATACTGTTAATTGAGCTGCAGTGGGGGAAAAAAATCTTATTTAATAAAACCATTAACACCAAGACCATCAGCCTCTCAATTGTTTTCTAATAGGACAAGATTTTCATGTCTCAGTTTGTCTATACATATTTTGCTGCAAACCAGAGGTATCACATATCACTTTGAATTGTAGATTTGCTGCATTTTGCAGCAGGCCTGTATTAAATTTGTGAAGCACTTATGCCAGACTATGGGGTGTGTATGTTTTTTTTCTTTCCCTGCTATGGCTTCAACTCAAGACCCCATTGCCACGTTTCATAACATGGCAGTGTCAGTGTCGTTTGAAATTTATTCCTAAGTGATCATTAGTCGGTAGGATACGGTACATATTTCCTCACAAATCATCATTTTTTTCTTAAAAACCCTTGTGTTTGTAAAAATGTCGCTGTATAACTCAAGTATGTATTGTTAATTTCAGATAGAATGCCATGTAATCTTTGGAGAGCACACAAAGTTTTAACTTTATTGAGAAAACAGTTTCAAGTTAACAGAAAAGTAGCAAGAATAAGACAAAGAACACTCATGTAACCTTTATTCAGATTCACTTGTTATTTTACCCATTTATCACTTGATCTGTCTATGACACACACAGTAACATTTTTTTCCTGGACCATGAGGGTAAGTGTCATATATCATGGTTCTTTATTCCTAAATACTTCAGCATGGAAAAACCATATAACTTGTCCATTTTAGCTTCCTTAGCTTTCCTGGAATGAAGTTCTAGGCAAGAGGGGCTTAGGGCTGGTGTTCAGCAAAGAATAAGAATATCAAAAAGATCTAAGGTGGTCATCAAACTTTTTAGTATATAAACAATACAGAAAGTGAGGCTGAGTGGTTTTCCTGTTCTTAGGATCAGGCTCTTGGAAGATACAGTTGGCCAATGTGTTGGGTTTTGTTGTTTTGTTTTGTTTTTTTCTTTGTAGCTAATCTTTTATTACTGTCTCCTTTTGTGCCTGGTATCTGATCATTTATGTATACAGGTCATAATAAAGAGAGGGAAAAGTCTAGATATTGCAAAATTGGATTGTGTTAATATTAGACTGAACAGTTGGCAACATGCACAGTATGTTCAAATCATGTATAGATATATTTGTGCCTCTCCTAGGTAATCAAGAAACTTAGATGAGTGTCTAGAATCCATATGTATAATCGTTTGATTTTTTAATAACTCCCTGAAGTTCTGTATAGGAGCTGTGCCATTATGCTGTCCTAGAGGTCAAGCCCTTCTTGACAGGAAAAAATTTTAAGAAGTCAAGCCTTTATAATTTAACGTATAGTGAAGAGCTGAGGACTTTGAACCAGACCATACTGGGTTTTAATCCTAGCAATGGACTATGGGAAAGTAACCCAACTTCTAGAAAAATGGGGGTAACACATACCAAGGTGATGAGGATTACGTGAGTTTAATGTAAAAATGGCAAAATGTGTCACCTGGCCTGTCAATGGTGCCTGATAAATGTTTCCTTTATTTCTTGGTGGTGGTATGCGGGGGTTTTCGCTGGAACAGTTAATGGAGTGAGACATGTACACACAGAGAATCTTTCATAGGCTCTTAGGAGATACTAAAATTTGTTACTAAATTGTTTTGTTTTTCCTACGTAAAGCAGTTTTTTTTTTTTGGGGGGGGTACCTACTTTTAAAAAGAAATATAAGTGAAAAACATGCTTAAAACATTTTTTAAGGACACCATGAGTTATTTAGAGTAAGGAGCTTTGAGCTGTTATTTAGTTTTGTCTAAGAATGGGGATAGTAAGTGATTTTGCTTTTTGTATGGTCAGATGACATTTACGTGAGGATTGCCTATAAGTTGTGGGATGAGTACTGATATAAAGATTTGTGGATAGATTAATAATGCCATTTTATGAAGCAGGATTTAATTGTTGAGGATTTTATAGATTTATACAAAGCTTTCGGTTTATCAGATAGGCAAATGTGATGCATATGGAAAGCTTTGAGTGATGTCAGCAGTACATTTCAGATAAACGTTGGACCTCTAATTCCTCATGGGCAGCAGGTGTTCTTGTTATTGTCTTCTTTCCATAAACCGCCTGCCTGTTTTCACTTAGTAGCTTGGAATCTGAAACTGTGTGTCCTAATGTGGCTGACTGGGTATCACTGTAGGGCATTTTGGGGACATGTGAATAGGTTTCCCTAAAAGTACTTAGCTGTAATTGGAATGAACTGTCACTGGAAACTTTTTTGACAGAGGAGGGAGAGGTGAATTTGATGAAGCCAGAGGCAGTATTAAATTGCTCTGCATTTTATTGATATGCCTTGATATTTTATCAGATTGCTTTAAATACAGGACAGTAGAACAGGCATGTCTTTAAAAAAGAAACAAAGTGGGCCGGCCCGGTGGCTCAGTTGGTTAAGAGCTCGCTCAAAAGTGCGAGCTCTCAGCGACAGTGGTTCGATGCCCGACCTGAGCTGCTGCTGAGCTGCTAGGCTCAGCTGAAAAAAAAAAAGAAACGAAGTGTTAAAGACATGTGCCACCGTGGGCATCCTCAGTTGTCCATGGTATCGTTGTGAATTATAACTTTTATATCGATGTCAATCTCATATAACTTGTTTGTGAAAAAGAATAAGTTTAGAATGTTAGCCAGTTACCTCACAGAGTGCTGTTATAGATACTAGTTTCATGTTTTAATTTATATGGATCCTTGTTTTATAACTGTGAAGGGAAGGATTCCAGAATGTCTAAAATTGTAGGGTCAGTTTCTAGCAAGTAGGTGCTTTCATTTTTGTTTCTTCATAAAATTACCTTTTGTACATGAGAAGAGTAGAACTTTAAAAAATGTTCCCCTGTATCTTATTGTGTCTTCTTGGCATCAGCCACCAGTGTTACTAAACTAACTGAAGAAACATCCAGATCTATAGACAAGCATTTGTAACTTTTAGATGCTTATTGAAATAAAAACAAAACGGGGTTTCTCGCGTTTGGGAAGTGCTTACGAAATAATGTTAAATTCTGGAGAGTAATAGACACTAAATCATTGAGATGCTTTTGGTAGTTTATTTACATTTTGATTTGCAAATGAATTGTTTTCAATTAAAAAATGATAATTGGTTGGGTCTGTATTTTTAGATATAGCTAGTGTATTTTAACACCATATGACTGATGCCACACTTTTTAATGATTTCATCTTTTAAATAAAATGTAAATGTTTAAGTTTTGTAATTCACCACTTTCTAATTCTGATGCTACTCATTGTTCATGTTGAACAGATAATTATTATTTTTTTGGCCTGCCTAAATAATACCTGAGACACCATGGGATTATAGAATTTTACAGTTGAACTCTCTTATTGTTGCATAACAAATTACCCCAGAAATAAAGGGCTTCAAACAACAAACTCGGTTTATTGTGGGTTAGAAACCTGGGTGCAGCTTTTCTGGGTGCCTGTGGCTCAGGGTCTCTTACGAAGTTGCAGGTAACCTGGCATTGGGGCTGTAGTCTCATCTGAAAGCTCAACTGGGGGAAGATCTGCTTTCAAGCTCCTTCATGTGGCTCTTGGCAGGATTCAGTTCCGTGGGGTGGGTGGTGGTGGGGGGTTACTAGAATGAAGGCCTCCTTTCTTCACCTTGTGCTGTTTCTATAACGTATGATTCGCTTGGAAAATAGAAATATTGATACATTTTGAGGTCACTATTGTAAGAAATAAACAGTTTCAAAGTCATTTTGAATTGACCCCAGTTTGTCATCTTGAAAAAATGGTAGCCAAATATATATATTGGGTTGTCAGAAAAGTCATGAAGTATTCTTTCTATATTTTTCGTTACAAAAATGCATTATGACTTTTCCAACAACCCAGTACATTGATAATAGGCGTGTGTGTGTGTGTGTGTGTGTGTGTGTGTGTGTGTTCCTTAAGAACCTTTCCTTCTGAGGGGAAGTTGAAGATTAAAATTTTATAGCATAAAAATTTATAAGGTATTAGATAACTATTGCTGTATATGAAGAATGTGTTACTGCTTTTTAGATAATTTTGGTGATCTGTACATCATTTATTTTTTATGTAAACTTTTCCAATTATAAGATCCCATGATTTATTTAGTTGCTTATAAATTGGGTTCTCCTGCTCTTCTTTGGTATCTATTTTAAAATTAAGTGTAGAAGAGATTTGCCACATGAAAAGAAATACATCCGCGGAGAGGGAGGTCAGACCCAGAAGGAAACAAATCCAAATGGAACACTCACTGGAATGTGTTAGGATGGTGACTTTTGTTTGAAAAATTTATGTGAAATTTTAATGTGCATGCTACTTTTATAATAGTGATGATAAACAAAACCACAAACAAACAAACAAAAATCCAGTTAGGTAATCTTACTGTTGAATTTTCTTCATACCACCTAAGAGACTATGTGTGTGTTGAATCTTTAGGCTTAATTTATCTTACAGAGGATGGGAACAAAGCTGTTTAAAACCTTATTGGAGCAAGGGAAGTACCTATTAAATATTAATCTGAAACTTTTAGATTTTTTTTTGAACAGTTTCACTTTTGCTGGAATTGTCTTAGAACTTTAGAACCAGAGGGGCTTTGTTTAGCCTAGATCTGCACTGTCCATTCTGGTAGCCACCAGCCACGTGTGGTTATGCAAATTTAAATTAACACAAAAGAAAATTAAAAACTGACTTTCTTTGTTGCATTAGTCACATTTCAAGTGCTCAGGGGCCACATGTGGCTGGTGGCTCCTGGGTTGGACAGCACAGGCACACAGTGTTGGTCGTCATAGAGAGCTCTCAGTGCTCATCTAGGTGAACTCCACTGTATCTTTGATTCTGATCAAGGACATGTGTTTAAAGTGCTGACCACTGAGATCACCGACTAAGTGGAACTTTATTTCTTCATTTTCATTTTCCAGTTTTTGGAGCCGTGAGGGATACACCGGTTCGGTCAATATTGTTTTAACATGCTTCAAATAAATCAGGTGAGTTTGTGTGAGGGCCTGTCATCCTTATATGGTGCTTGGGCCTTAAACTGTGGAACCATGTGTGCTCAGCTTCTCCATGACCATCACCCGACCACCGCTTTACCGGGCAATGACATGCTAGTCACAGGAGGCCGCAGGGCAGGCTGTTTAAGGATTAGAGCGATAATCCCGAATGTTGATAACTTTCAGGAGCGTCGAGCGTGCAGAGCAGGCTCGCCTGTCCTTTTAGATGTCACGTCCCTCCAGGACTTGTTGATGTGTTCAGAATGCTTACAGTCTTCAGTCGGCATTTCTGCAGACTGCAACCATTAGCTCTGGTGACAAATCTTGTAAAGTACTTTGTATCACTGTGTTACAAGAAGTTCCTTTGCTAGGGCACTGGAAAAGGCTAGAAGGAAGTGTTCTGCTAAGGAAATTACAGCATAGAATGTGCCTCAGACTCACCGGGAGAAATCATTCTCTTACGTCTTGGCATTTCTCCAAGAACTTTAAACATGTAATCTTATCCTTTCTGAACAAATCAGGCATGTATCATAACTATAATATTAGGAAATACTTTGTTTTATTTCGCAAATCAGGAGAGAAGTTTAATTTGATTGCAAAGCTTGATCACAAGAAGTAATTTTTGGGTGTGATTTGAGGAAGTAAAACATGGCCCCCCTGCCCGGCCCCATCCAGCTTACCTTGCCTAAGAAACCTCCTCCAGTTCCTGTGCATCACACTCTGTCCCTAAGCCAGTGACTTCTCAGTTTGTACCTGGTCCAGACCTCTTGTCTGAGCTCCAGAGTCACGAAGCAGTTACCGACATGATTTCTGAACTTGGAGTCTTTATGCATCTCAGATTTAACATGTGCCCGGGAAACCATAACCTAAGTGCTCGTTGCACCCTACCATTTCAGTTCCTAGACGGGGCAGCGCCATTCCAGCTGCGGGGCTTTGCACAGATCCCCTCTCCTCCCCTCCTTCCCTGCTTGGCCCGCGGACTCTCAGGCCTCGTACTGGCTCTCATCGCACCCTGCCTGCCCTTTTATTTAATGACATCCTGACATTTGCCATCATGTCCAAATATGTAATTAATGTCTGTTTCTGTGTTAACCACATGTTTATCTACGTAGTTACCCGAATGCTCCATGAGGCAGTGACCATGCCTGTTTAACTCTCGTATCCCGAGGCCCTCGAATCGTTCTTGTTGTGTGTGGTTTTCATGTATTTGCTGAACGAGTGGATGGATGGTGCTAGGCTTGTCACTAAAAGAGGGGGATCTCCATTCTTTTCAACAATAACCACGTAATTGTATTGTCAGCGTTGGTATTGTACGATGCTTGCTTTACCCAAATGCCATTAATGTAAAACCTCGCCCTTTTGCAAAGTGCTTGGATTTTCTCCTTGTACTGGAAAATTTTCTTGTGCAACAAAATACAGCTTTTATCAAGGATGTTACTGATAGCAGCGTAAAGGCATCTTAATTCTGTACTGTGCTTGGTGCTCGTGTTGCTCTCCAGTCCCATTGACGTGTGGATGGAGCTTTATGAGACATAACGTGCAAACGGTATCGTAGGTGTGACGTGGCGGCCAAATGACCTTCCAGTTACTTGCCATTAATTGCACGGGTGCAATTAGAATAATCTGTTTCATGTTCTTCCACGGACAGATGGCATGATCATTCATCTTGTGCCAGTCAACATCATTGAAAATTAACAGTGTATAGATTAATCCTAATGAGGTTTTATTCACTGTCTGCGCTGCTGGTCGTGTTGAATTGCAGACAATTCCTAGGCAGCGTTCTTTCCGGCTACAGCCAGTCCCTGGGCCATGGCTGGAAATTGCCCACAGTGCCTGGAGAGGCATATGCTTTGCTAGTGACAGGTACGTATTCGTAGACTCACTTCCAGGACCCTCTCTTGTTTCTAAGTTTTATCCCCCAAAATGTTAAGTATGAGGGGAAAAGTTAACCTAATTTGGAAGAGTAGAAGGTATAGAAAAGACCTTCTCATCAGCCAAACCTAATGTCACATGAATTTTTCAGCTTATGAGAGATGTTTATGTGTGATCATTTTCATAGTGACCGTTTTCCTTTACAGTGAGGGTTCTTGAGATAAATGTGAAAAGGAGATTGAATCCAACACTCAGCTCGAAGCAGTTGAGATTTTTACTATGTATTTTCAATACTGTCTTTAGGATAGCGCTACATTTTATTTGGGAGGTCATTTTGTTGTCTTAAAAGGTCCGAAGAGTACTAACAAACTCTTCCGTGTGTGTTCCCAGGACTAATTAAAACCTAGGCTATTGAGTACTAAGTTATTAGATATTATATTTGATATTAACCCTGCCTGACATTGTTATTGGATGTGGGGGCGTTCACGCTCTGTTATCGTGATGGCACTTCTAACTTTAAATTGAGCGCCTCAGTTTTACTTTTGCCTTTTTAAGAATGTGGAAGTGTTGTTATCTATGTACAATTCATGTAGAAAAATTAGGTGGTACAAGTAAGCAAAAAGAAAAAAAATATCACAAATAATTCCACTATTCTTTTACAGAGATAATCACTGCTAACATTTTGAGGTGTGTACTTCTAGATTTTTTTCTATGCAGGTATGTTTTTGTGTGAATGTATGTTATTCTAAAAAACTGAGATTATACAACATACTATATTCTGAAGTGACTTAATAATAGTTTGGAAGTACTAAAATTTATTTAATAAAAAAAACCCCTATTGTTGGACAGATTGTATATTATAGTTAGTGCTACAGTGAGCTTTTTAAAAAATATACATCTGTGTTCCTTTCTTCATTACTTTCATGTAATTAATTATTAGAAATGGAAATTCTCAAAGGGGCATGCAGATTTTAAAGATATTTGATGCATAAATACCAAAAATACAAAATTATATTTATTAGAAGTTTATTAGAATGCCTGTTCCCTTACATCCTTGATAAATTTTCAATCTTGGCCAATCTGTCTGACAAAAAGTGTTATTTTAATTTGCATTTCTATGATTTACTTATATATTTTTTTTGCATTTTGTCTTTTATGAATTGCTTATGTGTGTCCACTGATATATTTTCCTTTTTATTTATAAATAAAGTTTTTTGGATTATATCCCCTTGAGAATCTTGTGAGCTAGCATTTGTAATCATTGCCTTATATTTTTTCATTCATCATTCAACTAATGGGAACCTATGTGGAAGTTTAGTATAGTTTGGATCTTTCTCCCTGATGATTAATTATAAGCCCGTAGGGAGAGGAAACCCATTTTAAGATTAAGTTGTAGCAGATATAAATTAAGAAGGCTCATGGTACTATCCAACAATATTTTGAAATGAGTGGCTAAAATGGAGCCATTTTGGGGGGTTAGTTGGTGAAGCTGACTTCACAGGGCCGTGTCCTTAGGGGTTGGGAAGTCTACATTAGGCAGCTGTAGCCCTCGGACGGCCCAGCAGCAGGGGATTGAAAGAGGTCTGCGTGGTTCCTTTTCAAGAGGTTTGGTAGTAGATGCTGGGGACGTGGCAGCTTTACAGCCTGACTCAAGTGGAATGGGAGGACCGGCAGGACCAAAGAATTTCGGTGCAGAAGAGCGGGAGAGCCCTAGAGGCCCAGAGGGAGCCAGGTGTTGCCTTGGAAGAGTGGAGTTGTATCCCGATGTACTGTAAAGGGTAAATGCAGGTCCTCGAGAAACAAAGGCCTAGCGTTGATGGGATAATGGTAACTATTTCACAGGTTTGTTGTGAGGACAATTGGGAGAATAAAGGCAAAATGCTTATTGTTGCTATTGCTAGTAGAATTGGTATGAGAGTTAATGTTGCTGCCTGGCTCTGGAGATAGATGAGAAAGACGGGCAAGCATTTCAGTTGGGCATTAGTGTAGCTGTTTTGGGGCATGAAGCACTTGGACGTTTCTCAAGCCCAGGTTAGCTGCATGTGCTCTCCTGTTTCCTGCCACAGGCATCAGGAACTCGATGCTTTTCTTGTAAAAGCTGCTGCTATTTACTCTTATTGTTTCTTCAAGTCTGGTTGTGGAGTAGGCTCTACCATCTGCCCATCTCTTGAAGCCATAGGATGCAGTCTACAGTTAGAGGATTAAAACAGTAGTCAACAGAAGGTGGTTCATATGTGTAAGGAGGACTTCGGCTTTCTGCCATGCTGGTGTAACAGGACTTATCCTCTGAGTGGCCAGCTCCCCAGGTGTCCCCCAGTGATCACTGCCTCCTGGTATTTACACCATTGTGTAATCCTGTTGCACGTTGTTTGTGTGGCCGATAGAATATGGTAGAAGTGAGGGATCATTTCCAAGGATAGCTTATAAAAGACATTGTGTCTTCTGCCTCCTCCTTCCTCTCCCTCTGTAACCCCTCTCCAGTTGCTCATTCTGAGAGTAGTTAGCTGCCATGTGCATAGCCCTGTGGCGAGGTCCCCGTGGTGAGACATTGAGGCCTCCTGCCAACAGCTAACAAGCAACCGGGGCCCCTGGACAGCAGTGAGCTTTCTTGGAATCAGGTCCTCCAGCCCTAGACCCCTGGCCCAGCGACATCTCAACTGCAACCTCATGAGAGACCTGAGCCAGAGCTGCGCAGCTGAGCTGCTCTGACTGCTGGACCTCAGAAACTGACAGACAAATGCTTGTTTCTAAGCTGTTAAGTTGGGGGTAATTGGTAATGCAGCAATAATAGATACCCTTCTTTCTTAAACAACTTGAGAACGTACAACTATGTGAACAGTGATTTTTTTAAACATTGAATGACAGGTGACACCAGATTGCTCCCTGAGAGACTGGAAACGAATGGGCTAGGGTTCTGTGGTCCAGTGACAGTGGATCCCAGAGGTGGTTCACAGGCTGTAGTGCAAGAGGCAGGAGCCAGACAGAGCCCAGTCTTGTTGATATTAGGAAATAGGTAAGAGTTTGGGAAAACCAAGGTGATTAGTTAGAATTGCAGGGCCGAGTACCAGAGAAAAGGGAGCTGTAGGGGAGAGGTATATGTGAGTATATGTTAAAGTAAAGTGCACCCAAGCATGTATGCATTCTGGAGATCTGCAGAGGGATCTCCATGAGTCTCTGGCTGAGTTTAGATCTGTAGATTCATGACAGCACCTAATGAAACCCGGGGAAGGACTTCTAGAAAATTTCAGAGCTCAGAGAATGCTGGGAATAGTGTGTGTCTCCACTATGTAGAGTATAAAGATCTCATAATACATGGAGCACTGGGAAGAGTCCTCAGAAGGCTCCAAGTGACCCTAAGTGACTTAATTGCTCACAAGAACAAAGTCTAACACTACTTACGAGGACTACGATACAATTCAAAACTCAACAATGTAAAATTTATGGTTTTGTCATTCAATCAAAAGCTAAAATACTTGCTTTGTCTTTCATAAGGGATAGAACATCTAGACAGAAGATCAGTAAGAAGACAGAGGACTTGAACAACATTATAAACCAATTAGACCTAACAGACATAATACAAAACGCCCAGCAACAGCAGAATACACATTCTGCTCAAGTGCACATGAGACTTTCTCCAGAAATAGGTCATATCTAAAACTACTAAATAAGTCTCAATACATTTCCAAAGATTGAAGTCATACAGAGTATCTTCTCTGGTCAAAATGGAGTGAAGCTAGGAATCAAGAGCAGAAAGGATACTGGAAAGCTAATGAATATACGGACATTAAACAACACACTCCTAAGTAACCACAGTTCAAAGAAGAAATCATAGGGAAATTAGAAAATAATTACAGACAAATGAAAATGAAAACACTGTATACCAAAATTTATGGGATGTAGCTAAAGTAGTAGTGCTCAGAGAGAAATTTATAGCAGTAAACACATATGAAAAGAAGAAAGATCTCAGATAACCTAACTTCCCAAAAACCTTGAGGAAACTAGAAAAAGAGGAGCTAATTAAATCTAACACTAACAAACAAAGGAAATAATAAAGATTAAAGTGAAGATAAACAAAATAGAGACTAGGAAACAATATAGAGAATGGCGAAACCAAAAGTTGATTCTTTGAAAAGATCAACAAAATAAACTTTTAGCTGAGCTGACAAAGGGAAAAAAAAGAGCAAAAATGCATATAACTAAAATCAGAAATGTAAGTGGAGACATTACCGCTGACCTTAAAGAAATAAAAAAGATTATAAGAGAATACTGTGAACAAATGTATGAAAAAATTGGATGACCTACATGAAATGGACAATTCCTAGAAACACAGATTATCAAAACTGACCTTAAAAGAAATAGAAAACATAAACAGACCTATAACAAGTAAACAGATTGAATCAGTAATTAAAAAAAACTCCTATCCAAACAAACAAAAGTCCAGGACCAGATGGCTTTACTGGCAAATTCTACCAAACATTTAAAGAAGAATTAGTACTAATCTTCTCAAACTCTTTCAAAAAAATATAAGAGAGAATACTGCCTAACTCACTCTGAGGTCAGCATTTCACAGATACCAAAGCCAAACAAAGACTGTGAGAAAAACCCCCAAAGATTTTGTAAGCGGAATCATACGGTATTGGTTTTTTTGTGACTGGCTCATTTTATTTAGCATAATGTCTTCAAGGTTCATTCATCCATACTGTAGCATGTGTCAGAATTTCCTTTTGTTTTTGTTTTTTTTTTTGTTTTTTTTTTGGCCAGGCATCGAACCGTTGTTGCTCAGAGCTCACACTCTTGAGCGAGCTCTTAACCAATTGAGCCACTCGGCCGGCCCAGAATTTCCTTTTTAATGTTGAATAATATATTCTGCTTTTTTGTATACCACATTTTGTTTAGCCATTCATCCATCAGTGGATACTTGGGTTACTTCCACCTTTTGGCTATTGTGAATAATGCTGCGGTGAACAAGGGTGTGCATATATCTGTTCAAGTTTCTGCCCTCAGTTATTCTGGGCATACACCCAGGAAATGAAATTGCTGGATCCTATGGTAATTCTGTTTAATTATATCTGAGATGAAAATGTACTGGATGAGGTTAATGGCAGATGAGACACTGCAGAAAAAAAGATGTATGGACTTGAAGTCATAGCTATAGAAACCATCCAGAGTGAAACAGAAAAAAAAAAAACTGTAGAAAGCATCAGTGATCAAGCAATCAAATATGAGTTATTAGAGTTCCTGAAGGAGGCAGGGTACAGAAAAATATATTTCAATAAATAATGGCCCAAAAATTTTCAAATAAGTTTCATTGAAATGAAACAAAAAATTTGCATGTTAAAGAAGTTCAATGAACTTCTAGCATATGTCACAAAAAGGAAACCACACCAAGGTTCGTCATAATCAAACTGGTGAGTGCAAGTGGCAAGGAGAAAAATCTTAAAAGCAGTCAAAGAAAAAAAGACAAGTGGATAGAAAATTGCCAAAGATATAGTTGACTTGAATAACACTGTCAACCAACTTGACCTGACTACATTTTACAGATTACTCAAGAAGAGCAGAATGCACATTTGTTCACAAGTTCACATAGAACCAAGATAGACTATATTCTAAACCATAAATAACAAGTCTTCAATTTAAAGGATTTAAGTCATAAAAAGAATATTCTCAGACCACAGTGGAATTAAATTAGAAATCATTAATATAAATAGTGTTGGAAAATCCCTAAATATTTAGAAATTAAATAGCACAGTTGTAAGTAATCCATGATTAAATAAAAAAACCAAAAGGGAACTAAGATAGTATTTTAAACTGAGTGAGAACAGAAACAATATATTAGAAAATGCAGCTAAAACAGTACTTAGGAGGAATCTATAGCTCTAACTATATTGGGAAAGAAGAAAGATCTCGCAAATAAACTTCAGCTTTTACCTTAAGAAAGTAGAAAATGAAGAGCAAATTAATCCCAAAGGAAGCAGAAGAAAATAATAGATAATCTGAATGGCCCTCTATGTATTAAAGAAATAGGAATTGTTAAAATTCTTACCACAAAGAAAACTAGGTCCAGATGGTTTCAGTGGTGAATTCTACTAAACACTATAGGAAGGAAAATACCAATTCTATACAAACGTCTCAAAAATATTTGAAGTGGAGGACATATTTTCCAGAGGCCATGATGCTAGCATTATGGGGATACCAGAACCAGGCACAGACATTACAAGAAAACTTCAAAATGATACTACTCATGAACATAGATGCAAAAAACCTGAACAAAATTTCAGCAAGTCAAATTCAACAGTATATTAAAGGGATAATATGTCATGCCCACGTGGGGATTATCCCAGGAATGCAAGGTTGGTGTAACAGTATATAAAAAAATCAATATAATTCACCATATTGATTGGTGAAATAAAATAAAAAGTAGAAATAACATGATCATCTCAATGATGTAGAAAAATCATTTGACTAACCTAGTAACCATTCCTGTTTAAAAACAACCCAAACTTTAGCAGACTAGGAATAGAAGTGAGGTTCCTCAATCTGATAGTGGGAACCCATGGCATACATCATTCGCTACGTTATACTCATTGTTGGAAGATCGAACACTTCCTCTCTGAAATCACGAACAGGACAGAGATGTCTCTTTTCACTAATCCTACTCAGAATTGTCCTGGAGGTCCAAGCTAGTGCAAAGAAAGGAAATAATATTCAGATTGGAAAGCAGGAAGAAAACTGTCCTTATTCAAAGATAACCAGATTGTCTATGTAGGAAATCTGATGGAATCCTACTAGAACTAATGAATGAGGGTAGTCAGGTTGAAGGATACAAGGTTAATATACAAAAGTTAGTTGTGTTTCTCTATACTAGCAAGGAATAATCAAACAAATAAAAAATACCATTTACAACAGTATTAAAAATATGAACTAGCTATGTATAAACAAACTACTCGCACATTAAAGAAAATTGAGAACTACAAAATACTGCTGAGAGAAAGTAAGGATACCTAAATAAATTGAGAGATGCAGTTGAGCCTCATTATTCACAGCTTCTGTATTTGTGAATTGATTTATTTGCTGAAATTGATTTGTAACCCCCAAATCAGTCCTTGCAGTTGCTTTTGTGGTCATTTGCTGACACGTGCAGTGGCAGAAAATTTGACTCGCAGAATCGAAGCTGAAGTTGAACAAGGTGACACTTGGCTGTTCTCTTGTTTCAGCTCTCATGCTATAAGCAAGGGTCCTTTTCTTGGTCTAATTAGTGCCACATTTTTGTGCTTTCTGTTGGTGATTTTGCATTTTAAATGGACCCTAAGCGTAGTGCTGAAGTGCTGTGCAGTATTCCTAAGCACAAGAAAGCTGAAACGTGCCCTATGGAGAAGATACATGTGGTTGGGTAAGCTTCATTCAGGCAGGAGTTACAGGGCTGTTGGCTGTGAGTTCACTGTTAATGAGCCAACAACGTACTACCATGTAAAGTGTCTTTAACCAGAAACACGTAGAAAACAAGGTTATGTATTGATCAGCTGACAAAAATGTTATGACCAGAGGTTTGTAGGAAGCCAACCCTGTGTTTCCTCTAGAAGCAATGGTTTAGTAGTATGCGCTAATGCACTGTGGTGTTAGGGACCATAGCTTTGTATGAGAAACCATTATCTCAATGGTAATTGACTGTATATCCCTTACATCGGTTGGAAGACTCAACTGTGTTGAAATGTTGATTTTCACCAAGTTATTCTATAGATGCAAGAGAATTTTACTCTAATCCTTGCAGGCATTTTTGCCTAAAATAAAATTCATGTTGAAATGTAAGGACTTAGAATAGCCACAACATCCGTGAAAAAGAACAATGCTGGGGAGGGGGCAACACTACCTGATTTCAGGAATTATAAAATTACAGTAAAAACAGCATTGGCACAAAAATAGACAAATTGATCAAGGAAACAATAGGTAGGTAGTCCAGAAATAAACACACTTATATATGGATAACTGATTTTGACAAAGCCATAAAAGCAATACAGTGGGAAAAATAGAGCCTTTTTCACAAATAGTGTTGAAACATTGGATATTGATGTATGCAAAATGAAGTTGAATCCATACCTTGCACTACATACAAAAATTAATTCAAAATGCTCAGAGGCTTAAATGTACAACCGAAAACTATAAAGCTTCTAGAAGAATACATAGGAGAAAATCTTTGAGACCTTAACTAGGTAATTATCTCTTAGATACGACACCCAAACTCAAATCTATTAACAAATTGATAAATTAGGCATTATTAAAATTAAAATCTGCTCTTCAAAAGACACTGCTAAGAGAGTGAAGAGACACCACACACAGAGAAAATCTTTGTCAAACATATATCTGATTAATACCTGACACTTGTATTTAGAATATATAAAGAACTCTTCAAATAAAACAATAAGAAAAGAACCCAATAAAAATGGGTAAAATGTTCAGATAGACACTTCACTACAGAACATATACAGATAACATATAAACAAATGAAAAGGTGCTCAACATCATTAGTCATTAGGGAAATGCAAATTAAAACTACAATGGGATACCATTACACACTGTTACAATGGCTAAAGTTAAGACACTGTCCATACCAAATGTTGGTAAGGCAATGCTATGTTTTAGCAGTGTTGAAATCCTGAGGTGGCTTCATTTGGAAACTCAGTGATGGTAGGCATGTCACTCATGACCTGGTTTCTTTTTTTCAATTACAGGTGACATACAATAGTATATTAGTTTTAGGCGTACAGCATAGAAATTGACATTTGTGTAACTTATGAAGTGAGCACCCTGATAAGTCTAGCATCCGCCTGGCACCATACAGTTATTACAGTATTACTGACTGTATTCCCTGTGCTGTACAGTACGTCCCCGTGACTATTTTATAACTGACTCATGGCCTGCTTTGAATCAGGTCCTCGAGCATTTTCCTGTTTTTCAGAAAATTGATGGTCCTGTGAAGACTTTAGAGAAAGGACAATAGCAGTTAGAGTCTTAAGACTTTTACATTGTGAACCATTCCTTACTTTTGGTATGGCTCTGTAAACTAATTTTTTAAAATATAAAAGTTATGCATATTCATTGTAAAAAAGTAAATGCCATACTTTAAAGTATAAAGTGAGGACCTCCCCCAAGCCAAGTCCCACTTCTTTAACACACACACACACACACACACACACACACACACACACACACACACAATTTGATTTAAGGAAGTAAAACTACCGGACGAGTGGCATGTTGGTTAAGAGTTGTTGGCTTGGGATGCCAGCTCTGAGCAGCAGAGCCCTGGTTCGGATCCCACATGAGGGCCAGTGACACTGCCCTCCACAGCTAAGATGCTGAACAACAGCTCAACTTGGAGCTGGGCTGCTGTGAGTCGCCAGCGATGGCATAGGCTGCAGCCCCTGTAGCAGTGGGCTGCCGTGAGCTGTCTTGAGTGGCCGGCAGATGGCGTGAGCTTTTGTGAGTCACCGTGGGCGGCCGTCCAATGGCCGGTGAGTGACTGCCTCACCCAGGAAGAGCGCAATGATAATACCAACATGGGCCAGTGAAGCGCCGTCCTCCACAACTAGACTGAAGAACAAAAAGACAGCAACTTGTGTGTACCCCTCCCCCAATTCCTCCATAATAAAATCTTTTGGGAAAAAAAATAAAATAAAAATAAGATCAGACAGTAAGCTCCTGCAGTTGTTTTTCATTCAACATTTGGTAATGTTTCCCATTTCATTACAGAAGCCAGTTCCTCATTCTCTTTTTAGAGCTGCACAGTGCATTGGGGTTTATTTAACCAATCAGTTATTGATGGATAAATATTGAGCTTGTTCATAGTTTTGTACATACCTTACGTGAGACTTCCTGTAGTACGAATACTTAGATGGAGAATTGCTCTTTTAAAGAGAGATGTAGTTGAAACTTGAATCGGTATTGCCAGATTACTCACCAAAAGTTTGTAGTAAGTTATGTTTGCATCAACAGAGTTTGTACCCATTTTCCCACATCCTTGCCAATACTTACATGATCCTTTTTTTTCATCTTTGTTAGTCTCATGGGGTAAATTATATCTTACTGCAATTCAAATTTTTGTCCATTTAAACATTCAATTTTTTGGAACAGATGTGTTTACTCAGTAAATTATATTGTGAGTTGATTGTGCATACATTTGCCCTTTTTTTCTATTGGATTTAAAAAGTTGATTTATACGTCTTTGTATTTTATGGAAGTTAAGAGTTTTTCTTCACATTTGCAAGGATTTCTCCACTTTGTAGACTTTTTTAAGCGTCATTCATGGTGTGTTTTGCTCTACAGAAGTTGTACATTTTTGTTAAGTCTGTCACTTTATCCCAGTACGGCCTTTAAGTTTCTCATCTAGAAAAGCCTTCAGGATTATGACAAATACAGTAATACCTCAGATTGCAAGCATAATTCGTTCCGGAAACAAGCTACTCGTATTGCAAGACATCACTCGTTTACCAAGTTAAAATGTATTATTAGGTTGGTGCAAAAGTAACCTAATAGAAATGTTTGCTCGTCTTGCGGAACACTCGCAAACCAAGTTACTAGCAATCCAAGGTTTTACTGTATTTAGCCAGGTTTTCTTGTGCTTTTGTCATATTTTTATATTTTGCATTTTAATGCGAAATTATTTTTGTGTTTCTATGAGTTAGAAACTTAAATTTGAATTTTCTTAATTGATAGGCAATTATAATAGAGCAGTTTGACCTAGGGTTACTGGTTTTGCATGGACAACTTTAGGTGATGGTCTAATTTGAAGTTACAAGGTTTGTTCTAGTTACAGGTATGGACAGGTAGTCACATTCTTCCTAGAAGGGCAAGAGCCCATGGAGGGAAAATTCCTTTGCTCTTTTGACTCGGTTTTCTTTCTTTTTATTTTACATGGGAATTAGGATGAGTCCCTTCTCAGGGACTAGGGGAAGGGAAGTCAGCAAAGAGACATAAACTGTGCCCAAGTCATTTCTGGGACCGGGGATGGAAGTGGATTCTCCTGTGGAGAGACTTGCCATGGCAGGTGAGGTCGAAGGTGACTTCGCTGGTAACAGCTCTGGCTGCCATTTAACTACTTAAAAAACGCTGCTACTCTCAGTTCTAGCTTAGGAGACTTTTGATGTTTTGGTCACAGTGTTTCCTGCTACGCGTTTTTCCTATGCATTCTATCATTTGCTAATGATCTATTTGCATTTCCCGGAAGTGATGTGTTTTATTTGCTTTCTCCTGCATGTGTGCTCTGGACAAATGTGGGCTGTCTCTCTTTCTCCCTTGCTAACTTGGTGAATTCCTACTTTCCTTCACTAATCGAATTACCACCTTTGGAAATCTACCTTTTTACCACCCCACCTTCACCTAACACATCCCGTGACAGCCTTATTACGGCACTTACCATATTATAGTTTATATACGTGTTTATTTGTGTTTTTTTCTTATACTAGACTGTGAGCTCCTTTGGAACAGGGATTTTGCCTGTTGATTGAAAACTGGAAGCTACTTTATTTTGGAATGGTTTGAAGATTCGAGTCCCAAAGTACAGGACATTTTATAAAGATACAATAATAGTGTGTATCTAAAAAAACAGAGCGTTTCTATGTTTTGTTGGGTGTACAGATACTAGAGGTATTCTAAATAGCTGTTTTACCAGTGTTACTTATTAAAGTTATGGAGAGTTGCATGTAAACAAATTTTATACCAACAAAAGTAGAAAATGAGACATTTTTACTGTAATTTATATCATGTGGGAATTTTTCAGTGGGAACAAACGATGTTATGATAAGTCAGTGGAAAAAATAATAAATACATGTTTTATACAGAATACTAAAGAAGTATGTTTGTATGATCAAAATCAATTTATCTTCACAGACTACTTTAACTCAGAATATTTTAGCTTAGAAAATTATGAAAAAAAATTACAAAACGATGTCAATAAGTGACAGAGATATCCAAAGCGAGGTCTTAACCATCATTAGCATTTTCTCTCTCAAAAGCAAAGTCTTAGTTTGTGAAATCTGTTATCATTAATTTTATTGAATTTCTGTCTGTCCAGCCACCAAATTTACTTGAAATCTCTTTCAAAATATCTTCATCGAGGACGTTCTAAAGTCTCTTGAAAATGTATACTTATGCAACAGTGGGTATATTTCTCATTTTTTGTGCTGTTGACATTTCTAAAAAGTTATATAAATTAAGTTTATGGATCTCAATTTTTAGACCAGTTTGTTTTATAATTTTGTGGATACTTTATCAAAATTTTGGTGTAAATTTTTAATTATTACTCTTATCACTGACCTCTATCAAGTAGTTAATAAGATTTCTGATGAGAGGAACATTTAGTTAAATTTTTAATCATTTTGTAAAACAAATAATTTGAACTAGGACTAATTCTTTTTAAATGTATTCACTTTCAACATTTGGAGTTTAGCTGTAAAGTTTGATCAAGGTGAGATTATGCGTGTGCTTTGTACATCTTTCACACCAAAACTTCAGTCACACATTAAACTGTTTTACTGGATTCATGTTATTTTTATGAAGCAGAAAGTCAAAATTAATGGAATATAAGTTTAACACCATGTTATTAGCTAGCACTTTTAAAAATATATTTAAAGCCTAGGCTATTAAAATTTTTCATACTGTAAAATGGTCACATAGTGCTTGCAATGTGCCTACTAGTTTTTACATCGTAACAAGATGAGTATGCAGCATTGCTGAGGGTATGAAAATTGGACATTCAAGCTATAAATGCTATTTCAATGTTATGCAAAATTGGCTGATTTTTTTTTTTTGCCAGACTTTTTACCAAATATTCTCATTTTTAACAAATTATTGTTCTTCTTTTGCTTTTAGATATTCCGGTAGCATTGTTATCTGTTGTACTTGAGTATGGCATGGTGTGTAACTGATTATAGCCCCAGGCCACCTTGCATTTTATATAGTGACTGACTTTCTGGCACAATTTATAAAATATTTATTTGACTGATACACAATGGAATAAGTAAATGCAGGTTTCCTCAAAACTTGATCTACACTTGTCTTTTTTTGTGGTGTTCTAAAAAGTAATGATTACTAGTTTTTTTTTTTTTTTTTTTCAGTTTGCAAGCCACTTAGAGTGGCTTAATCGTAGAATTAGCTGTCCTCTATATTGGTCCTATAGTTGTTTGCTCAGATTCTCTTTCCTTTTACTTATGCCCTATTAGGTATTTATGTAGTTTTCTGAAAAAGTAATTTCTTAATCCTAATGCTTGGGATTGAGTCATTGTACCAAATTATTGGTCCTGTAAAGAGTATTAAAAAGTTAAAAGAATACCATTTTCTCCATTGTTCCTTGTCATGGAAAGTTTGTAGATGAAGTTCCCAAATTCAGCTATTTCCACTCACTTAATTTATTCTCTACACATGGTGACTGCAGTTTCATTGAGCAGGAAGTAATCCACTCGCATGTTTAAAACTGATTAATGGGAGATGAAAGACAAACTAAAAAGCAGTTAAGTGTGTCTGTCAATGAGATGAAGGAAAAACATAGGATAAAGTGATTTAATATAGTATTAGGGAAATATTCTGAAGCTGTATTAATAATAACAACTATGTTAGGATTTAGAAAATCAGACATTTAAAAATCTTAACCTCCTAACAGCCTGTGAGTTAAGTAGGATAAATTTACTACCCTTATTTTACAGAGAAAAAATAGGTTTACTAAACTTAAGTAAAAATCATTAAGACCTTGCAGATCAGGAAAGGATTTCTTAGATAAGGCATAAGAAGCACAGACCATAAAAGAAAAGATCGATACATATAATACATAAAACCTTCAATAGAAAAAAGGACAGAAGCACTTTCCAGAGGAGGAAATGCAAATGATCAGTAATACACGAGAAGATGATTAGCCTCACTTGTAATCTGAGAAAATTAAATTAATAGTGGGGAAAACAGAAAACAATAGTGGGATCAATTTGTCAAGCATCAGATTATCAAAAATTAAAATACTGGACCATACTGCATGTTTTCAAGATAAATTGGAAATGGTGCTTCTCATGCTGCCCAGGGAAGGTCATTGGGTCCGTCATTGGCAGCGTGTTTTTACTTGTAAGAGTTAAGAATTGGAAACACCCTAAATGTCTATGAGTAGGGGAGTGGATTAAGAAACGGACACAATATTGTGATGGAAATTGTACAACAATTAAAAGTAATGCACTGACTGTATGTAAGTTATAATTGCAAACACATAAGAGCGACGACAGTTGTGAAAATGCTATTTTTATTATATACTCTTTATGTGACTATAAGCCCACATGTATCAAGACTATATTTCTTCATGGACATACATACATGCATATAAATGTATTTTAAAATATCCAAGGGGATATATTCTAAGTTCATATAGTGGTGTTTCCGGGATAGATAAAGGGATTGGAATTGGAAGGTAATGATGCTAAGGACATGGACATTTGTTAAATTATTTTCTCTACTTCTTACTTTAAGAATTTTGTTAAAAAAACAAAAAAGTTACTACAAAATAGTAGTTGAGAAAGCTAGTACTTAAATTTAGGACTCTATTCCCAAGTCTAGAGCTTTTTCAATTAATGTGCTCCTTTAAAATGAGAAAGAAAGTAAGATCAAATGATAGAAAAGGTAGACAAAATTGAATTTTATAGCAATAAGAGTCAGAATTATATGTTTATGCTAAAATTTTCTGAGAGGAAAGGGAATTACAAGATAAGTTAAAAATTATTATAATCCTGTATTATTTAAAAATCTTTAAGCATGCTGTTATCATATATATATGTATAGAGAGCAACTTAAGTACTTAGGGAAAAAGTTACCTTAACTTATCGTTTACAACGTGATACATATTTCTGTTGCATGTAATGGAAGCCATTAGATTGTTTGATTTTTGTATAAAATTCATGAAGATAATTTAATCCAAATATACAATCTGACTTCAGTCTAAACAAAGTCAAAATTAGCTTTTCTTCCATTTTGTAAAGTCAAGCGTGACAAAAACTTTACAGCCTTTTTATTTACAGCTTCTCTCCAAGATAAAATGGCAAACCCCAAAGAGAAAACTGCAATGTGTCTGGTAAATGAGTTAGCCCGTTTCAATAGAGTCCAACCCCACTATAAACTTCTGAGAGAAAGAGGGCCTGCTCATGCAAAGGTAAGGTTATGAAGAGAGGTGGTGAGACATGCTTATCAAAGCCTATCAGATTTAATGCGTCAGGTTTTAATTGTGCTTCATTTTGGGGGAGGGAGCAGCTGATGGCCTGAAGGCTCTTAGTCCTATATTAAAAATATTTTCAAGCCTCTAACTTTACAACTTTGTAGCTCATTATATTTTACAAAGCTCCTTCAAATACAGGACTTCATACAAACCTTAACAAAGCCATGAGATATAGATTTTTAATTTCCATTTTGTAAATTAAGAAACTCAGGTACAGAAAAGTTAAGTGACTTGCTTCATAGTTCCTAAGTGCCCCTGCCAACACTTGAATATGTTTTTGGCTCCCAGGTATGAATCACAAGTGTGTGTGATAATGGATGCAGAGCAAGTGCAGTAGTGGTTACCTGGTCAGACATCTTTTCCATTGTGTAACTCTGCGATTCATCATTTATAAAAGTTGTATGACCAGTAGTGTTATTATCTATGCATTCACTTGTATTATTGTTCTTTTAAATGGAAAAGCAATAACCTCATATGTATATGTTTACATATATATATATATATATATATATATATATATGTTACAAAGAAATCTGTAACTAATGCATTTGTTTGAGTTCCATCTTTTTTTTTTTTTTTGAATCTCAGTTGTGCACAAATTTCCCTGGGACATTTTAACTTGGATATTGGAGATTATGATGATGATCATTGATTTTTGTATATAATATTGGAAGCAATTGATTCTGTAAAAGTTGGGTAATCTTCGTAAAGCAACTAACTGTTGTATTATTTAATTGTTTTCTAGCATTTCCTTCAAAGAAGAAAACTAAAATGAAATTAAAACCTGTCTAATTTGTTTCCTGTTCAAGCTTTTATGAAGGATTTTTGGGTAGCAATTCAATTTGAACATAATATCTTTTGTGCAGAGAAAAGGGTTATGGTTCACCTGTCTGGTCATATATCCTGACTCTTTCACACACATTAATTCATAACCCATTTCATACTCATTCTCTTTCTGCCTTAACCCTGCTGAACTGTTTGCATTTCTTAGAACGGTCCATGGTTTTTCACATCGCTCCCTCTTTGCCTATGTGCCCCGAAGAAGGTCCCTTTTTTGAACACTCAGTTCACGCATCACCCTCTTCTCCCTCCAACCTCCGTGAAACTTCCCTGATGTTCCTCGGGGCCCCCAGCCGGGCCTACAGCGTTCTCAGCTGTGGTCATGACAGGGCTGCAGTGCAAGGGATATGATTGCCAAGCCAGGGATTCGTCCTGCAGACAGACACCCCTTTGAATTTTATGTTACTAGAGTGACCCCTGAGTCCCCTCCTGGCAGTCACTGACCCCTGGGTGAGTCCATCACATTTCTCAGGGCTCACTTCCGCCTTCTCTAAGGCTCACCCTGCTTTAATGTTTGGTGATTTCACTGTCTCAATAGATGAGCGTTCCCACGTGCCTACCTTGCAGCGCCTTGCTC
The DNA here is from genome assembly GCF_001890085.2 of Hipposideros armiger. Taxonomy (NCBI): domain Eukaryota; kingdom Metazoa; phylum Chordata; class Mammalia; order Chiroptera; family Hipposideridae; genus Hipposideros; species Hipposideros armiger. The sequence continues at coordinate 1,829,055 of NW_017731430.1, read as the reverse complement.
TCCCCAGCCACTCATTCCTGCATCACATTCTTGACCTTGGTATGACCAGTAACGGCAAGACCCTCCATAGTTCTAACGACATCAAGCGTTCATCTCTCTCTGGTACCTCCTAACTTTCTAGTTCATTCTCCTCAGTAGCTTGACTTCAGTAGTCCGTCCACACCACAAATCCATGGCTTGTACCAGCTTTTTACAAGTTCCCACGTACCTCATCCTCACGTGGTTCCTTATCCAGCTTCAGCTCCGTAGGCCTTGTATGTACCCTCAGCCCTCTGGCCCCTTTGGTTAGTACTTGCTTGGCAAGATCCCAACCTAAAGATCTGAATCCTGCCTTCCCTTCTGAACGACGGGTGAACTGCTGATAGAGGCAGGCCAACCCCGCTATTTCTGTGCTCAAGTCCAACCCCTCTCACCATTCGAGGCCATTCCTCCAGCTGCCCTCCCCATCCCTCCCCCCTAATTTAGTCTCAGTTTTCTCATCTGTAATTTGAGAAATACCATACCTGTGGTAGTGTGGTATAATGGAATGATGACTTGTAAATTCTTAGCAATTATGTTGATGATGGAGATATCCAGATAATTTTATCATTGCTTGTTAGTATATAGGATTAAAAAAAAAATCCTTGGTAAAATATCTGTTTTTAGTGTGACAGGCACTGTGCCTGCACCGGAGTGTCCTACTCTGCCATCTCCAGTTTTGTCACCCTTTGTGTATTCTGCATACAAGTCCTTCATTAGATACATGCTTGGTAAATGTTTCCTCCTAGTTTGTGGCTTTTCTTTTTTAACAATGTCTTTTGAAGAGCAGTAGTTGTTAATTTCGATGAATTCCTACCTATTTGTTCTCTTATAGAGTGTGCTTTTGGTATTATATCTAGGAAATCTTTGCCCCATCAGAGATCATAAGATTTTCTTCTGTGTTATCTTCTCGATATTTTATACTTTTAGGTTCTACACTAGGTCTTACATTTATTTCTAATTGCCATTTTGAGTTAATTTTTGTATGTGATGTGCGCTGTGGACCAAGGTTTATTATTATTATTATAATTTTGCATATGGATGTCTAATTGTTGAGACTATTCTTTCTCCACTGCATTGCCATGGACCCTTTGTCCAAAATCAGCTGTTTATATATGTGTATGTTTATTTCTGGGATCTGTTGTTTATCTGTTTTCCTGTCTTTATGCAAATGCTATACTGTTTTGATTACTGTAGCTTTATAAGTCTTGAAATCTGGAAGTCTTAGCCCTCTAATTCTGTTCTTTTTAGAATTGTTTTGGCTATTCTACATTCTTTGCATTTTAATCTGAATTTTAAAGTCAGCTTGTTCATTCTATAAAACACCCTGCTGAAATTTTGAATAGAACTGCCATGAATTTATAGCTCAATTTGGGGGAAATTAACATGTTAGAAAAATTGAATCTTCTAACCCATTAACAATGTATAGCTCTCATTTATTGAGATATTCTGTAATTTTAACAATATTTTGTAGTTTTCAGTGAACAGGTGTTTCCATTTTTAGGTTTATGCTTTAGGTTCATATTTTTTATGTTATTGTAAGTGGTATTGTTTTTTTAAATTTCAGTTTCTAATTGTTTTTGTTAATCATTGCTGGTTTATAAAAACACTGATTTTTGTATATTTATATAGTATCCTGTAATCTTGCTAAACTCATATATCAGTTCTAGTAGCTTTTTAAAAAAGATTCTGTTGGGTGTTCCATATGCCATCTGTTAATAAAGACAATTTTAAATCTTTCTTTGCAATCTGAATATTTTTTATTTATCTCTCTTGCCTGATTGCATTGGCTAGAACATGCAGTGTAATTTTTTTTTAAACTCAACAACCCAATTTTTATTTTATTTTATTTTATTTTAAGATTTTTATTGGGGAATTGGGGGAAGGGGAACAGACAAGTTGCTGTCATTTTGTTCTTCAGTCTAGTTGTGGAGGACGTTGCTTCAGTCACTGGCTTCTGGACAGCCGTTCACTGTGGCTGCTGGCTGCTCACGCTGGCTGCTGGCTACATACGGTAGCCTATGGCAACCCACTGCCATAGTCGCCGGCGACTCACGGCAGCCCAGCTCCAGGTTGAGCTGTTGTTCAGCATCTTAGCGGTAGAGGGCAGTGTCACTGGCCCTCATATGTGGGTTCCGAACTGGGGCCCTCTGGTGTCCCAAGTCAGTTCTTAACCATCGCGCCACTCTGCCGGCCCTGCAGTGTAATTTTTAAAAGACATGGTGAGAGCAGATATCTCTAACTTGTTCCTGATTTTATGGGCAATCATTTTAGTTTTTACATTTAATTGTGGTGTTGGATGTAGCTTTTTTGTAGATGCCTTTTAACAGATTGAGGAAATTTTTCTCTACTTTTGTTTACTGAGAGTTTTTAACTTGAATAGATGTTGATTTTTGTCATGGTTCTACATTGATTGAGATGATCATATGGTTTTTCTGTTTTTAATCTTTTGATATCGTTGTGAATAACATTGATTGATTCTCAAATGTAGAAACAATTCTTGCATTCCTAAGATAAAACACTTGGTTAAAATGTATTATCTCATTTTTGTTTTGATGGATTCCATTTGTTAATATTTTTTTAAGGATTTTTACATTTATCTTTATGAGAGAAATTGGTTTGTAGTTTTGTATTATTTTATTTTCCTTAGTAGTATCATATTCTGGTTTTGGTATCAAGATGATGTTGGCTTCATAGAATAAGTTGGAGAGTGCTCCTTCAGTTTTTGGGAAGAGTTTATGTAAATTGGTATTATTTCTTTCTTATATATTTGGTAGAATTTATCATTGAAACTGGGCCTGGAGTTTTCTTTGTGGAAAGAATTTTAACTACATATTCAATTTTTTTAACATATATATGGCTATTCAGGTTACGTATTTCTTCTTGAATGAGCTTTAGTAATTTGTCTTTCGGGGAGCATAAGTTGTTCAGTTTATTGGATAATGTTCAAAAATATTCCCTTGTTATCTTTTTAATACATTAAGAATCTAGAGTGATGTCACCTTCTTCCTGATACTGGTAATTTGTGTCTTCTCTTTTTTTCATGATTAGTCTGGCTAGAGGTTTACTAATCTTATTGATCTTTGCAAAAAACCAGATTTTGGTTTTATTAATTTTTTTTCCCTCTATTGTTTTTCTGTTTTCTTTTTTCTTTTTTTTAGCTGAGCCATCCTGTCAACTGTTGGCAGCTCAGCAGCAGCTCAGCTCAGGCTGAGAATCGAACTGGTGACCCTGTTGCTCAGAGCTCGCACTCTTGAGCAAGCTCTTAACCAGTTGAGCCACTTGGCTGGACCTCTATTGTTTTTCTATTTTGTTAATGTTTGCTTTTATCTCTATTTCTTTTTTTTTTCTGTTACCTTCAGATTTAATTTCCTTTGTTTTTAAAACTGATTTCATAATTTTAAAAAAAAATAAATTTTATTGGGGAACAGTGTGTGTTTTCCCAGACCCATCAGCTCCAAGTCAAGTCATTGTCTTTAATCTAGTTGTGGAGGGCACAGTTCACTGGCCCATGTGGGAATCGAACCGGCAACCTTGGTGTTATGAGCACTGCGCTCTAACCAACTGAGCCAAGTGGCCGCCCTATTTGCTCTTTTTTAAGTTTGTTAAAATGAAAGCTGAAGTTAACTTATTTGAGACTTTACTTATTTTCTAGAATAGACATTTAGTGCTAGAAATTGGTAAATGTTTTATAAGAAATTAAGAACTAATGTATATTCTGTTCTATTTGAGTGGAGTGTTCTAAAAATGTCAACCAGGTTATGTTGGTTGAGTGTTGTGCAAGTCCATATCCTTTGTGATTGCCTGCTTAGTAATTGTTATATCAGTTATTGCGAGAGGGGGTACTGAATCTCTGACTGTAACTGTGGATTTTCTATTTATCTTTATAGTTCTATTAATTTTTACTTTATAGATTTTTTTTTAAAGATTTTATTGGGGAGTTGGGGGAGGGGAACAGCGTTGGGGAATTGGGGGAAGGGGAACAGACAAGTTGCTGTCCTTTTGTTCCTCAGCCTAATTGTGGGAGGACATTGCTTCACTGGCCCATGTTGATTTCATCATTGCGCTCTTCCCGGGTGAGGCAGTCGCTTGCCGGCCATTGGACAGCTGCTCACAGCAGCTCATGGCAGCTCACGAAAGCTCACGTCCGCCGCCGGCCAGCCCCACTGCCGCCGCCAGCGATTCATGGCAGCCCAGCTCCATGTCTAGCTGTTGTTTACCATCTTAGCTGTAGAGGGCGCAGCGTCACTGGCCCGCATGTGGGATCCAATCCGGGGCCCAGCTACTCAGAGCTGGCGTCCCAAGCCAGCTCTTAACCAATGCGCCACTTGGCCTGCCCTACTTATAGATTTTAAAGCTGTGTTATTAGTTGCCTAAATGTTTAGTATTGCTATGTCTTCTTGATTAATTGGTCCCTTTTACAAGCCTTGTGAAATGACCTTCGTTATCATTGGTAATAGTCTTTGCTCAGAAACCTACTTTGTCTGATTTTAATACAGCTGTTCTGACTTTTCTTAGATTTATGTTAGAATGATATATTTTTCTTCTAGCCCATTACTTTTAAATATGCATGTGTTTTATATTTGAAGTGTATTACTTACAGGTAGCAGTAGTTGGATTTTGCAGTTTAACAATCTCTATTTTTCAAATGGGATTGTTTACACCGTTATGTTTTAATTTTCACATCCATCCTGTGTATTCCTTTTTATTATTATTATTTATTTATTTATTTTTAAAGATTTTTTTTTTTACTGGGGAATTGGGGGGAGGGGAACAGCGTTGGGGAATCAGGGAAGGGGAACAGATAGGTAGACAAATTGCTGTCGTCCTGTGTATTTTTACTAGCCCCATTTCACTAAAGAAGTAAGAAAACAAAAAGAAAGAAAGAAAAAATAACTTCCTTAACCTTACACGTAGTAAATTGTGGAGTTGTGACTTAAACTCATAAATATGTAGTGTGTCCCAGGATTCCTACTTGAAATTATTAAATTTTTATTGTAGTGGGATTCTTCTCCCTCTCCAGTTTAATGGACATATAATTGACATATAATATTGTATTAGTGTTAGGTGTACAATATAGTGGAATTCTTAAGGAGGTTTCTGAAAAGCAGAGGATTGACTTAGGAACATTTATGTTTTATACAATATTCATGGTTATGGTGGTAAGGAGGATAGTCTCAATGGGAAAGTATTATGTTAAGAGAATGACGTGAGGATGGTCCTTCAGTAGTTTAGGGGAGAGGCACTGATATTCTTCAGTAAGACACTGGCATAGAGCATAAAGAGTGGAGGCCAGATCTGCAGAACATTTTGGAAGTTGAGTCAGTAGTTTGATAATTGGATGCAGGAGAGAATGGAGACAGAAATAGAGGAGACGAGGATGACCACTCCTGGTGTCTGGCCTGTGAGGCTTGGAAAATGGTGACACCTGGAAGAGTAGGAGGCAGCGAAGACTAGAGCCGTAAGTAAATGAAGTGTTCGGAGTCTGAGTCTGTAGGGCTTTAGACTTGGTGTTACTAGAAATGGCAAGGAACAGCTTTGTTGAAGATCGTATCAGAAGGTACACGATGTCACTTTGTATGATCATCGATGATGTTAACTTTAATCACTTGTTTATGGTATTTTCTACCCGATCTCCTTCCTGCAAAGAAACATTTATTTCTTGGTAATTAATAAGTATTTTTGGGTTAATGTTTTATATTCCTAGAAAGTATATAGTAAGGCATATGTGGAGTAAAATAGTGGTTTTTGTGAGTACCCTTTAAATTTACTGTAAATTTTTAAGGTGAACAGTCAGCTTTGGGCTCTCATGGAAAGGTGGCGTGACTGGAAGGTGAGGATGTGCAAGGCGGGTATGAAATGCAGATGGGCTGGCGGAGCCTTTGTGCCGTGCTAGAACAGGAACAATGGAAGGTTTCTAAGCTGGTGTTGGTTGGGGTGATGCAACTGGATTTGGGCTTTAGGAAGATAGTTTTAGCAACACTCAGCTGGGAGATTATTACATCTAAGCTCAAGATGATGAGCGACTGGTTCCAATGCAGTGTCACTGGCAGAGAAGAGAGAGATTTGAGAAATACTTATGAGGTTAAAATGGACAGACTTTGGGGGCTGGTTAAACGTTGGTTGTGGCGGATTGAGTGTCTTGGTGACATAATATTTAATAGGATTGCCTGACTCATTGATGAGATCGTGCTAAGTATGACATTTAAGCAATTCGGTTTTGTGAAGTGTTACAGAGACAGGGCCTTTTGGGTTCTCTTACAGTCTCTTACTCTTTGTACTTATTCTACTTATTCGAGGACTATTTGAATGACATTAACAATATGATTCTATTTAGGGAAGTGGTTTCTTCCTGATGTATTCTACCCAAAATATACACGGAGAGCTGCTGTTAAGCCTCTGGATAGCATAGAGCAGAATTTGGCACAATCCCTTCAAGTTCTTTCACTAGGTAGACTAAGATTTTCATTGCAGTGATCTTTAAGGACACCTCAAGCTCTAAAATTTTTATTCTATGGTGTATCTATTTTTCTCTCAGGCAGTACATTTTATTTTCTGAAAAAATGTTAATGTTTGTTTGTCTCTTTCTGTTTTTCCAAGATGTTCTCAGTGCAGCTGAGTCTTGGCGAGCAGACATGGGAATCCGAGGGGAGCAGTATAAAGAAGGCCCAACAAGCTGTTGCTAATAAAGCTTTGACTGAATCTACACTTCCTAAACCAGTTCAGAAACCACCCAAAAGTAATGTTAATAATAACCCAGGTATGGTCCACAACTCGTTTTCTTTTGTCATGTCATTGTGTCCTGTATGTGCTGCTCTGGGTATTTTCCTTTATAGCAAGCCAGTTGCGTAGTCAACAGGTATTAATAGCACACACAGAAAAACACAGCTGAATGATAACTCAAGGAGAGAGAATGAAGGAAGTCATTGTAATTATTTTAGAAATTTGCTTTAGTGGATATTTTACAAAGGTGCATTACTGACTTTTTAAATGTGGGTGAGAAGAAATTTGGATACAAAGAACAGAAAATAAGACTGAGGTGTTTTTTTTTTTAAGTTAGAATAGAAATGATCAATTTCTCTTTAAATATATAATATGCAATTTAATAATTAAAATAGTTATTCTTTTTTTAGTTTAATAAAAAATTATAAAATTATCCCTAAGCATCTTCTTACTCTGTTTGTTGGTGTAGAAATGGTTGATATTCAATTTAGAACAAATATGTGAAGTTTATTTAAAAACTCACAAATCCAAAAAAGCCCACCTGTGTGTAACATAATGCTAAGCTTGAATGTTCTAATTTTAAGTTCCTAAGAATAAGAGTTTTTCTGACTGCATACAATACCAACTTTCTATTAATAATGTGCGTGATCTGTTGGGAAGAGGCAAACCAGTGTTGGACATAGTATATGAATTGACAACACCAAATTAATAAAGTTCCATAAGTTTAGTACCAGCCCTCCATCCATTTCTCATCCATTAACTTAATAATTCAAGTGGTTACCTTCTGACCAATATTGCTTTAAGTATTTTTGTGATGGAGTAAAAAAAAGACATTTTGCCTGTCAACAATGACTCCATAGCCTATTTAATTATAGTTCGCATGCTTGTGCTCACCATCAAGCCATCACTTCTTTGTCTCGTGGCCCATGCTAGGTGGACATCGTCTCCTCTTGAAAGGGCTGCTCTTTCTAGAACTCCATGACTTTGGTATCACTAGTCCTGTTTAACTGATTCCAGGATTTTTAAAGTAAGCTTCAATAAGCCAAAATATTATTACAATAAAGAAAAAACCCTATTCTATTCTGTTTGGAGTTGGTAAAGAGGTGACCCACTTATTTACTTGAAACAAATCTCTGTGGATTACTGGTTGATCATTAGCACCACACCACTACCTCAGTTTGTGAAGGACTTAACTTTTAGATCTCTAAGAGGTATAAAACATAAAACTGTGCAGTTATAAACTCAGTGATAACGATACACGTAACTCAATGGTAAAGATTAAGTACCAGGTGAATAATAACAGCCATTGCTGTTGTAAGTAAAGGTGAGCATGGCCTGAAGTAGCTGAGATGAGATGTGGGCCTTGAGTGGAGGGTAGGCAGGTACAGGGAGGAGAGGGGTCCACGCTGAGGGGTGCTGCAAGGAAAGGCTTTGGAATTGGAATCTGGACAACAGGTTTGGTTAAAAACAAATGGTAGGTGGTTTTTAATTAGAGACCCTTAAGGGTAAGACTGGAGATGTGTCACTGGTTAGGGCGCAGACTGTGATGGGCTGCACTGCCAGCGTGGGGAGATTAAACGGCATCTATACAGCAGGTCCTCACATCACATTGTTTTGTTGACGGTGGTTTCCTTCGATGATGTAGGAACTTAACTCTTGCCTATATCAATTAGCCAGTAGTCAAACTGGTTTCTTACTGTTGCAGAACCTATGATGATGTTAAATAAGGACTTAACTGTAGTTTGGGGGATTCATGTTTATGAGCTGGTGGGCAATGTGTTCAAAAGAGCATTTTAAGAAATTCAGTTCGACATGTGAATGGAAGGTGGAAAATACTAAAAAACGATCAGTTAGGAAACGACTGCCATAGTTTTCAGATGAAGAAAGAAGAGAAACTCATGTGCGTTGAGTCCTATGTGCCTGGACGCTGCAAGCGTTGGGATGGCATTTGGAAGGGAACAGGACAGGCGTTCCTGATCCAGCAGTTGATGCCACGCTAGGAAATGAGCTGATTTCTCCAGGGCATAAAGTGTGAAGCAAGGGTTGTGTGTGCTGCCTGTGGGTCAGGCCCATCATGGAGGATTATACAGCAGGTACAGCAGCCAAGGAGCCAGAGGAGGGAGCCAGGAGAGAGCCTGAAGGGCCGGTGGAGATGAGAGCTTCCACCATTGAGCGTTGCAGTGAGCTGAGAGAGTGAGTAGATTTTGGGGGGTAGACTTTTAAATGGAGTATAATACTGCGTCCCGGTAAGTGCACAAATCACAGTTGTAGAGAGCCTCAATCGCTTTTGCACTGTGAACGCTTTACCAGGACCACAGGTGTCACCAGCGCCTCAGCAGCTTCCCGCCTGCCCCTCCTGGTGGCTACACGACCCCAAAGGGAACCACTGTTCTGCCTTCTGTCGTCTGAGATTCCTCGTGCCTGCTTGTCGGAGTCATACACTACGCTCTTTGTGATAGTTTGTTTTTCTCCACGTTATGTTTGTGAGTCAGCAGAATAGATAAGCTGGTATATTCATTCAGCGGAATATTCAGTGACTTAAAAGCGTTTGAAATACTGATATATTCAACAAAATCAGTATGTTGACTGAAAGAAGTCAGACAAAGGTCACTCAGATCTGAACAACAGACAGAGCTAATCTGTGATGACAGAAGTCACAAGGGCTAACTTGGGGAGGTAGGTCTCAACTTGCAAAGGGCGTGAAGGAACCTTCTGGGTGATGGAAATGTCCCTATTTTGATCTGCAGGGTGATCATGTGAGTGCTTACATGTGCGGTAACTCATGGAGCTGTGTGTAAGGTCTGTGCAGTTTCCTTACCCCTCGGTAAAATAAAATACTGTGAGCAAGCAAGAAAGATGAGAGTGAGCTCCCTTTATGCTCGACTTCCTCTTCCTCTGCCTGAGTGTGGGTATTAAATTAGGGATTTGCACTAATTGGACTTACTATTCAGTATGTCAGCTTTTCTTTGCTGCTTTTCTTATCCATAGCTTTCTTTTTCATCTCTTTAGTCCTCCCACCTCCTTTATTTTTCCCTTCTTCGTTAGTTTAGCTCCTGTTCCTTTAGACTCTTCAGTGATGTCACGTGGATTCTTTAGAAATGAGACATGAAATGAGCAGGTTGCTGGCTCTCGATGGAGAGCTTGTGACCTGGCGGCTACGCATGCATCTGTGTCAGGCTCTCCCCCGCTCTGCTAGCACTTGAGGCCACTCCCGTTTCTCTGCTGCAGTCCCTGGATCCAGTTTGTAGGTGATGAATGGAGGCTTACATGTGTGGTGCAAAAGGCATAATTAAAATGAAGCAGTACAGACCATACATTGCAAATACATTTTACTTTGTATGAGCGCTTTAGATTCATTTTTTTATGATTTGTTATATGGAACATATATAACGTACATGTTTGACTAAATAACCTCTTTTGCTTCTTCAAATAACTTGACATAATAATTTTACATTGTATGTGTTTTACTATGGAATTTTGCAAACTTTTACAAAAGTAGTCAAATGTCCCTGTACCCATCACCACCTTCAACAGTTACCCACACACATGGCGGGGGGGGGGCAGTCTTGTTTTTCACCTTCCTCTCCTCTCAGCTATTTTGAAACCAATCTTAGATATATCACTTTATCCACAAATGTTTCAGTATGTATCTGTAAAGGTTATCTATAGAAAGTGTTACTTGTGTTACTTTGTCCTGTTGTTGGCTATAGAAAAAATTCAAAATTTATTTCTATTAGATAAACCCAAGAATTACTGATGACTCTGTATTCATAGCTAATTTTAGTTGCTTGGTTACCAAAATATAAATAAAAATATTCACAGATGATTATGTTTTTAATGATTCAATAATGGTAAGTGTTCTGGGTTAAGTAATATTGAAGTTTAATACTTTCTTTATAATATCCAAACTGATGGATCTGTGAATCTTGTGTTTGCCTTGTTTTGAAATAGTATCACTATAAAGTTGAATTTTTGGTCATGAATGTACAGAAAATGTTGCAAAAACCCTAAATAGATTTCATTAGAAACAATTTTCCTGTTTATGTAGTTTATTTATGCACTCCCTTAGAAAATCTTACAGATGTGCCATCTACTTCCACCTTCTTCCATGGTAATTATGTAATATAAAAATAACTTGCATGATTTCTTATGGAAATACTTCACTTGTGTGCCTTTAATATGTTTTTTTAAACAGGTAGTATAACTCCAACTGTGGAACTGAATGGGCTTGCTATGAAAAGGGGAGAGCCTGCCATCTACAGGCCATTAGATCCAAAGCCTTTCCCAAATTATAGAGCTAATTACAACTTTCGGGGCATGTACAATCAGAGGTTTGTATGCCTTTTCTGGTTTTGTTCTTATTTATTATTTTATGGATATTGTAAACGTTTCTGAAACTCAGAGTATTGTTATTGTAACGAATATTCACCTTGAGCATTTTGCATGGAATTAGGTAAATCAGGCTCACAGGGAATATTTAAAGGAATAACTTTTAAAAATAACTGGTTTTCAAGAACTAGTTTTGACTGAGTTATGAGAGGCCTGCATCGTTGCAGGTGGGACCACATTTTAAAGTCACCCCACAGTGTGGTCCTGACTTCCCAGCTGACTCGCTCACTTTGTCACAAGCAGATGCTTAGCTTAATTAGTTTTTCTTTTTTTGTCCGAATACATTGTAAACATGAGTGTTTATAATTTATAGGGAATCTGTTGGAAGGATTTACTAAGTCTTTCTGCACATTGCATAATTTTGTGATAGTTACAAGTATAACAGGATTCTTCTTTACAAGCATGGCAGAATTTTTTTTTAAGTTTATTTTTTTTCTGATCATTTATTAAAGTCATTTAACTCATCGTAGAGAATGTGGAACATGCAGCAAGTTAAAAAGAAAATATAAATAATTTGCAATCCCAGAATTGACCACCTTTAATATTCTGGTGTACATTTATTCTTTTCATATTTTGCATATAAATATCTTTAACCAAACTGGAGTTATCCTTTGTAGCAATTTCTATAGTACTTTATGGAGTTCTATAATATATGAACGATAAAATGCACACATCTTAAATGTTGTACATCTTGTGACTTTATTTTACTGCTTTATTTGTCTGTGTATTTATACTTGATTTGATGACTTTATACATGTGTATACCCTCGTGTGATCCCACCCAGACCAAGACCCAGGATGTTTCCACCGCCCCTGGGAGTTTCTTTGTCCCTGTTTGCATTTGTTACACCTGTCCCCAAAGTAACCACTGTCCTAGAGCCATAGAGTAGTTTGGCCTGTTGTTGAACTTCATATAAATAGACCCATACAGTATTTACTCTTTTGTGTCTGGCTTTTTTCCCCTTAATGTCATTTGTTTTGTTTTGTTTTGCTTGTTTGCTTTTGTTTTTTTGAGATTCATCCATGTTGCTCGTATCTGGGTTTTGCCCTTTTTTATTGCTGATCAGTGTTCCTTTGAGTGAATGTATCATAATTTGTTCATCTTGTCTAGCCAACATTGTGCCCTGTTTTCACTTCATATTGTGATCGTTTTTCATAGCTTTAAGTACTCTGAAAAATACTTTTGATGGGCATTAATGTTTCATATCGCCAAGGTATACTTTAGAAGTATATAAAGAGGCGTAAACAAGGAATACTTCATAAGTATACAAACAGTATACTTGTTTTGGTGATCTAGGTTGTCTCCCCTTTTTTTCACAATATATAAATAACGTTGCAGTAAACAATCTTTATGTACAAATTTTTGTTCATATCACTGATTTTTTTCCCTTTAAGATAGATTATTATAAGAGGAAGATTGACTCAAAAAGAATAGCGTATTGTCCAATTATTTTAAAGTTTGTACTGATTTCTCACAGTATATTCTGTTCCATTCTGACAACACACACGGAGTTTGAACACATTGTCTTGTTTGATAGTTAAAAAAATGGTATGTTTTTAAATTTTGATTTTATTGATTACTTGTGAGTCTGAACAGCTTTACAAATGTTTATTAGTTGTTTGTCTTTTTTGATTTGTCTATTTTAATTTCAAATTTTTATTGCATTACTTGACCAATCTTCAAATGTTTATATGTTGAGGGTTATTACATGAAATCTATTTTATTTGTTCAATTATCTTGCTTTTAAAAAAGATGGCTTTTAGTTTTGTATTTGTTTTCAGCGTACTACAGTTTTAAATGTTATATGGGCTAATCTGTTAATTAGTTTTTTTGTGATTTCTCCCACTGCTTTTCTGCCCTAAGAAATTCTTTCTCATGTGTGATCAGATATTTGCTGATGCTTTAAAAATTTTTTTTTATTGAGTATAATTGATTATACATGATATATAACACTGTGTAAGTTTAAGGTGTATGACATCGACTTGATATATTTATTTGCAATATGGCAATTTGTAGTGTTCATAAATACCTCTGTCATGTCACATAATTACCATTTCTTCTGGTGGGGGGGGTGCTGATGCTTCTCAGATCATTCCGTATATTTACTGACATGACGACTCAGAGGTGAGGAGAAGATATTTATTTAGTCTGTACATAATCTGATACGTTTTGGTGTCTTGTGTGGTAGTGGAAAGCTGACCATTTAAGACTTAGTCCTATTCAGATTGTAACGAACTCATTTAAATATTATTACTGCTCAGGTTCTCTGAGAAAAACTTGTGCAATCTTAGGCTTCTGCCCCACCCCGCCCCTCGCCTCCCAGGAATGTGCGTAGGGGTGGTAGGAACGGCTGCATTGTCCTGGGAGGAAGGGACAGGCCCTCATCTGTGTGGGCGTCCCGCCCTGTGGCACCTCTGCCCTTCTTCGTGCTGCCCCTTGTCCACCAGGTAGCTGGCGCCTCTCTCGCCTGCCCTGCCGAAACCTGCAGCTGGTGACTTGTAGCCCATCTTCCTCCCTTATGTAATCTTGGCGAGAGTTACTTCCGTCTTCTGGCTGTCTTGTTTTAAACCCCTAGCTCTCCTTGGCTCGCTGGGATGCTCTGTGCCATCCTGTTCTGTAGGGTCTCTCTTCCCAACTGTGGAGCTTCCAGTGGCAGGCTCATCAGCTCGCAACTTGGTGTCTGCACCACCTAGGAAGCAACAGGGACGTAACATTTGTCTTACAGTTGCTTCACGTTCTCTTTTTCTGTGTAACAGAGCCATTGCTGTTCTCGTCAGTCTGAGCTTACCTAATAGAAATCAAACTCTCTGCCCACGCAGTAAGCATAATAGATATGTTTAGTCACCTGGGTTAGGGACACCTTGTCTATTTTGTACTTGCAAGATGGTTTGCTTTTAATGTACTATATATATATATATATAATGAATAGGCTCATGAGGGTATTTAAATGTTTATTGTATTTGGATATCTATAGTTCTTTATTGAAATTTTGCTAAAGTTTTGATTAGTGAATTTATTACTCTTTTGAATTTTTAAATTGTGGTATAGATGACCTATAATATTATAATTTACTACTTTTCCACGAAAGAAATCTGGTGCTAAAGCAATGAAAAATCCGACATTAATCTCTGTCCTTAGGGAGCTTATGTTGTGGGGCAGACAGGCAGGAAGAGGCCATGGCTCGCTGAGAAGGTGACAGTTTTGACAGTGACCTAAAGGAAGAGAGGCAATAAGCGGTGTGACTGTCACAAGAGATAGGGGAGCATCCCAGCACGTGCAGAACCCCCAGGAGGCCATGTGGCTGAACAGAATGAACCAAGAGGCAGAGGAGTTCGCACGAAGATGTGACAGGGGTCATGTGGTTTGGTTAGGTTTGGTTTTTTCTGTTTTAGCTTTCCTGTTAAGAATGTTGATGGTTTTCCTTTGTTGTCAGTTCCTAGTTTCAAGATCTGACTTCACGGTTGTCATGAGGGGTGCAAGAATTTTATTTATGACTTCTCCAAAGGGTAGCGCCTGAGGCCATCCCCATTTCAGATAAAGTGGACTTTCCCTCCAGATTCTTCTTGGAGAGTCTTGAGGATTTTCTGTAGACCACAAACAGGGTCAGAAGAAAAGAGGGAAGTGTGTGTGGGTTCGATGCCAAGCCATGTTTTAACTTAAAAGCCCTCTGCTCCCAAAAGGGCAAACTTCATCATTACTCATGAGGCTGTGAAAATTACGATTTCACATGTGACCTCGCTTTGCAGATGATAACACCGAAGTGTGTCACAGGGAGTTTGGAGCCAACCATCAGAGGAGACTTTTCTCCTTATCAGATTCCAAATGAATCAGTAGCTTCTGGAGAAGGCAGGGAATGAAAGGTTAGGAAGTTTAAGAAACAGATATCATTTATAGGGGGTTTTAAAAAGGTCCTTTCATTTTCTACTTAAAATAATGTTAAGTAATAATTAGATAGTACCCATGCTCTTTTTTTACTCTGTTCTTTCCTGATGAGGTTGCTCCACTTGAACTCATTCAGAGGCCTAAGGAAGAACTCATAAAAAGGCCTTCCCCCGACCCCACCCCACCCCATTTTTGATGACTGGAGAAAAAAAGAGATTATTATTACAACTTGGATTATTAAGTAAGGTGTCTCCCTTTGTTACACCAAAGAATACATCCAGTTACATCATTTTCTTTATTGGAAACATCTTATGCTTTTGTTCTTCCACCTCTGTTACAAAAAATTATATACATTATCTCAAGGAATGGATTGGTTGAAATCAGGCCCTCTACAGACAATTTGTCCAATTTGTATATTCCCAGATGAAGAAAGCATTATTGCTTGGCTGATGGCAAGAAAGCCCCTGGTGGGCTGAGGCAGGCCGATGGCCTAAGCGCCACAACTCAGACTAGGTCATGTGAAAATGGGAATTTCTGCCCTCCGTAACTGGGAGGTCTCGGGACAATCGCAGGCATAGTTGGAAAAACGGCCTTAATATTGTTTCCCCCATTTTTAATTTCTCTTTCTAGCTCTTGTCTCATTTTTCTTCTGCTTGACTTTATTTTCAAAGAAACTCACTTCCGTTTGCTATACCTCATATGTTGCAGTCTTTAGACTTGTAGTAAGTTTTTGGTTTTGGCTAGTTCTTAGGAAAGTCTACCCCCCCAAAAACCAAAAAAAACCAAAGCCCCAAACTTTTGAGTGTCCATCTCAGAATTTGTCGTTCAGACAGGATTTAAGATAGGGGGAACTTTAATTGGCCAAGCTTGGCTTTGTACCCAGCCTGATGGGCAGGGTTTAGTCCCATGCAGACTGCTATGCAGAGCACACTTATTTTATATACTGACCAAAGACCAGGATTCTGAGGGAAGATCATTTCCATTACAGTCAGAACATTCAGTTCGAATCCTAGTTCTGATGCTTTTGGCTGGGATCTTGGACAGGGCACCGGGCCTCCTGCTTGCCTTATTGGCCGAATGGGGACAACAGTACCAACTGGAAGGGCCTTTGTGATGTCTCGTTCATTCAGCAAACGTTTACTGAATGCCTACTCTTGGCCACAGGTGTTAGAGTAGACTCTTTGATGGAAGACAGTCTCCTGGGCTCCAAGCCTACCAGGAGAGGCAGACACTGAAAAGAAACAGTGACAATGAGAGATGTGTTCATGCTCTGGGATGGAAACATGAGGGCAAGCCCTGACTCAGGTCGGGGCATCAAAGAAGCTTCCGGGAAGGAATTGACACTTGAGCTGATCTGCAAGGTCAACTAAAGTGTTAGCTAGGGGAAGAACGTTAGGGAAAGCAATCTAGGTTGGGGGAACCACGGCAAGGAATCCTGGAGTTTAGTTCAGTCCTGGACTTGGAAGGAGATGGCGTGTCTGGGACGAAAAGGTTGCAGTTCAGGCAGGGTACTGACACGGGTCCTCTCAGGTGTCATGCCAGGAGGTGTGGAGTTTATCCTGAAGGTGACTGAGAGCCACTGAAGGATTGTAAAATAATTGGACATCTGTTTAGGAATATTGCTTTGGCAGTATGTGGAAAATGGTTTGGACAGGCTTATCTTCTAGGGAGAAAGATGAGTTACAAGGATGTAGTAATGCAGGCTTAACTTGATGAGAGCCGGGGACAGTGAAGATGGGGAGGTGGGGACGGTGTCTGGGTGTTTACATGGTGGACTTGATAGCGCTAGGGAGTGACTGGAGGACAGGGAGAGTTAATGATAACTTGCACGGATCTGATTGCTAGTAATATTGTTGACAGTGGGAGGAGCTGGCGCAGGTCTTTGGAAAAATGAGGAATTCAGTTTTGACTCTGTTGAGTTTATGTTACCTATGAGATATTTGAGAGGAGTCATTTTATCATTCTTTAAATCTTCAGCGAAGGATGTGTGAAGACCACCTTTGGCGTGGAGGGCCTGTTGGAAGTACACATGGGAAGAGGAACTTCAGGCTCCATGGCTTCTCAAATAGGCATGTGAAACACATCTTGCAGAAAATGGCATTGTTTAGGATATACCCTAAGTTTGACTGACTCATCTGTTGTTCATTTACCCAGGATTTATACGTCCTTCCAAAAAGGATTTGGTTATCTTGTCTTGTCTTCATTCAGCTTGGAGCAGTTTCATGGCATGCACCCATGCCACGCACTGTCCTCAGGTGTGGCTGGTATATTTTGTGTCAGGATAGGTTTTGGTTGCCTTTGGCTAGGGTACCCAGTTCCTGGCCCAGCCACTTGTACCTGGGTTAGTCAAGTTGGCTTCCTCTTAACATGTGTGGTATGAGTCGTAGCAAGGTAACCAAGGGAAGAGTTTGGACTGTTTTGCCAAAAAGTTCCTTGTTCCTATGGGCAGACCCAGACACCTACCCGAGGCCCCATGGTCCCCCAGATTGCCCTGGAAATAAACAAACCTGTGAGGCTGGGAAAGAACTTGACGGACTGCTGTGGCTACCAGTGCACGTTTGATAGGGTGGAATAAATTTTTTGTAGTGTCAGAACTGATTCTATGGCATTATGTTAATTACCAGTAAAACTGGAAATAACCAAGATTTTAGTTTTATAAAATAGCTTGCTGATTATATTTTACTGATGACTGGCTTCTAATTATTGTGATGTTGATGTGCTCTTAATTTTGAGCTTGTTCAAGCTGCCAATTTAAACATTCTTCACTAGTTTGTAACGCCCCTTTAAAAAGCGTGTTGGAAAGTAGAACAGCTGAGAAGCCGAATAATAATATATATTTGGGTCAGTAGTGGTATAAACAGAAAGAAACCTGCAGTTCTGCTTCCGGCCACCAGATGGTGCTTGTATCCTGAGAAAACAACATACAATTGTGGAGGGGGGCGGGGGCGTTCACTTTGGCTCCTATTCCAGCTCTGGTGGTTAACTGAGAAGTGGAACCAGATGAAATCGCCAAGATTTGACCTTTTTTGACCTGTAAATATGTCAGCTTCATATGATTCAGCATAACAGAAAAAAGTCAGCCAGGTACACAACTTTGAAGCCTCTTGGATAAATGAACTAAATGTGAGGTGGTGAAAAATAGGAATTCATTCAAATATTATAGTTATATATAATTTGCCTTTTTTGTCTTATATCCCTTGGTTTGGGGAATGTATATTTTTTCTTTTATCATATGCTTTATACCTGGAATTTATGTAATAACTTTTCAAAATATTTCTTTTAAAAAGATTTCTTTATGAGGATATCATTTTATAGAATAGATGTAAAACTGAAAGATACAAGGCTAAAAGGCCACAATTTTAATATTTCTCATGTTTTCATAGGGTTACATTAATTACATTAAAATATTTTTTATTTAGGGGAAATAAATCTAAACCTACAAAAAAGAAACATTAAAAATGCATTGTCTTTTAAAACTCTTACAAGCCAGAGAAGAGAATTTGAACAGGTTACCAAAGCAAAGATGAGGGAGAATGAACTGGAATACGAAGCAAGGGAATCGGTGAGCCAGGGGGATGATTTCAGGGCAAATGGAGGATGATTCTGTGTCAGCAGCTCTTGTTTTAGGTAAGCTGCGTTTTAAATTAAGAATAGGAACTAGCGGACATTGTAACTCTTTAAAGCAAAACTCATTGCTTAGTAAGACTAGATGTGACCCCCTTCATTTTATGAGAGGGAAACACAACTTTTTCTTTGAAGTGAAATAGGAAGAGGGCCCCCAACGTTTGTTTCCCCAAGTATTAGATAAAAATCAGATTATTTAAAAAAAACATTTTAGGGGCTTATGCTTCTGGCTGTGATAGAGTAACTGGAACTAGACTTACCATCAACAATATCTAGGAAAACTAGGTAAGGTTCTTATATTATACGTGAACTGATATAATATGATGTGAAGGGAAGGGGTGGTAAGTTAAAGATGTATATTGATGCAGAGCTAAAAATAATAGTTAAAAATACAATCGTGGAAATAAAATGGAATCATAAAACAATCTAAAAGAAGGCAGAACACATGGGATAAATACAAAACAAAGAACTAGATGATAGACTTAAACCCAACCTTGTTGATAATTACATTAAATGTAAGTGTTCCAAACACTGTAGTTAAAAGGTAGAGAATGTCAGATTGGATAAAGGAACAGGAAATACAACTATGTGTGATGTACAGAAATCCACTCTAAATATAAAGACAAATTGGTTAAAAATAAAGGATGGAAAGTGATAATTCCATGCAAACACTAATCATAATAAAGCTCGAGTGTCTACGTTTATGTCAGATAAAGCCGACTCAGAACAAGAAATACTGCCAGGATAAAAATACCAATGAGGAAAGGGCAAAAATCATCAAGAAGACCTAATAATTCTAAATATCCATGCACCTACTAACAGGACTTAGAATAAGCAGACCAAAAACCAGTAAGACTATTGCTACTGCTATAGACTGAATTGGGTACCCACAAAATTCATACTTTGAAGCCCTAACACCCAGTGTGATGGTATTTGGAAATGGGTCCATTGGGAGGTAATTAGGTTTAGAAAGGTCATGAGGGTACAGCCCTTATGATGGGATTAGTGCCCTTACAACAATAGACACCAGACAGCTAGCTCTGTCCTCCACCCTCTCTCCCCCCAGCTACCTTGTGAGGATATAAGTCGGCCATCTACAAGCCAGGAACAGAGCTCTCCCCAGAAACTAACCATGCTAAGTACCTTTATCTTGGACTTCTAGCCTCCAGAACTGTGAAAAAACAAAACAAAAATTTATGTTGTTTAAGCCACCCAGTCAATGGTATTTTGTTATGGCAGCTCGAACTAACTAAGACAGTTGTAAAATTCAGTAACATTGTGAATCAGTGTCATAGAACTCTCCATCCAATGACAACAGAATATGCAAGTACATTCTTTTCAAGTGTACACGGAACATTCACTAAGAGAGATGTGCTCTAAGACAGTTCTCAATAAGTTTAAGTGAATCGAAGTAATATAAACCATGTTTTCTGACCGCAGGGGGATTGTTAGAAATAAATATCATAAAAATATCTGGAAAATTCCACAAATATTTGGAAATTGAACAACACATTTCTAAAAAATGCATAGGTCAAAGGACAAATCACAAACAATATTAGAAAAATATTTTGAACTAAGTGAAGATGGAACTGAAGCATGGAAATAAGCAGATGCTGCTATATGGGTATATGTCAGAACTCATTAACCAAGATCTTAAAATTGGCCCATATCATTATATGTAAATTTTACCTCAGTAAAGTTGACTTAACAGTACATTTTGTAATATATGATTTTTTTTGAAGCTAAAAATATTTCTAAGAGAGCATCATATTTTTGCCTCTCGCATTTGGCCAAAACCATTGTAAATGTCTCACTAGGGGCTAAAATAATATTTATCTCAGAGTGTTTGTGCATAAAATCATGTAAATTGCTTAGCTACTGCTTTGCTCAATAAATGTTATTTAACTGTTAGCCTTTATTATATTGTAGGTAATGTAGTCTGGTTATAAGTACAGACTGCGGAGTTAGAATGGTAGCTGTGTGGATTTGAGCAGGTTACTCAACCTGCATTCTTGATAAGTCATCTGTAAATTGGGGAGAATAAGTTATGCTTCCTCATAGTGATTTTTTTCAGGGTTAAATATAACAATTCTGTGACCACAGATGGCCCATCACCTGACGTTACCATAGCGCTTTTAGTTCCTTAAACAGAATTTAAATATCAGTGCATTTACTCTGGGACATTGTTATTTGAGAGGTTTTTAAAAATTCACACCTGCCCGGGGCCGGCCGAATGGCTCAGTTGGTTAAGAGCTCGCTCAAGAGTTTGAGCTCTGAGCAACAGCGGTTCGAGGCCAGCCCGAGCTGAGCAGCCGCTAAGCTGCCAATAGGTAGCAGGATGGCTCAGCTACAAAAAAAAAAAAAAAAAAAAATTTCACACCTGCCCAATTAAAAAGAATCAGGCTATGATTCTATTGTAATTTCTGAATATATGCTTTAAAGAAGGAATGATTGAGTCTTTAATACAAATATGCATACTTTGGGCCTTCTGTTGGAATTCAGTTGATCCTGGAATAATTCTGACATTGTAGCCCAGAGTTACTTCTCCCTTGGAAAACTGTGGTGCACATCAGCAGTTGTTAACTTGGGATTTAAACATGAGCCTCTGAAAATTTGTACCTTTTGTGTCATTGTTTGCAGCATTTTAGACGTGCACTTCTGCCTTGTCGTAGCTCGATAGCCATCCATTTTTATTTTCGATCCTTCAACTGTCTTACTGTCATTCTCCAAGAATGCCTAGTCTGTGTTTCCTTACCACTGAATTTAGCATTCAAGTACTAATAACTTGGTAATAAATTTTCTATCATACAAATTCAGACTCTATACTCCTTTGTTCTGCTCTTCTAGGCAGTCAGGCAGGGCCCAAGGTTCACCACTTAATTTTGGATTAGAGACTGTTTAAAATATCTGGTAAGTTTATTAAATAAAGAACTTTTTGCATGTCATACAATTTTAACATTTTTCATATTCCCCTAAAACAAAAACAAAAGCAGAAGTAAACACAGCCAATTCTGAAATACAAAGATGACTTTTTATAATTGTGAGTTGGCCGTCTTATTTTATTTGGCCACTTTTTGTAGCCTGCTCTTGAGATCCTTTTTGAGTTCTTTATGTTAAAAGTTTCAAACTTTTTCTCCATAAAGGTGAATATAAGGAAAATAACACCAAAAGAATAATGACTATATTCTAAATCCCCCCCCCCCTTTAAGTTTGTCATAATTCTTTAGGAAAACTTCAGCCATGATTTAAGTGTGATTCACATTTGTGTAATTCACAAATGCTAAATTCATAATTTTTTTACCAAAAATGGTCTATCCATTTAACCCTAAATTTGTTTTTAAAATTTCGAGCATTTTTGTCCTGGATTAGGGGAAATAAACAGCATTCTCTATTGTTTTAATTGAGACTAATTTTATTAATCTATTGCTCAAGGTCTGAAAACCTCTAGTACAATATTTAGTTCCCTTTATTTGTGTTTGAAGAAATGCTCTCTCATAAATGTCTTTTTGTTTATTTACTTGTATTTAAAAAAAAATATCAGGGTAAAGGGACATTCAATTTATGGAAATCTTTTTAGTGTGGCCTGTGACATAGATGAGTGGGTTTTCTGTTTTTAGAAATGTATGAAGAAAATTCATACTTGGTTGCTAATGTTAACTGCGGGAAATTTGAAAAATCTGAAACCTTTTTATTTTCCTCTTTGGTTTGGAGTGTTCCTTTATGAATCGAAAAACAATATTATATACCAGGCATTTTTCCTTAATACAATTGCTTTTTATGTATTTTCTTGAACTATTGATTTTTAGTGAAGGGTTTGTCAAGTTTTTAGTGTTAATTGAATTTAGAAAGAAATTTAAATAAGGTTTTTAATGCAAGTGATGTGACTGTTAATAATGAGTGTTTATCTTGCATGTTTATAGAAGTTTCTGCAATAATAGCATTTCTTGGAAATGGAATATTGTCGCAAATAAATTCTGGGCAAGATTTTGGGTGATAATCAAAACAGGCAATGTTTCAAAGTTTGTTTTTATGTTGGTTACTGGAAACTTAGAATGCTAAGTATTTTCTCATAGAATGATTTTGGTAAATGGTGGCAAAGATCCCAAGATAGCCCATAAAAACTCATTTTAATCACAGTGAACAGTGTACCTTGTAAATAGTTCTACTTTGGGTTCCGAGGAAAATTTTCCCCTCGATGCCACCTGATCTGTAGGAGTGAGGGTCTTTTCAACTCTAACAATAGCTGGAGCAGAAAAGAAAAGGAGATTCCAGACACCATCGGGGGCCACGGAGAGAGACAATTTTACGGAGGGAGACAATTTTCCCATCCACAGTTTTAATTTCAAATTGTTTATTCATAGAAGCCAGTTTAGTCAGCCCAAGGAAGGGCTGGTGCCTTCAGTGTGGGGCGTGCTTTAGGAGAAGGCTTAATGACCAGGTGGACAAGCAGCCAGAAAGGCAGCTGAAGATGGAAAAAGTGACCGAGGCAGTGACTTAGCCCAAGGCACTATGGGTAAGATGTGCCTTCGAACAGTGGGTAGAATCTAATAGTGCAACCTGGAGTGGGTAAGGGGTGGGGATGGCATGCTAGAACAAAGCAATTTAAATATTTTATAGGGAAATTTCTGCTTGTTTAGGCTTTCTATATCTTTACTCTTTCCCCCTCCCTCCACTTGATCTATCTTGTATCGAGAGTGGTATATGAAAATGTCATAGCATTTGGGTGCTTCTGTCTCTATATCCTTGCATCTTCTGTAGTTTTGAGTTCATAAAGGTAGTTGCTGTGTTATTTGGTACATAGATATTCATAACATATATTATTTGAGAATTGCAGATTTTAGCGCTAAGAATGTCCTTTGACATTAATGCATTTTAGCCTGAATTCTATTACACTTGGATATCAGGATAGCAATCACTGTTTTTGTTTTTGTTTTTATTAGCCTAGAATACCTTTGTCTATCCTTTTGTTGTTAGCCTTTCTCTGTTTTTGGTATGTCTTTTGTATGCAGCATAGTTGGGTCTTGCTTTATGAGATGAATTAAAAACCTGTTTATTTTAAGCCCAACACATATTTGCCTTGAGAAACAAAATAAGGCTTTTCTTGATAGCCTGATTAGGGATAGGTTGATAGTATGTACTGTTGGGTGTTGGCCATCTGCTGCTTCAGAGTTTTGGTGAAGATGTATTTGAAGTGCATGATAAGATAACAGTATTTGTTTATCAGCAGACAAGTATTGAAATTAATAGTATTTTTATTTTTCTACCCTTTCTGAGTATGCCAAATTAAAGAAGTGTAAGCATAAGAATAATGGATATAATTAACAGTCATTTGATAAGTCTTAGGAATGCTTTTTGGGGGTATTTCCTAGAAATTGAGAAACTGGATAATTGTAATAAATGTGCAACTCATCATATTGCAAGTCAGGGAGTTTCTAGTTCTTAGCCTTCAACAAATTGCAGCAGGACCTAATCAAGTTGTCAGTTGCCACAGCATTAAAAATAATTTCTGATGGTACCGTGTTTTCCCGAAAATAAGACCTAACCGGAAAATAAGCCCTAGCATGATTTTTCAGGTTGCTCGTAACATAAGCCCTTCCCCAAAATAAGCCCCAGTTAAGATCGTCAGCCAGACATGATTGTTTGAATAAATGTAGATTTTTTTACATGAATAAATGAATAAATGTTGGAGCAAAAATTAATATAAGACCTGGTTTTATTTTCGGGGAAACATGGTAGATCACAGTATAAATTGTGACCGAAAACAACTTTTGCTATTACAAAATTGGAGTGATTGACTTCTTTAAAAAAATTTTTTTTTAAAGATTTTATTGGGGAATTGGGGGAAGGGGAATAGATAAGTTGCTATTGTTTTATTCTTCAGTCTAGTTGTGGAGGATGTTGCTTCACTGGCCTAAGCTGGCACCATCATTGCGCTCTTCCCAGGTGAGGCAGATCAGTTGCCGGCTTCTGGATGGCCCATCATGGTGGCTGCTGGCCGCTCACACTGGCTGCTGGCTACACACGGTAGCTTATGATAACCCGCTGCCACAGGGGCTGCAGCCTACGCCGTCGCCGGCGACTCACGGCAGCCCAGCTCCAGGTTGAGCTGTTGTTCAGCATCTTAGCTGTGGAGGGCAGTGTCACTGGCCCTCATATGTGGGATCCGAACCGGGGCCCTCTGGCATCCCAAGCCAGTTCTTAACCATCGCGCCACTCGGCCGGCCCGGTGATTGACTTCTTAATGTGAATTATGATTATACCTACCTAGAAAACTGTGAAATAATTAAATTGAGAACCTATCTCATTTTAGCAGTAAGAAATATTCTTATGTAGCTACAACTATATATATACATATATATACATATATATATATGTATATATATATTTAAAAAAACTCTATCCATCTCACTAAGAAGCATGCCCAAGAGGATTTACTTTTTAAAATTATCATAGTTTGTAATATTTATGTTGTTCCATTAATTATCTGCTAATAATAATTGCAATAATGGATTATTCTACAACATTTTGAAACATATGTTTATGGATGGTCACAGGAAATGTAAACTTCTAAAATTTTTGTTAATATCCGTATTTTTGATACTTTCAGGTGTAAAATTAACAGAGTTCATGTATTGGGTTGTCGGGAAAGTCATGACACAATTTTGCATTGAAAAACAGAAAAATATGTCATGACTTTCCTAACGACCCAGTATTTTTGAAGTAGATGAGGAAAGATATCAACTTGTTACGATATTTAGGTTCCTTTGGGTACATTTAAAAGGAGTGACATAACACTTTTATCTTAAAATATCAATATTTACAGTAAACCAGGAACTGCACCCTTTGCAAATATTTAGGCTTCTAATGAAAAATTTTAGGTTTCAATTAAAATTTAAGATGTCATAAAAGTGTGCCAGAATATATGTAGTTTTCAGAATTCTGTATGGGGTCAGCATTAAGTCTGCAGACCACTGCCATAGTCCCATTTGAAGAGAAGCTGAATAGAGATGACAGTTGTGGAATGCAGAGAAGGTGTATATTTTTATCTTGATTTTTTACATGAATAGGCAAATATGGTAGTTTGATGAAAATGGCCTGGTAGTTTTAAAAGTTTTGAACAAGAATATAGCAGTCTTAACTCATCTTTTGAGCCCACAGTGAAATCTTATTTTCCTTCTGTTATTTAAGATAATTCTCCCATTTATAAAATAATAAAATTGTATTTATCATCAGTATTTCTGGTGGTGTACAGGTAAAAATATCTTGAACCATTAGAGGGCAGCATGAATTTATTCATGGAATTAGCTTTTACGACATGAATGCTTTGAGTCGTAGGCTTAATGTAAGTATCATTTAAATTAACTATGAAGTTTTTTAGTTAAAATTCAAGTCTTAATATAATAAAAAAGTGATATCATTATCAAAGTAATGATAGCATTACTTTTTCGACTTTCTTCTCTCACCTCCCCTGCCCCTAAGTATATTAGAGCTTTTTTAAATTTTGGAAAGTGGCACAGTTTGATTCTAAACCTAATACTTATCTTGATTTTTAGCCGAAGAATTACCTAAGTCAGTTACGAGGTGCTCTGTAAAAAAAGAGATTTGAAGACAAATTTGGGAAATGCTGCATACCGTATCCCTCTTAAAAATTCCTTAAAGATTCTTAAAGATGTCATGCAGAAAACTATTTATCTAAGTTGTTCCCAACCCTGGCGGAACATCAGACTCTCCTGGAAAGCTTAAACACGTCTGATGCCAGGCTCTATCTAGACTAATTAAATCAAGAGGTTCTGGTTGGGGAATGTGAACACCAGCATTTTAAAAAGTTCCCCAGGAGCCGGCTGAGTGGTGCGTTGGTTAGGAATCGGCTTGGGATGCCAGCGTTGAGCAGCAGGGCCTTGGTTCGCATCCCACATGAGGGCCAGTGACGCTGCGCCCTCTACAACTAAGATGCTGAACAACAGCTCAACCTGGAGCTGGGCTGCTGTGAGTCGACGGCGACTGTGTAGGCTGCAGTGGGCTGCCATGAGCTACCGTGAGTGGCTGGCAGCCAGCATGAGCTGCCATGAGCCGCTGTCCAATGGCCGGCAAGTGACTGCTTCATCCAGGAAGAGCACAATGATAATACCAACATGGGCCAGTGAATGTCCTCCACAACTAGACTGAGGAACAAAAGGGCAGCAACTTGTCTGTTCCCCTTCTCCGATTCCCCAATGCTGTTCCCCTCCCCCAAATTCCCAATAAAATTGTAAAAAAAAAAAAAAAAAATTTCCCCAGGAGATTCTAGTGTCCAGCCATGGGACACACATTACCCTCTATTAACGTCAAGGATTATTTTATGAATTGCTGGGTTAAGTAGTCACAGAACTGTTAAACGCCTTAAAATAGAAGGTAAAAATTACAGTGAACCACGATCCTCAGGGAATCAGTTGTTCTGGACAGCAAAGCTTTTCAAATGGCTGAGGATTTACCCCTTTTTGAAAACAAAGAGTTTTCTTGTTTCAATAATTGTGGATAGAAATATTTCTAAAAGTTAAAGCATACATTTTTCATATTAAAACAATGCCACAATTTTGAATATGAAGAATCTTTCATGTTGACTCAGTGTTGTAAGCCTTGTGACATACATACATGGTTTGTCCTTATGCCAGATAAACGTAGACATCAGTTTCTTGAGTACCCAAGTCTGCCGTTGTTACTTTCTCAGTCATCCGTGGCTGTCAGATTGTCATCTTTTTCTTGTTGCGGGTCAGTATATCTCTGGATAGCAGGGCTCTTTAATTTAATACTGTTAAACGGTTATTGTCTTGAAAACATATTGTAGTTAGAATTGGGAGCAAAGTAAGCGTAACAAGACTTTGAATCAGGCCCTATAGGGGCTCCTCTGGGTGTGAAGTACTTGAGCTTTATTTAGTCCATGGATTTTTTGATTTCTGAATTTATTTTTCCCTTCATCCATTTTGAGTTTCTTCTGCATTTTAGGTAGAACGAAGTTGCCAGTTAGCTAAATACAGGTTTGGTGAACTTAAATGTATATATACATTATATATATTATATATAACTATATATATGATGGTGAGTTGTATATGTATTAAGGGGAAAGAAAGGGTTCATTTGTGCATGATCCCCCCCCCTTCTTAATTAAAGTTTATTGGGGTGACAAGGGTTAGTAAAGTTGCATAGGTTTCAGGTGCACAATCTGTAATCCATCATCTATATATCCCATTGTGTGCTCACCACCCAGAGTCAGTTCTTCCATCACCATATATTTGATCCTGTTTACCTTCATCTACCACCCCCCACTCCCCCCTCCTCCACTTCTTTTGAATATAGGAGTTCGCCCATTGCCCACCCCCTCTCTTTCTCTCTCTCTTTTAAGGTGAAACTTACTTTCCAAAATGAGATTTGCTAGTCAGTATTGTACACTCTAAAGACATTGTGTGCCGGGTTTGATAATTTTTTTTCATGCCACCTCTACAAAGATGTCTTTATTAATGTGACCTTTTTATTCGGCATTGCTTCTCTTCTCCCATCTAGAGTCCTCATGTACTTTTCCTCAGCTGTTCTTTCATTACCTTTGTCGACAGAGCCTCTTCTTGGGAACCAAAAAGGAACCTTTCTTTTGTATCTTTTTGATTTTTTGGTGTAACAACCTCTGTTCACTGATTTCAAAAGAAAAGAAAAGATAGGACTGTAGGATTTTGGAATTTAGAAAAACCCTTTTCTGTGAATTGTGGATTAAAAGTCAACAGAGATAGATGTTGATTCCACATAAAATATTTCCTAACATTATGATCTGAAGTATAAGGAAGTGTCCTACATTTGATAGCATTTAAATGGAAGTGGTGTCATCTGTCAGAGATACTGACGAGAGGTTTCCTTTCTTGGCTTGATGTAGATGAATGACTTTTAAAACTTCTTTGACTAACCTGTGGTATGGGATAGTTTTTAATGTTATGATCCAGTATGTGTATGTACACACACACACACACACACACACACTCACACATACACACGCCCATGCACACGCATATACAGGTATACACGTATATGTACATATGTAACTAACAGATTTATGAAACAAGTGTGTTGTACTTAATATTTTCTATTTTATTCAGTGAAAAATACTAGTTGTGATTCACTAAATTCATTTCAACCTGTTAATGGGTCATCATTTGTACTTTGAAACCCAGTAATCTTGATGACTTCTAAGGTTCCTTCCAAGGCCAAGATTCTGTGTCACTATGAATCCGTATTCTCATGGAGACTTAAACTTTATCAAACAGCAGGGAGGCAAGTTAAATTAGGAATGATATTAGGAATTTCCTTAAGACACCTGGATGTCCAGTTACCTCAGAGGTGTCATCAAAAAGTATAGACTCGCCATCTAAAATCTGTGGTTTAATTAATACCATTGTGCCAATGGTAAGTTTTTAGCTTTGACCAATGTCCTGTGGTTATGTGAGATGCTGGCTAATGTGAAGGAATCCTAGGAGAAGGATAAATAGATGCTCTCTCTACTGTCTGCACCTTTTAAAAAAACGTTTAATATTATTCCAAAATCAAAGTTAAAAGTATAGAAAAGGACCTTTGAGTAGTACAGTGCTCTCAAACATGCTATCCAAAACCTTAGAGTTTTTCCCTGTTTGTAATTTTTTTGTGCTATTTTGATGATAATACATTATAAAGTTCACTGTCCTCAACAGTAAGTTTTAACAGGACTCCTGAGTTGGAGAAAGAAACTTAGTAAGCAGTATTAAAGCTGAGTTTGCTAATTCTGCTTGATAGTTGACTGAGAGTTCTTTTTGGGATTTTAGAACTAAGAGAAGAATTAGTAGAATAAATTCTTTGAAGATGTTAAGAGAAATTGGAGAAAGGGGTCAAAAGGTAGAAAAGCAAAAAGGCAGTTGACATCAAACAAGACAAATTTTGAATCAGATTCAAAATATTGACTTCATATATACATATTTGTTTTTATATACACTAATGTATACACATACTGTATATATACTCAATATATAAAAACACTGATGTACATACCTTTTATTTCTAAAATGATGAAAATAAAACATCACATTCTAAATCTTTAAGATAAAAAAATACTCCATTCACTAGCCACGTGGAATACAGTAGTGTGGCTGAGGGACTTAATTTTTAATTGCATTTAGTTTTAATTACTGATCTCAGTGACTCTAAGAACAAAGCCCTGAGGCACCTGCCTGGTGTGGGACTTACTGGACCTGCCCCTTCTGGTCTAAAGTGTCAAAGGCGTAAGGACCTCTTCCTCTAGGACTGCCGCCTCCTAGCCTGAAGCTACTGTTAGGCCAAACCCAGGGCCCATGTACCATTTTTAGATGGACACTTGGCATCGCAGAGGCCACCCGGGTTAATGTCCCACTCCACTCAGCCTCAGTCCCCGTCGGAAGGGAACTCCCTGACGTGGGAATCAGAGGCAAGGGGGGGTCCTTCCTGTCTGCGTGTGACACGTGACTGGGAAGTCAGCACGCGCAGGCGGACTGTTCACCAAGTGTACCGCGCCCATCAAAGGGTGCAGTTACCTGGCGTGGAGATATTTCATTAGAGCAATGTTGGAGATGAAGCTGCAGAGGGTGGGCAAAGGGGAGAGCCTTGAGGCCTACCCTAGGAAACTGGGCCTTCATCTTATGTGGGAGATGAAGGTCTTTAGGGAACAGGAAATGTGACCACAATTGCATAGAGAGGCAGTAGAAGGGTAAGAGTAGTTGGGGGCGGGCCGGCCGAGTGGTGCGTTGGTTAAGAGCTGGCTTGGGACGCCAGCTCTGAGCAGCAGGGCCCCGGTTTGGATGCCACATGAGGGCCAGTGACACTGCGCCCTCTACAGCTAAGATGGTGAACAACAGCTCGCCCTGGAGCTGGGCTGCCGTGAGTCGCTGGCTATGGTGTAGGCTGCAGCCCCTGCTACAGTGGGCTGCCATAAGTTACCGTGAGTGGCTGACAGCCAGCGTGAGTGGTCGTCCAATGGCCAGCAAGTGAGTGCCTCACCTGGGAAGAGCGCAATGATAACACCAACATGGTTCAGTGAAGTGACGTCCTCCACAGCTAGACTGAAGAACAAAAGGACAGCAACTTGTCTGTTCCCCTCCCCCAATTCCCCAATAAAATCTTAAAATAAAATAGTTAGGGGTACATCAAGCAGGAGACTGTTAGAATAAAAACAAAAACAAAAGCAAAAAAAGTGTAATGATACAAGCTCTCTGGTAGGTGTTGAAAAAGGGTGGGAGCACATTATTCTGTCTCCTACTTAAGGAGCTGAGTCTAGAAGATTTGGGAGATGATTTCAGTAGAAAGATCAGTGCTCTGAGAGAGGAGGGTCGGAGCGCTGTGGGAGCACAGCCGAGTATGTTGGGCCCAGGTTTCAGGTTTGTAGATTAATACTGTTAATACTGGAAGAGCTTTCACAAAGTTACTACTTAGAAATAGTCTCACAGTACTTCGAAACTTAGACCCTGAAGGGATATTTATCTAATCCGTACAGACGAGAAATTTTTCAAAGTGTGTTCTGAGGAATATTAGTTTTTTGGGGGATGTTAAGAAGTCCTGTACAGAAAAAGGAATTGAGTAAGTTGGGAGAATAGTAGATTAAACCAAAGGATTTCTTTACCGCAGGAGTTCTCAGAACTCATGATATGCTTATGTATGTTATAAATCTTCTAGAAATGTCTGTAATGTAGAGCATTTCCCATATCGTTTGGCCCTGGACCCTGTTACGTTAATGACTCACGTATGGATGCAGAACAGACTTTAGGAAATGCTGGCTTATGTGATTTGCCCAAGATCTTAACAACTGGTTAAAGGTAAGCTACAACTACAATACAGTTTCCATGACTATCCTGTGATTATTCTAAGATGTTTCAGTATTACCATGCAGAACGGCATTAACTATGAAAAGGCCAGAATTCTGTGGCCACATTTTAATACTATTTTACATGTGGGGTGAATGAAATTCTAAATTTGGCATAACTATAACTAATAAATCCATTATAGTTCAATGGGCAAATATTATATAGAACAAATTTAATTCCACGTGAAATTTATGGCCTAAGACTGTGTCACAAAAATAACATTTTTCTGTTTTATTACCTCTTTTTTTGTGGCTTTGAAATATTAAGCATACTTCATTTTAGCTTTCTTAGTTTGAGTTAAGTCGTTATTTTGGCAGATAATGCTGTTTTAGAACTTAATACATTGGAAAAATAATGGTGTAATAAAAATGCAACAGTATTTGTAGTCTTATTATAAAAAGGAACGTTTGGAAGGTCTTACAAGTAACTATTTTTCATGTATTTCTAGATCAGGGATTGGCAAACTGTAGCAGATGGGCCAAATCCAGCCTGTTGCCTGGTCCACAATCTAAGGCTGTACTTTTAAAAATTATTGAAAAAAAAACCAACAGAAGAATAACATTTTGTGATGTGTGAAAATTATATGAAATTCAGATGTCAGTGACCATTATAAAGTTTACTGGCGCACAGCTCCACTCATGCATTTATGTATCTATCGTCTATGGCTGCTGTCACACAACAACGGCGGGGTTGAATAGGTGTGACAGAAACCGTACGACCTGTAAAGCCTGCGATATTTACTCTCTGGCTCTTTGCAGAAAAAGTTCGCTGACCCCTGATCTAGATTAATGAGCAACAGAGTTTATGGGGTTATTTTATAAGTCTAAGTATATGTATGGAATATAGGAAACTATGTTTTATGTGTAACTGATCTCTAAATAAATGTCTTCTAATAATTTCCATTTATTTGTCCTGCTAGTTCTATTCCCTCTTTTTCTGGTAGAAGATGTATAAGTTTTATTTTAACGTCAATTAATTTCTTCTTTTTTCCTATTTATCAGTTAACAGTATATAATGTCATATATTGTGATAGGAAGCCCTTGGATTTGGAGAGTATTTTTTGGTAGAATACACAGAAATTTGGAATAATTTTATATTCTTCCCATATATTTGATTTATGTGGAAAACTGTTATATTTGAAGTTGACTTGGATAGACTAAGTCTTTGTAAAAAATAATTATTTCATATGATCATATAAGCAGCAGAATGGTATTCTTGTTAGATTTAGTTGGCCCAGTGAATGAATAATTGACTTTTTTCCCCCAACGCAACTGGAATAAACATTCTTAGAATACTTCACTTCTTTGATTTGAATGCTGCTACTAGATTAATTATAAGTTTTTATTATGTGTTCTTTTTGGTAGCCCTCTTCATGGCTATTAAGAGGGCTGATTTTGTTTTTGTTCCCAGATATATGAACACATTAGCAGATGAACTTATTTCTTTTTGTAAATTTTGTGGTTTGGGAGAAGTGAAACAATATCAAACCAGAGTGAGAATCATGAAATTACCGAGTCTTGTTCAAAATTATGTAAAACACGAAGTTTTGAAGAAGCAGCTTGAAATATGTAGATACCCCTAAGATGCTTAAACATGACTTTTCAATATAACTTTTAGTTTCAGTTGGGATACACTTATCTTTATCCTGAGTCCTCTGAGAGGGCTGTAGCAGCAGATACCAAGTATGGCTCGTTAGCACCTCCCTACTAACGCTTCGTTTATGAGGAAGAAAGCTAGCTGGATGGCATAGGCTTCCATGTCTTTCCTTTCAGCATCTCCTTCCTCTCCCAGATCTCGCAATACATTGTCCTTGCTCGCACAAGCGAAAGCAGCAGTCCTTCCTTCAGAGAGTATAAGAAACATTATACACAGTCTCCATGTTTAAAGAACTTCTGAGCAGTCACAAATTGTGGTCTTATTCCTTTGTTGGTAACAGGTACAAAGATAAATTGAGTAAAATACATTTTTAAAGAAGATTTGACAAGTGGATTTAAAACCCAGAGGAAAAGCTATTTCCCTGTTGTATTCTGCCTTCCCTTGTTTTTTGTTGACGTAAACTGTCAGTGTTTTTTTGGTCCAATGAATATAATAAATTTAGTATGCTCTCCACATATACACACTAAAACCCCCCAAAGGAACCCCAAAACCAAAGGAGCTAGTAAAAGTCACGTATCATCACATGGAAGGATTTTCTATATTAAACAATAACACCAAGATGGTGTTAATGTCAGTTAAACTAAGTAAAAAGAGTTTGGAATTCTATTTGGTTTTTGTTTTTGCACCAAAATAATCATTATAATTCATATCAATCTTCAGGAATTAAAAAATATATTGTGGCATTTTCTTATGGAAACCATTTGTGTGTTTGTGTTTTCAGAGATGGTTAATTTCATTTAGGAATTTCAGAGATACCCAGTGAAGAGACTTGGAAATAAATGTGCCATGGGATGATGTCTGCGCTTGAGAATATCTTGAAAAATATTGTCTAGACTTTTAGTGGATGCAACCAGTGACATTGCAATTATATTTTAAGTTACTGTGATGGACTAAGTCTTTAAAAAAAACATAGTATTTCAAATGACCCGAGCAGTCTTCTTACTGATTTTAGTTGGCTCAATAAATCAAAACGTGATTTTTGAAAAGAACCTGTACTTGCAGTACTAGTCTCTCTTGGGTTAGAATAGCTGTTGTTTAAAAAAGGAGGGGGGTCTGTTTCCTTTAGTCGTATAGGTTTGGGAAATTCTGAACCAAGGAAGGTTTAAACGTTTTCTTATCGTAGGGCTTCTCAGAGCTTTTACTTTTCAATTTTCTGTGCCTTTTTGTTTTTTTTTGTATTTTATATATTAAAAAAATTTTTAAATGGGCATGTTAACATAAGCATTGTACCACCCCTGCATTGCAGTACCCAGCCTGCCCTTCCCAGTTTCGTGTATATCCTTTCAGGACATTCTCTGGCTGTGTGTGTATATTTGCTTTAAGAAAGTATCATTCTGTAACAATATTCTGAATTCTTTTTATTTGAAACATGCCTTATGGATCATTCCATATTAAGATATAAGGAGCTGCATCATTTTTGTTAACTTTAGTATAAAGATTTTAGAAACCTACAGCTATATAGATCTATATATTTAATGCCTCAGCACAGATGATTGGTTTTTTTGTTGTTGTTGTTCAGTTTATAATTTGCTGCAGGAGAATTGATCCAATCAGAGCGTACTTGGCCATCCTGGAAATGGGACTACTGCTTTATTTATTTTAAGAACCGTTTGGTATTCCACTGTGTGATTGCTCTATAATTTATTTAACCCATTCTTTATGGACATTCAGTTTGGAATGTGTTGCTGTAACAGTGTTGCAGCGTATATCTTTGTACATACATTTTAGCCACGCTGAGACATTTCTTATAGGTACTTTGGATACATCAATACATAAAATAGACAAATATTCAAAAAATAAAATTAAGTTCCTGCCCTGTGGAAGCTTACATTCTAGCTGGGGGAGACAGATGATAAAAAATGGATATAGTAAGTGTGTTCTATAGAAGAGGATGAAGCGAAAGGTGCTGTGGACAAATGGAAAAGGAGAGCAGAGTGAAGGGATGAAGACTGCAGTTTTTCATTGGGAAGGTGAAACCTGGGCAAGGACTAGGGTGGAGGGCGTGAGTTGGAGGGTGTCTGGGGGAGGAGAGGTCAGCCCCTGAAAAGGCCCTACGCTGGTGAGTCTGAGGAGCAGGAACGAGGCCAGTGTGCTTGGAGTAGAGCAGGTGAAGGGCAGAGCAGTGTGAGTCCAAGTCAGCAGGAGGAGGGGCAGCCAGGTTTTGTGTGCAGCCTGGGAGGCCATTGTAAGGACCGGCTTTCATTCTGAGTGAAATGTAGGACGCTTGTGGGTCTTGAGTAAAACCGGGACAGGATCTGACTTACCTTTTGGAAGGAGCACTTTGGTGACTGAGAGGACGGCTGGGAGGTTATTACAATAATCCAGACTAGAGACGAGGCTGCGTTGAATCTTTTGGGGTTTCTGCTGATATAATTCGGTGAAAAATGATATCTCTTTGGCATTTTAACTTGCATTTCTTCATGAATGAAGTTGAGCGTCTTCTTGCATGTGTGAAAGTCATTTCTAGTTCCTTTTCTGTGAATGGTGAATTTATAACATTGGCTTATTTTTCTGTTGATTTAATTGTCTCTTTTTTTTAAAGATTTTTATTGGGGAATTGCGGAGATGGGAACAGTGCCAGGGGAGTTGGGGGAAGGGGAACAGACAAGTTGCTGTTGTTTTGTTCTTCGGTCTAGTTGTGGAGGACGTTGCTTCATTGGCCCAAGTTGGCACCATCATTGCGCTCTTCCCGGGCGAGGCAGATCAGTCGCTGGCTTCTGGATGGCTGCTCACTGCAGCTGCTGGCCGCTCACGCTGGCTGCTGGCTGCACATGGTAGCCCGTGGCAACCCACTGCCACAGGGGCTGCAGCCTATGCCGTCGCTGGTGACTCATGGCAGCCCAGCTCCAGGTTGAGCTGTTGTTCAGCATCTTAGCTGTAGAGGGCAGCGTCACTGGCCCTCATATGTGGGATCCGAACCGGGGCTCTCTGGCGTCCCAAACCAGTTCTTAACCATCGCACCACTCGGCCGGCCCAATTGTCTCTTTCTTACTGATTTGTAAGTCAGGTGATTTCAAGTATAGCTACAGAGGAAAACCGCAGATCTTGTGTGATCTCATCAGTATATCCTGAGGTTGCCTCAAGGTCACAGGGATCATGCCAATGTCAAGATGTACCTGGAGAGCCCACCGTCACCCCTGAGAGCACCCATTCCTACCACTTCCCCAGCTGGGTCCCATGTGCATCCTTTTGTTCTGAACTCACCCTGCTGCACACCTGATCGGCCGACTCACATATACCTTAAAGCCTGGCCCTTGCTACCTCAGTTTCCCCCCTCCCAGTCCTTCATTCTCTCCCACACTGATAGGACTGTAGTTGTGCAGTGTCGTGGTTAAGGGGGGCCGTGGAGCTGGCCTACCTTTCAACTTGGCTTTCCTCAGGCCAGTTACTTACCCTCTGTTCTTTGGTTCCCTCAGCTATAAAGTGGAAATCACAATAGTGTTGACCTCATAGGGCTATTGTGCGGGTTATCTGGCTTGCTGTATGTACAATGCTGGCATACAGTAAACTGCTCGGTCAATGTTAGCTATGACCACTCCCTCGGTTGGCAAATATTTATTGACTCCTTGCAAGTGTTAGGTAATCATATCAGATACAAGATGCTAGGATTACAGTGAATAAGACTCCCCTTTGCCCTGTGTGGGAGCGGAAATCAGCCCTGTACAGCCTCCTGGAACCCCAGCCCTGGGACAGTATGTGAATCACTTACTCTAAACTTTTACTTTATTGATGAAATTATATGGTCCAGTCCAGGGTTCACAGGCGTTCGCGGGGGACTCTGGTCCTTCATTTGAGAAGTAAGAGAATATACTTATTTTGATTTATTAGAATTACATTTTGATAAAGCAAGAGTCAAGTGACAGCTACGATTATAGATTTAGCTCTTCATCGGTTGACTTCGTTGTAAGTTCACCGGCTCCGAAGTGTTCGGTTTCTGGGCAGAATTTCTCGGGCGCGTCTGGGGTGATTGGCTTCCTGAGGGATGGCCGTGGTCGCGCCCTTGTCAGCCGTGATCACTCTCCTGCGTTGTCCTTCTCGGAGTCTCACAATCTCCGATTACACGGCGGGTTTTCCTCCTTGCCTCACAAGCGTGTCATCCTCTGCAGATAAGGTTGTACAGTCTTATTTGCAAGCCTTGCTTTTGTTCTCATGAGTGGATTTTTCGTCAGAATAACAAAAAGCGTAGTAAATAAAATTTGCTCAAGATACAGTCTTCAGTCCCATGTGAGTGTCAAATTTTCAGAATTCTCTGTGTTACTTCCTCAGATATTTCTGGAGCCTTAACACACTGGGTTTCAATGACTCATTGACATTGCTTGACACCCTGTCTTTTTAAGAACATACTGGAAGGCTTTCTCCAAATCAGTAAAGGCACAAGAGTTTTTACTCTATTGAACTTTCTAGTTGTCTACATATCCCACGTTAAAGCAAACATAAAGCTGTCTTATGTTCTGATCTTTCCTAAATCCAGACAAGTTCTTTATGCTGAGTTTCAATAGCCTATATTTCTAATGGAATAAAATAATCTTAGTGTCACACTTAATATCATCTGGTATTTTTCACCCTTGTTTGCTTTCATGCTTTTTGTTTCTCTTCCTCAGCCCTTCTCTCTCTCTTTGAGATGAAAACGAGCAACTTCTACTCATTAACTGTTCTCTCTAAGGCAGTCCTGTTTGGACTATATATTTAATTATCTAAGGTATTATTTTCAGCATGGGTTACTGCCTTTCTCAGTTTGAATTTCCTGGGAGCTTATCACCCACTAATTTCCCAGGCTTTTTCTTGGCTTCAGTTATCAGAACCTTGACCCACACGCTTTCTTTATTCCTTATTACTTGTTGACTCTCACATTCTCCGGTCAAGATGCATTTCTTCAAAGATAAATGAGTTACCAGGCTCCTGCACCGTGGCTGACCAACAGGTCACAGAGCAGTCCATAAAGATAGAATATAATCCCAAACATGTAAACAAATGTCCTATAAGACGTAAGAGCAAAACTGTAATAAAAGTAACATTATTCCTTATGTTACATTAAGTTCTTCTGACGGTTTAGTCAGCTGTGCTCCCTGGTTTGCCATGACATCTGAACTTATCGTGTATCTTCCAAACACTGCGTGATGTTTGGAAGTGCGTGGGCATTCCTGTGTGACCAATGAGCCGTCGGCCAGCTTTCCTGCGTGAAACGGAAGGCTACAGATCAGCCAGCATACCTGCAGCCCTTTCCTGGCCCTCTCCAAGCAGACTTCATGGGCAGCTAGTGGTGTGGTCCCCAGGTTGTAACAAATAGTGCCAGAGGTGCTGACACGTCACAGAAGCATCATGGAATGTCTGAGAAGGATGTGGGGTAGTTGCCCAGAAAGGAGGGCAACAATTATGATTTCCTACAATGATCTGACACTGTGTGGAGTTCACCCAGGCTTACATAGCCAGCAAAGGGCTGAGCTGGCTCTCCAGCCCAGGATTCTATGTCTTCTAAGCTCAGGCTTTTCCTGCAAAACTGTGCTAACTCATCAACATCTGCTCTTTGGGAATATTAGGATATGACAGACTTCTTTAAGAATATCCTCCAAAGCTATTTTGCCCATTGAAAAGAATTTGCAGTATGACAAAAATGCAGTCTCTTATCCGTATTTATCAATAGGAATAAACCGTTATAATCAGCGATCAGACCTGTTAGCCTTTCAGAGCTCTGAGTGTGACTCAGCCTGTCCCCATGTGTGTAGTCAGACTGAACAGCATGTCATAAGTATCACCTTACTTATTTGTTGCCATGTTTTTGCCTCAGGGCACGTGGCACAGATGAACAGGATTTGATGATTCTCAGCTTAGTACATCCTGGAGTAGACGCTGTTCACACGGGTATATTGATGGAAAGCGCATCTGGGTTACCTGCAGGAACACAGGAAGAGGGCAGCATAGATGAACTGCATTCTACATAGTACCCCCCTGAGGATGGAGGCCGGAAAATTAAATTAATTGAAAATGACTACAAATTAAATTGCTTAGCATCACCTCAAAGTTAGTAAAAGTAGGGGAGTTTTCTAAAAGTGTTAGATACTCTTTTGTTTTAGCAAAAAGGTGCTTTTCACACTTTATACTGTGACAGGATCCAGGTAGTTCAGCAAGTCTTTTTTTCTCATTTCTTTGAAAAATAGACTTTGAGTCAGGCGATGGTATTGGCTCCAGAGGATCTGTACAGTTGCAATAAGTCGCCTGGTGTGGGTTGTGATACCAGTAGGAGACATTTCTAAAGTCCTTGAATGATTATCAATAATCTGAGCTTACTTGCATTTTCTGAATCTATCTGAAAACATATCTTCCCATGGCAATCCCAGCTAAAAAATTGTATTTCTAGTTTCAGTTTCTATGAAGTCACAAAAAACTGCATTTTTAAAAACATATGTGTCCTAGTGGTTGTGGGAATATGAAACAAATTGATTATTTATTTGATTAATTCTTATTGCAGATGAGAGGCTAAAATGTAGTCTGTAAAATAACTGATTAAATATACCTATTCCTTGGCATACATGTTTAGATGTTTAATTATAATTTTTATGATGTGTTGACGCCAACATTTTCCTATAGAAATACAACTCAAGTTTTAATATTGGGCAACAGTGGGAAAATGGGATTTAGTATGAAAATATTTGCTTTATGTAAACCTTTTTATGAATGTAGCTAATGCATAAGTGAAGTCAAGCTGTAAAAACAATTAGCTGGGAAAGTGCCAAGTAAGTTTTTTATATTCCAGTGAATATCTGTTAACTACATATTATTGTTATCATTAAACTGCATGCACATATACAACTAGATTCCCTTAGATTTGGGTTAAAAAATCAAAATAGTAGAAGTATGCAATAAGCCTGATTACTGTTTGCATCTCCAAACAAAGCACATTAATCTTTCTGTAATACCACTGATGTAATGTCTCCATGTTACTTCGGGGAGTATTTGAAGTGGGCAAGCATCCAACGTTGATAGTTAATTCTGATCAGCAGAGGCACTGAAGGAGATGTCTGGGTTGGACATTGTAACAAAGCAAACAATTTCTAAAGCTCTTGGAAGATTTCCATGCAAATACAATCATCCATTTAATTCTCTTATTCTAGACATTGCAAAA
This sequence comes from Hipposideros armiger, assembly GCF_001890085.2. Taxonomy (NCBI): domain Eukaryota; kingdom Metazoa; phylum Chordata; class Mammalia; order Chiroptera; family Hipposideridae; genus Hipposideros; species Hipposideros armiger. The sequence goes on along the minus strand of NW_017731430.1, from coordinate 1,788,762 downwards.
TTAATTATATCCAAGAAGGGTGTGAAACCTCTTCTGAAAATATAATCTGATATGTTTGTATTTTTTTTTACTTTTAAACTTAAACGTCTCAAAAGCATGTAGTTTTGGGCCAATGGTAAAGAGGAAACAGAAGCATGTAAAATATTTTCTAGAACCAGTTTCAGGATCCATTTTCTTTCTGGAAAGGACTTGAGAGTCTTTACCTTAGTGGTGTTCAAAGAACATTCTCAGACAGCCCTTCACCAAACACGACCTGGTGATGGAGTTGAATAATGAGAGTCTTCTTACAAATCAAAGAAAAAATAAGCCATATTTTCCATAATTTTCTTAAATGTAGGACTGCTGTTGGACTGCTGACATGCAGTATTTTGTAAATACATAGTAACTTAAAGTTGGATTTCTTTAAAACAAGTTATCAATGTGTTTTAAAGTGCAAAGTCTACCCCCAATGCACAGACACACCATATATATGTATTTGAAAATTGTCCCTAAGTAAATACACAGATATGTGATAGTTAATGAAAAATACACCTCCTACTGGTTTGCCACCTGAACAAGGTTGAGACAGTTGTTACAGATAAAAATCTTCTGTATTACTGTTGAGTTTTAGAGAAAGGAAGTGCTCTTATCAGAGTCCCTCACAGAGCTAGCAGTTGCAACTTAAAGCCAGCTGACATTAGTGTAAAACCTAAAGAGCTTTTTTTCTGTTCACTTTCCCCCTTATTGTTTATTTACTTTGTTTGTAAAAGTACTTGATAAACATTTTTAATTGTATTTCTTAAAATGTGAAGTATCTCTATTACATTGAAGACAAAAAACTTTTAGTGGATGAGTCAAACGGGTAACCTGGAGAATACACAGACTCTTAACCGAGGTGGGGTACCTAAAGCAGCTTATCTCAAGGCGCGTTTCATAGAATACACATGATAGTTCACTAAAAAAAGGGTTTCATTACCAAAAATATTTGGGAAACACTGTATAGTGTATTTCCCTCTTGAAAACAATACAAACAACATATAGCTTATGAGAAGTCAAATTCATTAAAAAAAATCTATATAGATAGATAGATAGATACCATGAAAATTACATATCCAACACAAGAAGTTAGAAAAGGAACACCAAAATAAGTCTGACGAAGGAAAATGAATGCAGAAATAGATTGAAAACAGAAGAATAATAGGAGAAACATGCAGAGTCCAATATCTTGTTCTTAGGAAGAACCAATAAAATATAAATATATCTACTCGAATCAAAGTAAGCCAATGTGAGTTTAAAGCACTAATATGCAAAATAATGGGGAGAAAACTACAGATGCACAGGAAATGGAAATTCTCATAAAGGACTACTTGGTGCAACTCCATGGAAAACGATTTCAGAACCTGGTGAACTGGGTGATTTTGTAGGAAAACATAAATTACCAAAACTGACTTCAAAAGAAGAGAAAAAAGGACCCAATTGCTACAGAAGTAAAAGGATAGATACATTGTCAAATAGCTTGCTAGCACCACCTCTGAAGAAAAGCCGCTGGTTGAGATGGTTTCACAGAGATTTTATCGAGCCTTTGAAAAATAGGAAACAAATTATTTTGGGCAATCAAAAATAACTGTCTAGCTCAACAATGCCAGTTGAAAATAACAAGGAAGGGTAGAGCCTCAGATCAATATTATTTATAGACTATCAATGGAAAAATCCTAATTGAAATATTGGCAAACAGATTTTGCCAATACATTGAAAGAACCACCACCACAGCCAAGTGGAATTTATTCCAGGAATGTAAAATTGTTTCACTATTAGAAAATATGTTAATAAAACTTATTAAGAGATTAAAAAGTAAAGATTGCTAGCTATCTACGCAGATGCTAAAGATACATTAAAAGCTGATCCTTGACTTTGAAAACTCAATAAATTTTGACTAATTGAATACTTCTTTAACATTATAAACTATATAGATGCACACACATATACTATTCCCCATCCCATCCCAACCAATAGGCAGCATTATGTTTAATGAGTATATACTAGTTTGCCATTAAAGTAAGAAACAAGGCAAGATAGTCCAGTATCAACTGCTATTTAGTATTCTTTTGGAGGTTTAGACCAACACAGGGGAGTCAAAGGAATAAAATGTGAAAAGAAATAGGAAAAGTTATCATATTTTTGCAGCTCAGATACAATTGTTCATCTGGAAAATTGCCAGAGAATCGGCTAAAAGCGTGTTAGAGGCAGCAAGGTACAAAGTACGTACTGAAGACTCAGAAGCCTTCATGTTCACAAACACAGGAAGGGAGGAAGACCCTGCAGGAAGTGCTCCCCAGGAGTCAGCGTGCATCCCAGCCACCCAGGCTGCTCGGTAATAAGGCGATTCCGGGGCTCCACCCCGAGGCCACTTCTCATCAGCCTTGAATCTGCATTGTCACAGCTGCACTAGGCCCCACCAGGAGGCCCTGCTGGTGTCCGTGTGGGGCCCCCCTGAGAAATGCTGCCCTGAGGAACCCACTCCTGTGCCATCCTCCCCGCCAGTGCCATTTGTCTGCTTCAGATGACGCTTCAGATGACGGCAACATGGTCTGGCCCTTCTTCTCAATTACAAAGTGGACACACTTCCAGCACCCCCTGCTTGTCACCCACCACCTGGGAGGCATGCATTGCTGCTCCTGCTGCATGCCATCTGTCCAGCTTAGAGGCTTGTAGCAAGGCCGGGAAGGAGGGTGGTGCCCTCCGGGGCCTAAGTTTCTGGAAAGCATTGAGCAGAACCACCAGGAAGGCTCCAGCCTTCCTGCAGGGCTGCGCTTCGCTGGAGTTGATCCTTCGTTTCTCACCAGTCCTGTGGTCGCTGAGTCCCTGCATTCTCAGAGTGCCTCTCAGCTGGAATGGTCACTGATGCTTGGCAAGACCGGAACTCTGACTCTGTAGCCAGGAAGCTACAGAAAAACAGAGCTATGCTGGCTGGTTCTATCTTGACATGATGGCCGCATTCCTTAAGTGGACTTTGAGCTCTGCCTGCATCCTTACTGTATTCGCCTCATCGGTTCAGCCTTGTGTTTTCAGAGATGACTCACCTAGACCCTGCAGTGGCCTGCGGACTGCTCTCCCCTTGCCCCTCTTTGGGCAAACAGCAGCCATCAGATCATGTCACTTTCTGCTTCAAACCCTCCAGTGGCTCCCATCATATGTGGAATTAAGTCCTGATTTGCTGCCTGCTCCTTCTCACCCCTAATGTCCCACCTCTCAGCCCTTGACGTTCTACTGTCCAGGTATAGGAACACTTGCTGCTTTCTCAAAAAACGCCCAGTGTGTTTCCTCCCCAGGGCCTTTGCACTGCTATCTGCTTGGAACACTTTTCCCTCGTGTGAATTAGACCCTTAATACATATTTATGGAATTAATAATTGGATTCGCGTCCTCCCCCAGGCAAGCAATTCAGGACAGGAGGAAGACCTGGTTATTGAGTTCCCAGAGTGTGTAAAGGGAGGGGTGCCTCTTAGCCCCTCCCCCCTCCAATCTGGCAGGCCAATTTCTGGGAGTCTGCCAAGAATGTAACTAGGAATACGTGAGATCACCTGGGAAGATGGCCTTGTCTGTGGGAAACAGAAGATTGAACCCTAGGGAGTAGCCATATTAAAAAAAAAAAATTGTTTCACATAACATAAAATTCACCATTTTAGCCATTTAAAGCGTTCGATTACGTGGCTTCTACAGTCACAATGTTGTGGTTATCACCAGTATCTGATTTCAGAACATTGCATCACCTCCAAAAGAAACCCATACCCCTTACCCCTCCCACCCATCCCCCTTCTTCCGAGACCCTGGCAACGGCTAATCTACTTTCTGTCTCTATGGATTTGCCTGTTCCGGACATTTTATAGGAATGGGATCATGCAATATGTAGCTTTTTATATCTAGCTTTCACTTAGCATAATGTTTTCAAAGTTCACCCCCATTGTAGCATGTGTCAGTACTTCATTGATTTGTATGGCTATATAATACCCTCTTTTTTAAATTTTTTTTATTTATCAATTCATCAGTTGATTAACCTTTAGGTTATTTCCATTTTCTTTGGCTATTATGAATAATGCTGCTGTGAACATTTGTGTGTACTTTTATTTTGTTTCAACATCTGTTTTAATTTCTCTTGGGTTTATATACCTAGCAGTGGAATTGCTGGGTCAAAGGGTAACTCTTTGAGGAACTGCCAGACTTTTCCATAGTGGCCGAACCATTTTTGCATCCCCACCACAATGTACAAGAGTTGTGGTTCCTCTTCATCCTTGCCAACACTTGTTTCCTGTTTTTGTTTGTTTGGCTATAGCCAGCCTTGTGGATGTGAAGTGGTATCTCATTGTGGTTTTAATTGGTATTTCCTTAATGGGGACATCAGTGTTTAAGCATGGGTCCCAAAAGGGTGGGTTAAGAGAGGAGACAGAATGAGAGAGAGCAGTAGGACTGCAGCCAAATCAGTCTCCTGGACTCTTAGGGGGCCCCCAGCATTCACTTCGGTAAAAATGTGACCAGTAGCCTACAGAGGGTTCAAATGCTGGTACAAGTGGGGTGGCTTTGGGCAAGCTAGTTCACATCTCTGTTCCTAATGTGTAAACTCAAGTTGGGGTTCTGGTGACTGAATGAGATGAATATGTAAGTGCTTGGAGTCATACCTGGCACATAGTGAGTGCTTTATGTTTTTGCTGTAACCATGGTGATGATGACGATGATGATTTACTATCTGGATATCCATTTAGGGAAGTGGCTAGAATAGGTTTATGCTGGATCCAAGTGTAGGATTGGGGGTGGTGATTGTGTGTTTAAAAAATAGGGCTCGTTGATAACATGCTCTGCTTTCCGTGGTCCTGTTGTGGTCCTAGTGTCAGCATCCCAGTATAATTGATTTCCTCTTGTCGCGCTTATTCTGTATTCCACAAGTCATTCCATGTGTTTATCAAATTTGCAGTTTGGACACAGATTTACCTTTATTTGTTTAGACAGGGACTAGACCTTTTTCAATTAAATATTTTTTTCTGTTTATACTCCAGTACAACCGTATTCTTTTAAAAATTTTGAAATTATGAAAGGAAACATTATTTATAATTCCATCACTTCAAAACACCCTATCCCAGCTTTTAGTGCACATCTTTCTGTGTTTTTTCCTAGGCATTTTAAACATAATAATTCTACAAACACAAGATCCTTACAACTCTCTTGGAGCTTTTTTTCAGCTGCCCTGTGAATCTTTTCTAATAGGTCCTAATTTTTGAAATTCCTCGAGACTTAACATTCAGATCCCATAAAAGATATATTTTCAAAATTTATAGATGTAAATAGAGAAAGAACCCTTTCCTATATAGACATTTTATATACGTACACGCTTGACAATATGCCAAGGACTATTTTATAGCTTTCTGATAAAACCTATTATTTTTCTATAACAAGAAAAAGAATGCTTAGCAGTGCCAAAAAGTGTGCAAAGAGTCAAAATAATCAACATGTCATTTGAATTCTAAGTTTTGGCATTTAGAGCTCTTTAAACATAGATTCTGCAAATATTTTACAGATAAGTAAACTGAGATAGAAAGATTAAGTGACATTTCTGTTTTAAGTCAGTGGTAGAAATAAACACAGAAACCCAAAGCCTCTCCTTATTAGATTAGAAGATAACATATTCATATATTTTTAAGACATAAACCTGTAGAAGAGATATGAACACTTAAGCTGTGTTGAGATTTATGAATAATGCTATCAAATAAAATGAGGCAATTATTTTTCAGTTTTTAAAAGTTCTAATGTTATTTGGAAAATGTCTTTCTCACCTTATAAAAGTGATACTTAGGAAAGTGGAGATGTTAGAGAATAAGGCGGTCGCAGAATGGGAGGGAGGACCTGTGGATTCTAGTTTACAAAGATAATACAAAATGAGTCTATAAAAAGGGCATTAATGAAGTGACTTTAGGGAGGGTAGCAAAGGCATGTGGTGTAGAAAGTTGTTATAACCGACGGTCAAATATAAGAATAATACTTACATTCTTGTAAGAATACTGATATAAGAATGTAAAATATTTCCCTTTATTCAAAAACAAAGCAAAATAAAACCTTATAAGGAGCGCCTAATCTTAATTCAAAGGAACCAAGTATACTTCATTTCCTTGTTTTCATATCAACTTTTGATATCTTGAAAATAGGCCGAATCTAAAGACTTTTTTGGGATCCAAAGAAAAGGAAGTTTTTATTTTATTTGAAACTTTATTTGTTTGTTTATTTTTTGTAAGACTTCTGGCAGACAGAGGGCCAAAGGCTATGGGGAGAAAAGGCCTTACAAGCAGCCTTTATCATATGTAGACGGTTAGGCCGTGTGCACATGATGTCCATCCTCACTTTCACTCTCGGTAGGTCACTCAGTTGGGTCTAGTTTTGACTCTGCTTTGGCTTGACATACTGTAAAAACATAGGGCTTCATCATGGAGTTCTGTTTGTTTCAGCAGCTATTCAGTAAAACACCTCCGAAGCCTGTTAGTGGGCCTTAGGTTTAGAAAGAGCTCTGGCCTGCCGAGTACGTATGCATAGCCAATTTCATAAGCCAATACGAACAAAAATAGAAGAGGATAAGGCAGATGTTCAGGAAGCTCCTTAAGAGCTTTCTGAGCTCTAAAGTTAGGCAGACTTTAATTTGACTCCCAGCAACTCTGTTGGGGACATTGGTTACCTCTCAAGGTGACCGTGGGGACATCTGTCTCACCAGGTTGCTGTGAGGATTACATGAGAAGGTGCTAGAAGAACCCTACTGGCGGTGCTGTAAGGAGGGACTGTATGTGGTCCTTCGTGGGGTTTGAAGCGACTGTCAGGTTCCGTCAGCTGTATTGTGGGCTGTGGCGCTGTCATGGATCAGGGGCCCTTGACTTGCTGTACAGACTCCCCAGGGAAATCTGAGGGAACCAGTCTCTTCCATCCCAGGAACTGACTGATTCAGCAAATCAGGCTTAGAGCCCAGGAATCTGCATTTTTGACAAGCACTAAAGATTCTGATGAAAGTGGGACCGCACTTCGCAGGGTTTTCCTGGCTCATCTTTTAACAGTAATCACTGTGGGGAATCTGAGCATTGGTCACACAATTCTAATTAAGAAAAATCATTCAAGAGGAGCAATGTAAGATTAGCTGAATATGTACTACTTTGTAGAAGTATGTATATCATCGACTATAAGGGGTTCACCAAAAAGGAGCTTAATGGTTGAAATAAACAAAAATAGAACGAGAAACTCCATTCAATAGAACACAGCAACCTTTTTAAAGTTAATCAACGTGGAGCGTTTCTTTACCAAAGGAAATAAGTGTTTAGAGACCAGGACCCTAACACACAAAACATTCTCACCATCTTACTTGAACCTGGGTACCATTAGCGAGAGTGCTCTGGTTAATCTTAATTGTCATGATGATATGAGGAGATGTGACAGACAAGGTATTCAAATTGCGTGGGGTAGATTATGAAGAATCATTGTTCAGCGAGAGGCTGGAGTAAAACTGGAATGAGCCAAGTCAGGCGTCTGGCCTCAGCATTTCCTGTTGTTCGTGCTAGAATGTTTAAGAACACAACCTAACCTACTTTTCCCTCTGATATTTATGTGGTATCATTTATATATACATATGGATTCCCGTGCACGCACATACACAAGCGTGGAGCCATAGTTGATGGCCAAAAAAGGAAGAGGCCCCGAGGGTTCTTTAGTGTACAATTAATATTTTGGTTAGAAAATCAGCAGATTGTTTCAGTATGGTTATGCGTTATGACATCATATTCCAGTAAAGTTATAATGAACAGAAATTTTGTTTGTCTCTGTGGCAAACCGAAAGGAGTTGTGTAATTGTCAGCAGGCCTTAGCGATTACAGAGGCGCCCTCTCCCTCTACTGTAGTTAAAGGTCTGTTAGCATTCCAGTTGTGGGCTCTCTGTTCAGAAGTGTATAATTAATTGTAAACATTCGCCCGATGGTGAAAACTGGCCATAGATACTCCCGGGAGTCAATTTCTGATTTCAGGTTGTCTGTGTGAAGGTTTTTTAGTGGAACCAGTGTAAGATAGGCATCGAGGTCTGCGGAGGTGGGAAAAAGGAATCTTTTGGGACACAGAATAAAGATAACCTGCATTCTTCATATTAGTCAGTCAAAATTTCTGCCTTAAAGGGATCGAAAATTAACTAGGTAACAGGAGCCTGCAGTCTCACAGTTATTGTAACCAAACAGCAAAAAAGATGGTGAATTTTAATACTTCTTCATCTTTGCATGTAGTCTTGTACTATAAGCGACTCTTTTCTTCCTTTAACTTTTTTATGTTTGCCAATAAAAATGAGAACATATGACATATAATAAAAACACATTTAAAATACTTTATCTTAAATTAATAGAAAACTGTGTGCCAAGAAAATTGAAAATTGACTCTTAAGAATTTAAAACAGCGACTTTTTCTCTTTTTTTTCCCCCCATACTTTGGATGTCTCCTCTCCCTTTGATTGCCCCGCTCCCTGATGTTGTGTTGTAATTTCTTTTCCGACTCCGACCCTCTTTCATCTCCTTCACTGCCGTCTATTATTTCCCCGCCTTTTGATCATGGGCACTAATCAGACCCCAGCCTTAGGCTCTCCTTCTTGGTTCCTTTACTTCCCCTTTCCAGGTACTTACCCAGGCGCATGGTTTCAATTATTGCCTCCCAAATCTGCATCCTCAGCACCTAGCCACATTTCCAGCCCCTCACCTTAGAAAACCTTCCCTGATTAGTCCCATCTGCCTGGTGAGTTCTTAAACGATGGGCCCTGTCCAGTGTATCGCAGGTTGAATATAGACCACTGCTACTTGGATGTCCAATAATCATTTAAAACTTAGTAGGATGTCAACTGGACTGCCTTTTGCTTGGAAACAGATGTTTTTCAGCACTGGAGTGATTTTTTTTTTTTTTACTTAATTTTTCAGCATTACAGTTATAAATCCACCATTCCATCAAAATCGATCCTGTTTGTTTTGCTCAATTGCCCAATTCAGCAGTCATGGTTCTCAGCCATCATTTTACTTGATGTGTGAGTAGCATTTGACACAACTGACCCTTGCTCCTCCGTGATACACCTTTTCCCACTTGGCTTTCAGGAAGGACACCATGCTTGCCTGGTTTTCCTCCTCTGTCTTTTTCACAGAGCTCTTACTACTGTCTTGTGACTTTAAATTCCATCTATAGAGCAGTGATTCCCAGATTTGATTTCTTCCTTGAACCCTTTCCTGGAGTCCAGACTCATAAATCCAACTGCCCATTTGACGCCTGCACTGGATGTCTGACAGGCCTGATAATGTAACATCTCCAACCAGAGCTGCTCATACCTGTCCCCAACACACCTGTTTCTTAGCAGTCTTCACCAACTCAGGATACAGTACCCATCTTCCAGGTGCTCAGGTCAGAAACCCCGGGGTCATCCTTGACTCCTCTGTCACATTCCAGCGCCAGTTCGCGGGTAAACCCTATCCCTCCTCTTGTGAAATTCATCCAGAATCCACCACTTGACACTCCCATGCTGCCACTCCAGTTCAGGCCGCTGCTGCCTGTCCTCTGTGTTATTCCAGTAGCTTCCTGAGAGATGTCCTGGATTCTGCCATCATGGCCATGCAGCCTGTTTTCAACTGAGTAGTCAGATCATGTCACCTCTGCTCGGAACCCCCTGGTGACTGGCCATGTCACTCAGGTTAAAGTCAGATCCTTACTGTGATTTCTGAGGACGGCCCTAGGGGACTCTGGCCACCTCTTCTCATCACCTAGCTTCCCTTCCTTCACTCCCTTAACTAACCAATGGGCATCCTCTGAATTACGGGAACATGGTGGCGTGCTGCTGTCCCAGGACCTTTGCACTTGGCGTTTTCTCTGCTTTGGTCGCACGCTCTCCTCCCTCTCAGGTCGTCTACAGCCACAGTCTTGTCAGCGATGCCTCCCTCCCTGGCTGTCCTCCCTGCCACTTCTGAGGTTTCCCTCCATTACTTTAACAGGGGTCTCTAACATACTAGATGTTCTACATATGCATCTCCTTTATTGTCTGTCTTGTCTACGAGAAGGTGTGTTTTTGTTCACGGCCATGTTCCCCTGTCACATAGAAGGTGTTCCATAAATAACTGTTGCATGAATGGATTTTTTAATTGTGTAGCCTCCTAATTTTTCCTTCTTCATTTCTTCTAGGTTTGTTCTTTCTTCTTACAGCCCCTTTTAGTCCCTCATGTCTGCATCACTGCAGCTTTCTAGTCACGCTTCTTTACCTCAGTCTCATGAAGCACAAACCTGCTAAAAATTTTACCTTGAATACATGTTTTAAACTATACTTTCTGCCTAAGAATTGGCTTAAACTCCCTATTTTTATGTAGAATCTAATCTCCTTATTACTTGGCAAAGTACTTACTACTTGGGAGTAGTCACTCCATGTCTCTGCTTCTTAGAAATAAGATTTCTGATCTTATTTCTCTTCTGCTAAAAGCACAGCGCCCTTTGTGTTGTCACCCAGGTGGACTTGCTCATTTCCAGCCTCTGTGGCTCCCCGTCGGTCAGCGCTCGATCTTTTGGCTCATGTCCATCAAAACATGTCTGAAAACTCCTCTCCAGGAAGCTTTTGTGATAGAATTAAATAAGTTTTATGATATTGTGTTTAATGTTTTCTATCATACGTTTTTCATGGAGATCAAAGATCAGTATACACTCTTTATTACCTATAGACAGATGGACTCACATTTGATTTTTTTATACATTTGTGAGGTTAAAGCTTTATTAGGGTTAATAAGAGGATACAGTACAGTATATCGTTGGTATCATTTTAAACAAAACAAATCTTATGAATGATTGCAGAGTGATTTTTATGGAGCTAACGTTAGTATTTTCTTATGTTAGGTATCATTGCCCAATGCCGAAGATCTTTTATGTTCAGCTGACCGTAGGGAATAATGAATTTTTTGGGGAAGGAAAGACTCGACAAGCTGCTCGACACAATGCTGCAATGAAAGCCCTTCAAGCACTGCAGAACGAACCTATTCCAGAAAAATCTCCTCAGGTGAGGCTCTGCTGCACCTGACAGTCTCTGATAGGTACCCAGTGAGTGTATTGAAAAGGCAAATAAATGCATTTTTACAAATCAAAGAAATAATATCTTCTGATAAGAAAGAAGATGAGAGTCGTGATGTCCTATGATTTGCTTCTCAGATCACCTCTCTGCTACACTAGACTCCTGTGTTCGTGCTCGGATGACCTTGCCTTTGAGAACTTGGGGGTCACCTGTGGAGTTCACTTCCCAGGCACCTCAGGATTTTGGAATGTGTACAAGGATGAGAAACATTTGCCTTGCATTTAATGCTGCCTTTATTGAGCATGGATTGTGTTGTGTTAATCTAGAATCGAGAAACTTAAAGTGGAGGAGATCTTTAAGGGGCCTTTCAGTCCACTTCATTTTTACAAATGAGGATAGTGAGGCTGTTCTTGAATAATTTCACCCGTTCTCGTAGCTTCAGCTACTTTCTCTATTGACCTCAAAATAGCATCTCCAGCGCAGGCATGTCTTATAAGTCATCTTACTGAGTTCTCCACTTAATTATTTCAAGCTGCACAGTTCAACCTCTACACCCCTCTTTCCCCAAACCTGTTGTTCCTTCTCCTTTGAGATTTATCTTGGCTCATGGCAGACTTAGGTATTTTTCTCCTTGTACACTTTCATTAGGACGTGTAACTGATTTCCCACTACATCATAAGCCCCTAGACAGCAGAAATACTGTCTCTTTATCTCTAATTTTTACACTATGTTCAGCATATATGAGGCTCTCCCTCCAAAAGTATGTGTCAAATAAGGGATTTGGTGCCAGTGTCGGACACAGAGCCCCAGAATCTGGGTTTGCTTCCTGTGCTTTTTTCTGCAACTTTGTTTTCATGGAAGATTAAATATCACGTTATAACACCAGTGGAGGTACTGCGTGTGTGTGTGTGTGTGTGTGTGTGTGTGTGTGTGTGTGTGAGAGAGAGAGAGAGAGAGAGAGAGAGAGAGAGAAAATAAAGATTTCTAAAGAGACCTGGATCTGGGATAGAGGATAAACTCAAATTAGTGTATAATTGTGCACAAGGTTTTCACACTTGGCATTTATCGTTCTACTTTGAGGAAAAAAACTAAAAACCCAATAACAAACAGCCTCCTGGCAAAGCCCTCGACTGTTGTGGTTCTGTAGGAACCCACAAGACCCAGCCTGCAGTTCTGTTTCTGACTTCTTTTATTTTAGATAGGCCCTCTTGATTGTAGAATACATGTGAAGAGTGTTACACAGTGAAGATTCAGTGTCATCCTGTGTTTTGTGATTTAGAATGGCGAATCAGGAAAAGAAATGGATGATGACAAAGATGCAAATAAATCGGAGATCAGCTTAGTGTTCGAAATTGCTCTGAAGCGAAATATGCCCGTCAGTTTTGAGGTATGTGCTCAGTAGAGATCTTCTAGTCCCCTCCCCCACTGCCCAGTGATTTAAATAAACAAACAAAATTAGCTGCTATACTAGTATCCTGAAAGAGTTAATGTGCTTCCTTAGGTTCACGCTTGCTATCATGAAATGATACAGGCCCTGGGGAGAACAGAACTTATTATAATATCATGGATTCCTGCTAATCTCTTTGGCTTTTCTGTACTAAGGGCCATTTGTGTATATGATATTTTAATGTTTATCATAAAATTTGTTTCCTGAGTGTAAATTTGTAGTACTCTATAGGATTTGGTGTTTTTAGTAGGGTCAAATTTAAAATATTCACATTAATATTTAGTGACACACATATATTTATATTCAGTGTCTTCTAAATTTGTTGCCACAATGTTTAAATTTTACTAATACGTCACTTAGAAGTAATTAAGCAGCTGTCTATAATAGTTTGCGACTAGATAAATATGTCACAAAACATAAAATTGTGTGAAATTTAAAAGAGAAAAAAATGTTTAATTATAATACCTCCTATATTGAGATTACTAATTTTGCAACTCAAATATCTAGAACATAGGCAAAATCCAAGACACAAGCTGAAACAGTTGTGGGGTATCCGCCTTCAAATGGTGCGACGCTCACTTACTAGGAAGCGCCCACATTTAATGCACTGGCAGGATCAGCTGACCTCAGCCGAGAACCTGGTTGGTTTCTTCTCAGACAGAATTCCACCAAGTTGGGTTATCTGATTTCTCAGCCTGTCGCAGGTTAAAAGCCGCAAAGTGGGGACGGCAGAGCGAGAATGGGCCTGAGGGTCTGGCCTATTGGGCGCAACAGGAGATGATGGGACAATTATGGAGAACCTATGAAAAGTAATTGCATGTGCTCAGAAAGTACTGGACACGGGGCCTTTTAAAGGCTGCAATGAGCAGGAACGGCTTTGTCCGTCTTAGAAGTCCTTGGATGCATCAACATACATGTTCATAATTATCTAATGTGAGCAATAAAAGGTTAGATATTTGATATTCTCTATTGTCAGTACAGTATATACTGCTCTTTTTTAATTGAGGAGGATGTCCATCCAAGTGTTTAAAAGAAACAGTTGTATTTCGACGAGTAAACCTACATTATTTAGGCATATTATCATAAATGCCTTTTCCCAGTATTGTTGCAATATTGAGATAATTATGCTTTTTTTAAAATTTTATTTTCCTAATTGATATTTGATATTAAAAGACCAACTTGTCATATAGTGATAAATAATAAACTCTTTAACTAAATGGGTATCTTTTATAGGTCATAATTTTGAAGGAGACTAAAGTTTTCAGCACTCAGGTTTTGGAGGGCATCTTTCCTGGAAAAGTTGTCATAGTTTAAAAGAGCACATCACACAGGGTTTGGGAACATTTGTAGCCAACAGATGCATAACCCATTCCTCTAGAAAGCTAGATACTTTGATGCTTTATCTACTTACAGTTTTAAGATCACATCACAGAGAGTAAATATCCCTTTGTAGAAAACAGCCTTTGAGGTCTCCATCAGAAAGAAGTTATATTTCACCCATCAGCTGTTCTTGGGAGACTTCCCCATGTAGGATGCTTTATGGCTTATGGAACTCCAACAAGGCATAGCCCTCGTCCTCCAGTAACTGATTCCAGAGGAGAAAATCAGACGTGTACACAGTTATATACACATTCTCATTCTCGATGGCCTATGTACCTAATCTAATGTGGTATGTTTTACGTTATTAATTTTCGGGATGCCACCATTAGAGTTGCCTATTAATTTAAAGTAGTGAAAAACAATTTTGAGTATTAATTGAATGGGTTTATTTGGATTTCTGTTCTTTCAACTTCAGCTTGTTAAGCATCGTAAATATCATAAATGAGCTATGTAATACCTTCATAATCACTTTATTAAAGAAACCTATGATTTTGGCATAATTCTTAATAATTTTGGTTTTGTTCATGATATGACCACTAAGAAAGATCCATCTTAAGATGGGAACACATCTTAGGTGCCTGTATGTTCTTTAATATTTTATTTATATCTTATAGGTTATTAAAGAGAGTGGACCACCACATATGAAAAGCTTTGTTACTCGGGTGTCTGTGGGAGAGTTCTCTGCAGAAGGAGAGGGCAATAGCAAAAAGCTCTCCAAGAAGCGCGCTGCAACCACCGTCTTACAGGAGCTCAAGAAACTTCCACCTCTTCCTGTGGTTGAAAAGCCAAAACTATTTTTTAAAAAACGCCCTAAGACAATAGTAAAAGTAAGTATGTGCTTGTGAGCATTAAGTCAGTTTTACTGTATAAATATTATGCTAATTATAGATAAACGTTTTCTCATAGGGCAGGTGTCTCAACCGATGGATTACACACAGTCCCAGAATCAGGGTTGGATATGTGACTATAAATGAGTAATAATTTTGTTTTGCTTTTTAGACACTTGTATACCTGTGTTTGTTCATCAAATAATACCTTACATATTTATAGTTTTTATGGTTTATAACATACTCTCCTTCCTGTTTATGATCACCTTTGGTATAATTCTCACCATGACCATTTAAGGTCGATGATGTTACCCCTCATTTTACAGGTAAGGTTTCATGAAACTCGTTCAAAGCATTTGCTCACTTTTGCTCACCTGTCACGTGGAGCAGCCTGAACTCCTGTGAGCCCTAACGTGGCGTTGTTTCAGCACGCCACACTGCCTAACAGTGACTTCTTAGGATATGCGACATGGTAACAGGATGCAGAGCAGTTGTCATGTGAATAATACGGACACTGATGCCAGCTGCAGCAGCTAGTGACTGTGAGGCACTCTGTGTCCTGGGCTGTCCCAGCCCTGCAGGCTCCGCCACGGCCAGTCCTCTTGGTAGCCCCATGAGGCAAATGGTATTATGTTCTTTCCATCGTCCAGGCATGCACACCTTGCCAAAGAACACACAGCTTTTCAAGATGTTGTGACTCTTTCTTCTATTGGATCAAATTCTATTTAATCAAAGAGAAGGGCAACGGTTAGCGGAATGATTTGAATTGGCCCTTAGTATAAGACAATGCCCATGAATATTCAACATGGATGACATTTCTGTGGGTTCTACACCTTTGCGCCTTTGCTTTATTTAAGAATACCTATTTACCTAAATAAATAACTATAGAAATAACTACATAAATACTTGGGGGTTTTTTAATGAATACTGTCATTGCTTCACTAAGAAGATGTAGGTTATGCGTTCCCTGAAATAGCATTCTGCATTATATGTAAGGTAGACTAAAAATAAAGGCCAGAGAGGTCCACTCATCATGAGTCATAATGGTTCTGAGGAGGACTGGCTTTCATTCCTGGGCTCTAACCACACGGAGCAGGATGTGGCTATCATGAACATGACCTTTGGAGCCAGTTTTGAGAGTGTCTCCAGGTGGCCTGAGCAAGTTACCTAACTCTTCTGAATCTTCCTTTACTTCTTTACAAAGTATTAATAATAATTGAATTTGCTTTATAGAATTGTTATAACTATTAACTGAAATAATGCACAGAATGCATTAGTCATTGTTATTTATTTATAATATTTATTGATAATACAAATAATAAGTACTCAATACATATTAAGTATTGTTATTTTGTATCTAATTGTCTGTTTGCATTTTATATATACATGAATATATCCATGGTCTATTGTCTTACATCTTTTTATGTATAAAATTTGTAGCTTATCCCTGAACACAGTGCTCTACATTAGAATGGCAGCACAAAACTGGTCACAATAACTTCCATCTAATTTATTAAACTAAATCTAATCTTAATAAATTAAGAATAACAAGCCATTAGTCTAGAAAAGACCTGTACATTTTTATAGTAGGATATAAATATAACTCTTGCTATTTTTAATTATAGCCATTAAAAATTAAATTATTGTTTAAATAGTATACCCCAGAGAAGGGAGAAACATTTTGAATTCTCAAAATTATTTGCTACTACTTCTAGTGTAGAAGCATATCATTCCAGAACTCTCTAGCCACCATTCAGATCTGAGCTTAAAGTTGCCTTTTTCAAGGAAACCTTCTCTGACCCTCCCCCAAGATTAGGTTAGCCCCCTGCATTTTTCCTCACGTGCATCACACTTGGAATTACTTGTCTGTCTTATGTTAAAATAAAGTCTGTAGGTGTCCTCTGAAATGTAAGGTTATTCTGAGAAAGCAGCATGTGTACAATGACTTGGAATCTCAGTAGCATTAAGCACGATCACACCTTATAGTGGGCCAATGGATGGATCAGCTTGGAGGGTATCTTGGTTTGCAGCATTTTTGTCACTTCCTTACACATCTAGGGTCTACAGTTCCTTATGTGTGACAGAAGTAGAGAAAATATCTGTTGATGATTTGCCTTGGTTTTATTTAAAATAATAAAGCGGTCACATTGTCTCATTTGATCCCCTTTGTCACTTTGATGTAGCTATCATTTCCATTTTTCAGGTGATGCCCTGCTTTAGGAAACTTACCCAAGGTCACACAGCACAGTCAGGGTCAGGTCCAGCCATCTCTGACCCTAGTGTCCACTTGAAGTTGGTTGTTTGTAAACTGTTTTTGGATTTTAACATTTACTCTATAGAGTTAAAAAATTACTCTGTAGAGTTAAAACTCTCTGATGATGTCTTTGGGTTTATATCCTGCTTTTTCAATGTTCTCTTCTATACGATGAGACTGCAAAGAAGGCTTTCTGATGAAATTTTCCAGACACAGCTATTACAAGACTGTTCTTACTGGTTTGTAGAATGACAACCTAAGAGCTGACACCAAGGAGTAACTTAATTGTCAAGGGTGCTCATAGTTAATTTCAGTCAAGGGAAGAAACCAGCCATTCTTGGTGTTCTCAGAACTCCATCCTTACTTATTTGGATTTATGCATGTGGTCCTTTGTCTTTGAAATCCGTATCAACAACAATGCCCTTGGCACTTAAACCATTCTTATTAAAGATGCAGATTGATCAGGAATGGAGACCACGGGCCATTGGCAGTCCCTTTATTCGAACATCTTCCTGAAGTAAGCATACTTCTAGTGTCAGACTCAAAGTCTTCCCTTTACCTTTTTCATTTATCTCAGTTTCAGACTCATAAATTATTGTCTGTGTTTGTCTATTCTCATTAGTCCTTCTTTACTTCCTTTATAATGTACTTAATTTTTATTTTTTGGTATGTAGGTAGAAGTGCAAACCAGTGTTTTATCAGAAGCTGCCATTTTCCTTTTCTCTCTTCTCCCCTCCGCCCAGCTGTTGCAGTGTTGATGCTCCCGGTCTTTCTGCATCTCACTCTCCCCCTAGGCTGCCCTTCCTACTGCTAGGGCTTCAAGTCAGTCTTTGTATGGATGACCTCTAAATACTCCTCTGTCTCTACACTGCCCACTGGACATCTTCATAAACACCTCACACCCTGTGTCCAAACTCGTCATGTGCCCTTCTAAATTCCTTTCCCCTCCAGCATTCCTTATCACAGTGGCAGGCACCTCCACCCAGCTGCCGAAACAGAACCCTGGGAGTCGTTTCTAACTTCTCTCTTACCCTTTATATCTAACCAGCCACCAAGCCCTATCAATTCCATCACTTAACATTTCTTAAGTTGGTCCATTTCTTTCCCTCTCTCTGTTATTCTTCTGGTCCAGCTCACAATCATCTCTCACCTGAACTACTGAAGATGGGTTTTTAATTGGCCTTCCTACAAGCACTCTTGACATCAAATGGTCTTTTTCCAAGCCTTATCTTTTGAGACACCGATCAGGTTATGTCATGCCTCTGCTTAAAATTTTTTAGTAATTTCCTATTGCTCTTTGGATAAAGTCCAAAATCGTAAACACAATTTAAAAGACCCTGCAGGATCTGACCTGGAGGCTGCACCTGCGGCACCAAACTAGATATGGCGGAGACTCAACAGTGAGCAGGAAGAGCTAAGACTATACAGCGGCTCTTCCTGTAAGTTTAGAGTAACCTGTCATCTGTAATGTCGTGGTTATCATTGTCTCTGATAACTGTCTTAGCATAAATTTTCAAGGTGAAGTAAAGTTCCAACCATGTAAACCTTCGTTTCTAGGGCTTATATATGAAGAAAGTACACATGCAGAAAGAATATTTACTAAGATGTTTGTTTTTTAAATGTTTTAGAAGGTACAAGGAAAAAGCTATATGTAACCTTAAAAAAAGATAAAAGGAGCTTGATTCATAAACATTACCCTATGTAAAGTTCAAAATAAAGAGAGTGCCTTCTAAAAGGTTTAGATAGAACTTGTGTGTAAGTTACAAAGCACACTAAAAGTGAGACCCACCACCCAATATGAATTCAGAGCATTTCTCAGTAAGGTCGCAGCTTTCCGTATGTCCTCCTCTGTCACAGCCTGACCACCTCTCATAGGTAACCACCACCATTAGTTTTGGGTTTAACATGTCCTTACTTTACACTTTTACTACTTGTTGGTTTTTCGGAAAAATAGTATTTGGTTAGGTTTTAAAAAACAGCTTTCTTGAGGTATGATTGACATATAGTGAACTGTTCATATTTAAAAGCATTCCCTTTGATAGGTTTTAATATATGTGATATACTTGTGAAACCATGACCACAATGAAGATAATGACCCTATTTATCCATTGCTCCCCAAAATTTCCTTGTGCACCTGGTAATCCCCCCGGCCCTCAGTTCCCTAGCAACCACCCCTTTTGGCTGGCTCATTTCACTCAGCAGAACCATTTTGAGATTCATCCACGTTGTTGCACGTATCAAATGTTGCTTCTGTTTCATTGCTAAATAGTGTTCTACTGTATGGTTATACCACCATTTGTTTACCCAGTCAGCCTTTGGTGGGTATTTGGGATGTTTCTAGTTTGGAGCTGTTACAAATAAAGCTACTCTGAAAATTTATGTATAAATGTCATGGGCATATGCTTGTATTTCTCTTGGGTAAATACTTAGGAGTGGAATGGCTTGGTCATTTAGTAGATATACAACATTTTAAGAAATTGCTAATTGTTTTTCAAAGGGATTATACCATTTTACATTCTCATCAGTTGTTTATAAGAATTCTAGTTGCCATGCATCCTTTCCAATGTGTATAGTTTTAAATTTCAGTCGTTCACATATGTGTTTTGGTATATCATTGTAGTTTTAATTCACATCTCTCCAGTGATTAATGGTATTGAGCATATTTTATGTGTTTAGCAGCACATGAGGCTTGAGGAAATGTTGTTCAAATCTTTTGTCCACCTAAAAAGTTTTGGTTGCCCATTTTTAAATAATAATACATTTATTAATGAATTTTGAGAGGTCCTTCTACATTCTGGTTATAAGTTCTTTATCAGATATATGGTTTGCAAATATTTTCTCCAAACCTGTGACTTGTCCTTTTCAAAGAACAGAAGTTACTAATTTTGAAGAGGTCCAATTTATTATTGTTATGAAATGTGATTTTGGTGTTGTATCTGAGAAATTGTCACTCAACTAAGTCACAAATATTTCTCCTGTTTTCGTCTGGAAGTCTTATAATTTTAGATATTTAAGTCTATGAGTATTTTGAGTTGATTTTTGTAAATGGTGTGAAATATGAAGTTTTTTGGGTTTTCTTGCATATGAATATCCAATTGTTCTAGTACCACTGGTTGAAAAGACTAACTAGTCCTAATGAGATTGATTTTTTTTTTCGGTCTGTTAAATATCTGTTTATGTCTGTTGCCCATTTTTCTTTTAGATTGTATTTTTTTAATGCTTTTTAGGAGTTATAAAAAGTATATTTTGGATACTAGATATATCTTTTTTAGTTATATGTATTGCAAGTATCTCTTCCCAGTTCATGGCTTGTCTTATTTATTTATTTTTTTTGGTATTTTTTGATTAACAGAAGTTGTGAAGCAGCTCTGTACTGAAGAGTTTAAAATCATAACGGTTGGCCCGACTTCTCAATAATACCTCCGAGCCTTAAATCCCATACAAGCCTTAGTTTCAGATCCATTGTTTGATTTTTCTTTATAAATCTTATTATCTGACTCTCATCTTCTCCAGTCACAGTTTTGGGGTGTAGGGGAGGAGGGAAGAACCACTTTAAGGATTCAGTAACAAGTTTTACAAGCATGTTTTGAAACTTTTTTCTTAAATTATTTTTCAGGCTGGACCAGAATATGGTCAAGGAATGAACCCCATCAGCCGCCTGGCTCAAATCCAACAGGCCAAAAAGGAAAAGGAGCCAGATTACGTTTTGCTTTCAGAAAGAGGAATGCCTCGACGTCGGGAATTTGTCATGCAGGTATTTCTAACCTTTCCATTAGCAGATTTTTTTTTAACTATTGAAAAAAATTTAGAAATCCCCAGGTTGGAATAGAGATTCGGGACAAGGCGACTAGGAACTAACAGCAGAAAGTTACACTTTTTACACTAAACACATGAATTCTCTCTGGCCCGCCTGCTGACTTGGTTGAGATATTCAAGTGTCAAGGACATGTTAGAATAGACAGAAGGCGCTGTGAGTTCACAAAGGCTGTTTACCACAGAGAATGTAGGATGCTTGTCTCCGACTTATCTGTGTTACAGTTTGCAGCCAGAGTCTGTTAACTCTTGGGACTCGGAAACAGATGGAATTAGAAACAAAGCTGAGAAGGATGGGTGTAGTAGATGGAACAGGGTCCAGAGCATGATCTTTGGGGTTCCCAGGAAAATTAGGAAAGGCAAGCTAGCTGTCTCCCTAACTAGGGTGAGGACTGAGGGAAACAGAATTGCTGAGAGATTGAATTGTGCTGTCATGTAGCCGAGAAAGTTTAGTGGTTGCTAGTGTGTTGGCAGATGGGTTGGACTAGGAGTGGGGTACGCTGCCCCAAACGCCCTCCCCACCTGTCCGTCTTCACTTGCCAACTGAAGCCCCAGTGTTTAAGAAACCTTTCATTCTTATTATGACAATTGAAAACATATCCAAAGGTGGACATGTTTAATAGTATACTGTAAGGAATGGTACAATAGTGTATTGGGGAATATGCCCAGCATTCAGACAACAGTTAAGATTTTTTACCACACTACCTTCAGCTGTCAATTTTTCTTTCCTCCCACCCTCCCTTGCTTCTTTTACTGAAGAATTTCAAAGCTAATTTCTAACTGTATGTCATTTCAGCCTATATGTGTAATCTGTATCTCCAAAAAAAATTCCTTAATATGTTCTCACATTAGACGTGATTCTAATGAATCATCTAATACCCAGTCTATATTTAAATTATCCTTAGTTCCCCAAACTGTTTTTGTTATAGTTGGCATGTCAAAGAAACTTTCCAATCAAACCCATGGAGTTCACCTCTAATGTAATCTAATTAAAATCAGCAGATATTTATTAAGTGCTGACGATATGGGAGAAATTTTGATACTCAAACATGGTCTGTCCTAATGATGTACTTTTTGTGCATATCTCAATTTTACTTTCCTTCCTAATTTATAATCTCTGCATTTCTTTGTCTTATAGTACCCAATACAGTGGCCTATATATAGTAGTACCTAAATAAACCTTTGATGTATGTTTGCTGTCTGCCTACCTGATTGACAGCTAGATATGTTTGGCTTGTGTTGGAGATGTAAACTTACGATGTAGTCATATAAACTACTTTTGGGAACCTACATGGAGATGTCCACAAAGGGGGGGAGTTCTACGGTTGGTAAACTCGTTATTGTCTATATGTCATTAGGATCCAGAGCAGTGTTCTAGTGTTTTCTCTGTGTAAAATATATGCACCCTTTTTCATCTTCCGTTCTTAGCTTTGAAGAATACTAGAAGGTACTCTGTGAATTCCAAAGCTTGAAAGGAAAAACATTACCTAAATTTGAGACCTGTATTAGAAGTAAAAACTGGCTTTGACCTTATTAAACAATTCCTTTTCTATAGAGTATATTGAGTACCCCTTTTGAAAGAGCAATTTAGAGTATCTTACACCAGCTTCCATTTTATGGGTATTCATAAACATTCTAGTCAAACAGGAACATTTGGCTTTGCTTTTACATGTTTTCACACTGAATTCATATTGTTTTTTTCTCCCTTCTGGAAGCCCCAGTGGATTCATTACCGTATTGCAGAAACTTTATCAAAGTAAAGGCTTTCATATAAACTACTTCAGCAATGTTATTATTTGTTATAATTGAATGTGGAAGTAAAATATCTAGAGATGATATGCTAATATTTATTTAGCACCAAAAAAAAAAAAGTTTGTGTGTTGTACAGTGGATGCAGTCACTTGTATTGATTACTAGATAAATGAAAACCTATTATTTGGGTATTTAGTTCCAGAGCAAGTTTCTTAAAGCTTTTAATTTTTTTAGAGAGGGATATTTTAATTTTTCAAAGAGAAAATAATGATAACTAAACTAAATTGCATGTCAGCAGATTGTATCATTATATGTTATATGATGTCAGTTTTTGTACCTGTGATTGAGATGTCCAGGATTTTAAAAAATACTAAGGCAACACTCATTAATTTTGTTTGTGACTCAGTGAAAGGTAATGAATTCAGTTTTTGGTAAATGCTATTTTAGAGCTCTTTTTGTTAGTTTTTTTTTGAGGACTGGATTTATTTAAATGATTTATTGAAAGACAAAAATCTTGCTTCTTAAATTTATTGCATAGCAAAATTGAGCTTTGCAAATTAACATTTTAATATAAAAATCTTATAATAGTTATAAAACTTGTGTGCTTTCTAGGAAGATAGATGACTTAAGAAGTTTAATACATACTTGATACTTGCAATGAAGTGATTTTTTTTTTTTGGAGTGACCATTGTGTTTGTTAGCAGGTAATCAAATCTTTCAGCATGGTGGTCTTTTAAAAATACTAACAAATAGCCTAGGATAGCTGCCCCCAAACTATTGACCCATGCAACTATAAAAACTTGTGTGGGGCAAGGGGTGGGTGACTGGTACAGTGAATCTGGAAGCATCTGTTCTAAAAGTCAGTCTTGAAGGTATCAGAATAGGTCAGATGGAACATCAGCAGACGAACATCTAAGGTGAATACCAAGACAGGAGCAGCGTTATCCCAGAGCAGGAGCCTGGAGCCACAGGGCTCCGGCCGGTAGATGTAGCAGCAGTAGCAGCAGTAGCAGCACTGAATGAGCGTGAACTGAATGAGGGATGTCACATGAAAAGATGATGAAACATTTTTGCTGCCCAGTGATCTTTTGCTTCCATTTACTTTGGCCAGTCTTTTGATTCTCAGAGCAGTAGAGGAAGCTTCTGAGGGAGCTGGCCGAATCTAGCAGGCAGGCATTCCAGCAACAACACCGGGGCTCGGGAGGCTGGGGAACAAACAAAGCACTGGGAACAATCACAGGTCGCAGAGGCTGGCTCCAGCCGGGGACTCGAGCGCACTGTGCCTGTGGCGTTTGTGTCCAGGTCAAGTGCAGGCCAGCACAGACACGGGAGGTGGCACGTGCTCACACCGCTCCAAGGGTCTGCCGTGCACAGCGCTAGCTCAGCGCCCCTGAGTGAGGTCCATAGATGACTGCTGATTTGTCATGATGTGCTGGTTTCTGCTTTCAGAAGAAAAAGCAATGCATGTTTCAAAAACATTGCACAGACCTGAGCTATAAGATTTGCAATAGTTGTTACAGAAATTCCATAATGAATACATTTTTCAGTGTTTCACGTACTACAAGAACAACGTCATCTAGATCACCTTGACTAAAATTCTGTTATGAGCGCAATTTCTTTGTCATATAACTTGCACGTTGTGTTCATATTTAAGTTCTTTCGTCCCACTGTGTTGTATATTCCTAGTTCCTTAAAAACAGTTGGTTCATTGAAGCTTAAATGTATTGATGGAAATAATAAGACAAACAGAACTCTGAATAATGTTACAAGAATAAATGGCAAATGGCACACAACTAATAGATACCAAATGGGAGTATGTTCTGAGACAAGTGAAATAGCCAATATTATGATTTCACACAAGAGCCAAAACAGGAAAACAGCGGTAGAGGGATCATGCTTTAGTTGGAAACTGGAAACCATGCAATCATTTATTGCCACTACCCAGTATATGGTCACTGTGAAATTAAAGTGGCATGAAGCTTTTGAAGTGTCTACTTTTCTTTTTTTTAAACAAAGCACAGTGACATCTGGTAAAATCCTAAGTTTCAGATACAGATTGCCTGTTCGACTCTCTTGCTCATTTTTCAACTGGCTTTAAAAAAATTGATTTATAGGGATCTACCATAGTACATTCTGGAATGTGAGCCTTTTACAGTGATGTGGCATGTTAAGCATGTTCTCTTATGTTGTGACTCTTTTTTTCCCCTTTTTTTAAATGATGCTTTTTGAGTAACAAAAGTCATTAATTTCAATGCAATCAAATTTATCTGTCTTTTCCCTTATGTTAACTTTATCATAAATCTAGACATCCAGAAGAATAAGTGGCCCCGCCTCCTTCTTCCTCAGACGGACCTTGGCTGCTCTTAACACTTTGCATTTCCATGGAAATTTGGAAATTAGTTTGTGAAGTATTATAAAAAGATGTGTAGGATTATGATGGGAATTCATTGAATTTATATGTCAATTTGAAGAAAATTGACATCATTGTAATATTGACTCTGCAATACATGAACATGAAATATGTCTTAGGTTTATCTTAATTTTTCTCAATAATGCTTAGTTTCAGTGTAAAGGTCTTCAACATCACAGGCAATTGATTTTCATTTAATATAAATGGTATCTTAATATTTTTCACTTTCTGCATGATTGTTGACAGAATATACAAATGTAGTTGGCTTTTGTATACTACGTTTTATACAGAGAACTTACACTCTCATAAGTTCTTATAATTGATTGTAAGATTTTTTTGAATTTCTTATGTAAATATCATATCAACAAATAATGAGTTTGTATTTACACTTCTAATTCTTATACCTTTTCTTTTTCTTGCCTTATTGGTCCATCCAGGATTTGTAGTAAAATGTTAAATACTAATAAAAATAGAGGATATCCTTGTCTTGTTTTTAATTTCAAATTTTCAACATTAAGTATGTTTGCTGAGGTTTCTTGTAGGTTTTTGTGAAATGTCCTTTTATCATATCAAGGAAGTTCCCTTCTTTCCCTAAGAGTTTTTCTTTTGCTAAGAGATTTTATTATGAATGGATGTTGAGTTTTAGCAAATGCTTTTGTTCCATTTATTAGGATGATGATAAGGTTTGTCTCCTTAGACTTTTTTTTTTTTTTTTTTTTTTTTAGCTGAGCCATCCTGCTACCTGTTGGCAGCTCAGCGGCTGTTCAGCTCAGGCTGGACTCGAACCGCTGTTGCTCAGAGCTCAAACTCTTGAGTGAGCTCTTAACCAACTGAGCCACTCCTTAGCCTATTAATATAGCAGATTCTATTGATTGATTTTGTTTGAATTTTGAATGTTAGACCGACCCTGCATTTCTGGAGTAAACCTAACTTAGTCATGATTCTACTTTTTATATATTGCTTTGTTCAATTTACTGTTAATATGGTTTAAACTTTAGCATTTATGTTTATGAGTGAAAGTGGTCTTAAATTTCCTTATACTGTTCTTGTTGGATTTTGGAATGAAAGTGATTCTTCACTGAATAATTAAGGACTGATGCTTCTTTTTCTAATCTTGGATGAATTTTTGTAAGAGGAGCATTATTTTTCCTTAAATATTGTGTAGAACTTGCTGGAGAAGCTCTCAGGAGTTTCCTTTGTGGAAAAGATTTTTAATTATAGTTTTAATTTTTTTAGTAGTAATAGGCCTGTACAGTTATTGGTTTGTGCCCATTTTGGCAATTATATTCTTTAGAAGTTTTTCCATGTTATCTAAATTTTCAAAATTTCACTAAAATACTCAATATTCCTTATTATTTGTAATGCTATAGAAGCTATCATAATCTCTGTTTTCATTCTTATTTGTGTCTTTTTTTAATCAGTCTTACCTTTAGTTTATCATTTTATTATTCTTTTCAGGGAAATAATTTCTGTCTTTTTGAACGTCTCTATTGTATTTTGTTTTCTGTTTCCTTAATTTCTGCCTTTGTCTTTATTCTTCTGTTTTCCTTGGATTTATTTTGCTAATAACGTATTGAGATTGATGTTTAGCTTGTTAGTTTTCTGCCTTTCTCTAACCTTTTATGGCTGTTTCTTTTACACCTTCCTTTAGCTGCATCCTTTAAGATTTGATATATTGTATTTCTATTATTATTTATTTAAACTATTTTCTGACTTCTGCTAAGATTTTTTCCATTTGCCCATACATTAATTATTTAGATTACTTATTTAGATTATTTTAATTTCCAAAGTTGTGATTATCTTCTTGTCTGCTTCTTCAATCACTCATTGAGACCAATGTATAAAAACAAATCCTACTGTAAATTGTGTATTTTCTATTTCTCTTCTAATTTTATCTGTTTTTGCTTTCAGATTTTCTTTTTATATCTGTATTATCTCTTGGCACATGCATCTCTAAATAAAAGAGCATACCCAACTCAGAAAATGTATGTGTGGATATAAGTGACTGATATATACTTAAATACTACATGTATAGACATACATACATGTGTGCATTGCTAAAGATAACTGTGGAATAAGTCTGATGATAAAAAGCTACTGTTTACTGAGCAATTATGATGAACTATACCCTGTAGTTTACATACATTTTCTTATTTAATTTTCATAGCAACACTATGAGGTAGTTGTATTACCCCTCTTTTGCTGATGAAAAAAACTTGAGGCTAGAGATTTTAAATAATTAGAATCAGTTCATGTAGCAAGAAGAAGTAGAGTTGAATTTCATACCCAAATATGACTTGGAAGTCTGTTTTTAACCACAATCTTGTATTAACCCTTGCATATTAATTCTTCAGAAACTATTTAATATAAACCTTTGTAGACTTGGCATTATTTTAAATGGGACAAACATGAATTTCAGCCCTTTCAGTTTACTAATTTAAATAAAGAATAGTAAATGTAGTTAGAACCAATGTAGACTGTGTTACAATATGAGTTTTATTTTTCTGTTTATATAAATAATGAGTTTATTATTTTAAAAAATCAGTTGATATAGTCATATGTAAGGAAGTAAAAATCTTCTAAGATCCTGTCATCCTGAGATAACCCCCACTGACATTTTGAGGACCATATTTCCATATTTTTCTCCATGTGTGTATTCCTTTGTATATAATGTTATATAAATAGATCTTACCTTAATCGCTGTTTTTATCATGGACTGAACTTTGTATGTTTGAGTGCTACAGAGCAGAACACGTTACTTGATGGTGTGAAAGAGTTTCTGTTTCCCAGAATAACGCTAATGAATTTCTTACTTTATTCTCATCAGGTCAAGGTAGGCAATGAAGTTGCTACTGGAACAGGACCTAATAAAAAGATAGCCAAAAAAAATGCTGCGGAAGCAATGCTGTTACAACTTGGTTATAAAGCATCCACCAGTCTTCAAGACCAGCTGGACAAGGTGAGAGTTAGGTTTACATGTACACGTCCTCTTCTGTCAGGGCCTGAGAGTGATGAGCGAGTTCTGTTCCAGTGTGCCTCGACTCGAAGTGATGTCTGAATTGGTGTTAAAGTGACATCCAGGTTTACTTTTCTAAGGCAGTACCCTATCCTTATATGTTTGAAATAGATTCTCCAGGTATAAATTAACATCTGTTTTATGGGGTCAAGATGAAATATTAATGATAAACTTACAGTTAGCACATATTAAAAATTTGTGCCGTGGTTGTACATATTTTATAGAATATCCACTTAATAATTGTTAGCTTATTGATTGGCGGGTTTTGCCATGTAGACACAGTTTTAATTTGTGCTTTTTAAGAACGGGGGTTGTTAGCTCTCATTTTTGAAATACAGCTGAAAACACTGAAAATAAAGATCCTGAGTTATCCCTTTAGGGCAGGAACTATATTGGACAGACACTCTATAAACTAATTTTTCTATTTACTTTAAATTTAAAGGTAAACTCAGAGGGTGTTTATTTTCTGCCAAGACTTGTGTTCATGGTTCCCTATTTCTTCTGCAGCAGCTAATGACATCATTCACACTTGCCTCTGTTGCAAGAGAAGATAGCAAGAACTGGCTTAATTTCATTTAGTATTAAATTATCATTTTATCTATATATATGTAGACATCATTTTCATTAAATATTTTATTTATATGGCAATTCATAAGACAGGCTTAATAATTATTTCTATCAAAACCAATATGCTTTTTTCCATGCCATTTTCTCATATGAGGATTCTGTTTCAGAGATATTTTCTGTTTCTACAGGAACACATTTTTGAAGTTTAGAATAGAAACAAAATCATCTATTAAAAAACATTTCAATCTTTTTTTTTAAGGCAACTATGAATATGTAGGCAATTATTTTGAGTGATTAAAAAATTATTTGTCTGTGTAGTATCACTAGAGATTTGAATTCTGTTTTTATAACCTGGGTAGTCAATGCTTTTTCTTCCTTTAAAAGTATTTGTAACATGACACCTAACATGTGTTCAAGTTTCTGTAGTTCTTATATTGTGTATATGTTGTTTTAACTTAACACATTTATATTGACTTAAAACTGGTGAGTGATTTATAAAAATATATCAAAATAAATCTCATAGACATTTATTTGTAAGCTAAGTGAAAACAAAACAAAACCAAAAACCAACATTAATTTCATTAATTTGGAAAGCATTTTTTGCATACCTACTGTGTTATTAGTCAGAGTTCTCCAGCGAATTAGAGCCAACAGGCTCAACATGTATATACATACATGTACATACACATACATGCATGTTCATACACACACACAGACATACAGACATACTGGGGGTGCCAAAATGTATACAAGTGGACTCTTTGGTCAATGTTGCTCAAGCACTAGTTTGCTGTAATCAGAAGTGTCTGGACACTGATGGTAACCACTTTAAGCACCTCTTGTAATTGCAAAAGTCACACGTGACTTGTAGTCATCATTTGTTATCAGTATATATTGAGTATTACCATTTTAATACAGTTTTCCTTTCTTAAAATGTGTATACTTTTTTTGGCACCCTGTGTGTGTGTGTGTGTGTGTGCGCACACACACACACACACACACACACACAGACACAGATATAAATACATACATTCATACATAGGTATACATCACACACAGAGACCTACTTTAATGAACTGGCTCATGCATTGTGGAGACGTGGCTGGTACAAAGTCTGATGGGGGAGGCTGATGGGCTGTAGACTCAGCGAGGAGTCACAGTTCAAGTCCAAAGGCATCTGCTGGAGATTTCCCTCTTGTTCCAGGGGAGGTCATCCTTTTCTTCCAGTGCGGCTTCAACTAATTAAGCTCACCCACATTACAGAGAGCAATCTGCTTTACTCAGAATTCAGTTATTTAAATGTAAATCTCTCTCCCAAACATCCTCACAGAAACACCCAGAATAATCTTTGACCAAATGTCTGGTCACTGTAGCCCAGACAAGTTGACACACAAAATCAACCATTACACTCACTAAATGCCAAGTACAACTGAAGATACAACCAGATGACTGAAATGTGGCCCCTGCGCCAAGGACCTGGCCATTAAATGTTATGGGCGAGGAGTTTTAATCATATAACAAAAACCTGTGGTATCCTGGAGCCTAGAAGACGTGAAGATGAATCTGGAAAATCAGGAATAGCTGAGACCACTGGGTTTTTTTTTAAAGATTTTTTTTTATTGGGGAATTGGGAGATGGGAACAGCGCTGGGGAATTGGGGAAAGGGGAACAAACAAGTTGCTGTCATTTTGTTCTTCAGTCCAGTTGTGGAGGACGTTGCTTCACTGGCCCAAGTTGGCACCATCATTGCGCTCTTCCTGGGCGAGGCAGATCAGTCACCGGCTTCTGGACGGCTACTCATGGCGGCTGCTGGCCGCTCATGCTGGCTGCTGGCCACACATGGTAGCCCATGGCAACCCACTGCAGCAGAGGCTGCAGCCTACACCGTCGCTGGTGACTCATGGCAGCGCAGCTCCAGGTTGAACTGTTTGTTGTTCAGCATCTTAGCTGTAGAGGGCAGTGTCACTGGCCCTCATATGTGGGATGTGAACTGGGGCCCTCTGGCGTCCCAAGCCAGCTCTTAACCATCACGCCACTCGGCCGGCCCGCTGAGACCACTGTTTTATGTGATGTAAAGAGCTTGAGGAATTATTAAGATTTGAACTTGAAGTGACGTAATCTGGTTTGCATTCTTCAAAAGACATTCCTGTAAGTAACATAGTGGCTGGATTTGAGCAGGAAGAGGCTGAAGGCAGGGAGGCCAGTCAGGAGGCCGGCAGAATTGTTCAGGTGGAAGACAGTGAGGGCCTGGACTGGGGCAGTGGTGGTAGAGAGGAGAGGGGAGGGACCCCAGAGACATTTCTGACGCGTAGGTGCGAAGATTTCAGCAGCAGATAGCATGCCTGGGGGATACTGGAAGAAGGAAGGGAAAGAACACCGGCAAAATGGGGGATGGAGAAGGACTTTAGGAAGTGGGTGGCAGCCATATGCTGCAGAGATCCAATGGGAGAAGCTTTCAGTACTTTTCGTTTGTCAAGAAGAACTTTGGCGAGTGTGGCAAAAGTAATTTTAAAGACTTGCAAAAGCAGTATTTAAAAAGCTTTTTTTCTTTTTAAAATACGCAAGATATGTACATGGTTAAAAGGATTCAAGTAACACAAAAGCAGTGGAAAACATGTTCGTCTCCCATGTTAAAAAATGTTAGTCTGAGACCCTTAGGCAACTCGTCTCTCTCCCAAAGGGCATCTCTTTCAATGAGTTAATATTTGTACAGCTTTTAGAATAGTGTCTTGAAATGTAGTGACTATTATATGAGGATTTGGTAAATAAAAATAAAATAAATAATCCTCTGTGTGTATACGCTAATGTATGTGTATGTCATTAGCAGTGTTTGTTGATCGTTGTCATGGGACTATTCCAGAACATAGTAATATTTCTGGTGTTAATTTGATCTCAGGAGTGATCAAGAAGCTCTTTTCGTCACTTTAGCACTTGTGATGATGATTGTTTACTGTTTGATTAAGAATTGTCTACGTTTTAACCACCTAGATAGAGACCGTGTGTATGCAATACCTGTGCTGAATGTGGAGTTTTCTTGACGTCTTAAATTATAAATTTAAGTGAACAGACAAAATCACGAGACATAAACGGATACCAGTGTAGAAAAGGGCTAGATAATACTGTTCAAGTTAGTTACCCTGTGTCCGTGGCCCTGGGGTCAGAGATGGACAGAATAAGCAGCATAACAATGTGAAAGACCTTTGACTTTACTTAATTAGTTAACATTTTTTTTCTTTTTGAATAAATCTGTCTCTCTGGATTTAAATAGCTGATTTAATCTTTTCAGACAGGGGAAAACAAAGGATGGAGTGGTCCAAAGGCTGGGTTTCCTGAACCAACAAATAACAGTAAGTTTGCACTTTTATGTTAACTATGCTTGGTGTCCACCGGGATGGTTCAGTGACTAGCTCGCTGGGTATTTATTGGGTCTGTCTGGGCTCAAGACGCCATGTTTAATGTTGCGGGGGATACAAGGAAGTTGTGGTGTTTGTTTTCCTGGAACTGATAGAAGACACAGGCACTCCTATCCTTGATGTGGTTAAGCCACTGCAGACGGAGTACCATTTAATTCACATAGTGAGGACATTCTCTCTTTTTTTTTTTAAGTTGTTTTTATTGCAACATTATTATAGTATAAAAGAAACAAAAAAGAAAAAGCAAATGTCTACAAGCTCATTACACTCTAAACTCAACTGTTTTCATAGTTCTATTTCTTTTCAGGTAAACAGGAATTTTTAATTATAATTTGTTTACATTAAAAATTTACTCGGTTTTATTAATTAAAATAGATTGAGTTCACACGTAGTCTTTACATAAAGCATTGCAAAGTCCACTGTATGATCCTTGTTCAAAATACAGATTATAAGCATTTGAAAGCTTTCTTGTCCTTTTGATATAATGATCTGAGAGCTGTGCTTTCTATGGTTTTCAAGACTGAGGCTAATTATTTAGTAAACTTGGATGTACAATAATTCTATGCCCTTTCAGGGAAGAGTTAGCTATACTTGTGTTACATTTCTGTCAAGACGTCTTCATTTCAACCACATCAAATAATATTCATGACTTCCATCTATTGCTATTATGAAGATAAATCAGGATTTTAATGAATTGCTAGCTTTTATTCCTTAAAGAGCAACTGGTGAAACTATTTAAAATTCAGGATGTTCCTCTGTCTTACTTTAATGCAAAGAATGATGCTCTAAATGCTCATTTCATGGTGACTTACATCAAAATTCTAAGTCAACTACAAATGGCATCTCTGTTGAGATTTTTTTCATGCATTGTACCTTCCAGTGTCCTTCATCTTCCATGGAAAGTAGATATGGATGATAGATTTCATCTATAATATGAGAGTTTGTACTGCTGTTTTCATTTAACATTGCACAAAGCATTGCTCACCTTGTGCCGAGTCATTAGAATTTTTAATATTTTATTAAAGTCACAAATAGAAATTTCAAAAATGTAAGAATAAAATTGCTCACAATTGCATTCTAATTATAGTGTTATCAGATGATTAAAAATCCACTTCAGTTTACTTCTTTTTTCAAAGGTGTATGATTAGCTGTAGTGCATTGGAAGCATAGACATTTTTCTTTAACTTCCTTCCACCTCTCCTGAAAAGCATCTATTTTCACTGAAGTGACCATTTTACTAGAAATCAGTAAAACAAAACAGCCAGCCGGTGAAGATCTATTGAAGTGAGGTCCTCAGTGGAGTCAGATCTATCTCATTTCTAACCCCATTTCTCTTCCTCATAACCACTAGAAGCCAAATAAGCTTACATATATAGATTTTCGTAATTTATTCTTTATACTAGCAGCTCATCTTTTGATGTATAATGAAATGAGCAACAAACTGTTATCAAAGCATGCTTATGAGAACTGAATTTTTGGATCATCAAAACTAGCCTCTTGTAAAGAATATATCAGTGAGGGAATGGTATCCATGAGTTACTTTCTGGGAATAATTTAAATAATAGGATCCTGAGCCTTTGGGTGTGTGTGTGTGTGTGTGTGTGTGTATGAGTGTATGATGAATGTGATAGTCTTAGCATGTACCCAGAAGAAAAAAATGGAATCAGTTCAGGACTCTCAGAGTTTGTGTTGAATTCCTTTGATGTTTGAATATATACTCGTAGGCTTGTAATTACTTGGTAAGGGACTGTAAGAAGCATTAAATTGATTTCAGTTTTATGTAAAGCACTTAGCACAGTATCTGTTTTCTAGTAAGCACATAATGAGTGTTGATTTCCTTCCATGCCTTCTCTCTCCCTTATTTAAAAGGATTATATAATTCTGGGCAGGCTTACTAAAATTTCCATTTTTATACTTTTTATCTGTCGGATGTTTTTTGCATCTACATGGTGACCAAAAATGTATACTTTATACTTGAACAGTTAACTTTTGGCACTAGACATTTTTTTCAAAGAATATAAACATTATTTACTTGAATATGGAAGTCACTTATTAACTTGACAGTTTTAACATGAAATCACATTTTAAATAACCTGCAAATTCCATCATTAAACAGTGATGCTTTGGCTCTTGGCTTTACGTGTTTGTGGGTTTTTAACTTGTTCAAGGATTTTGGAACTCCTTTGCAAGCAGGGGAGGAGGGATCGTACAGAGGCCAGTGAGTTTTGGTGATCAGAAATGGGTAAGAATGCATCAAATGCTTGCTGTAGATAAAATCTTAGACGTGAGAAAGCTATTCAAAGTCACCTTAAAACTTAGCCAAACTGTAAACATGTTAGGACTTCCGGTGGTCTACAGTAGTTCACACTGAAAATTTGAAAGGAGGGCGGAGGACCCCTCACCCCTTCCTAGCTGTGACGGGTGAGGAAGCTGACCTAAGGGTTCCTCCTGTGAACACTGAGTGGTCCCTGCCTCAGGTTCCCACGGAGCATGTGAGCAGCCCTGAGAAGGGCTACTTCTCTCTAGCGGGGCCCCAAGTGTGCTGGAGGCAGCTCAGAGCTACTTATATACCTTAGGAGATGCGGGTCTCTTCTTAGGAATTGATCACTCAAGTGATGCATCCTTATCTCAGAATTAATTTAACTTCATATAGTGACGTTTAGTTTCAGTTCACTTCTACTTAATCAGTTCCTTAAGTTGGAAATTTTGCCCTAAGTGGTTTCTGCCCCGGGAATAATACCTGCGTTCGTGTTTTGCAGGCAAAGGTTAGAGCAGGGATCTCTCAGGATGGCACGTGTGGGAGAAGATAGGAATTTGAGATTGCCAGCGCTGGCTGCCTCGCTGACATATTGTCTGACCTTGAGCAACTCATTTTCCATCTTGTTATTCAGTGTGCCCTGTCAAGAGTTACGCATACCAATTTATAACATTGAGGATCTTTAATTATGTAACCTTTGTAAAATGATTAAACCTTCCTTAAATAACATCTGAAAAGGTAGCATGTTACTTGATAAAGAAACAGAATGTCATCGTGCAGTGACTCGTCTTCACTGTTTTCTTTGTTAAAACTCGACATTACTTTACAAATTGCAGTGCATAAGATCAAATTTTTAGCCCACCGTTATTTGGATAAAAATGAAATTCACTTGGAACCACAGTGTACAAAAACTAAAAGAAAGGAATGCAGAATTGAAAGGGGAAAGAAGACAGTTTTAACCTGGCATAGCTAGCGCTTCACTGTAAGTCCACAAAGAAAGTCAGTGTACATGTGCATTTAATTTTTGAAGTGGAAGATATTATTGTTTTTTTTCATGGAAGATATATTTTTTAAAGATTACAGTCATAAGAAACTGCTAACAATTACAACTAAAAAATAGTTTAAATGGTTGTGCAAGTGATTGTGATTACATAGTCTGCTTCTTGATTGCCTGCAGATTGAAAATATGGACCTAATTTTTGCATGCTTCTCAGGCTTTCTTCATTGGCCTGAATTGCAGCAGAAGGTAGATTATTCTAAGTGTGTTTTTACCCTTTGAATCACTGTCACAGTCATGTTGAAGGGTAAGAGCACATAACACTGTAATGTGAGGTTTCTGTTAAATTTAGCATGGGGCAATTTCATGCTTGGCATACACATAAAAAGCTAGATTTTTACAGATGAGTGACTAACCACTTTTTTTTTTTTTTTTTTAAAGAGCATGCATTTTAAAGATCTACTGACGGCTCATGGAAAACTTCGTAAAATATTTAGATACTGTTCTGTTCAGTTGATATCTTTTTTTTTTTGTATTCACATTCCATGTTTGTTATTAATACAGCATTTTACTTAAAAACAGGTTCATTGTTTCTTAAAGGTGAACTCCAGCTTAATTCAAAATTGGACTGAGCTCAAAGGTATTCACTGGTATGTGCCATATCCACCCACTAAAAGATTATTTGGAGGCATTTTTCACATAAATATTTTTCCGTTAACCTTTTAAAAAGTTTTATTTATCCCCTGTGAAATATGCTGGCTCTCCTAGGTTCATTAGAGATGACCCAAGACAAATACTTCTGGGATGGGATTGAGTTCTTACTGACCTTCTCAGTGTTGTTGTTGACTTCCCAAAATTTGTGTCACTTTTGTGTCATATCTGTGTATTATGAAACTCCCTACATCCTGAAAGCAGGATGCTAAACCATCTCAGTGACTTGACATTAGATAGAGCGGATGCTTGCTTCCCAGGTGCTGTGTACTGTATTTAGAACCTCTGCATTTTTAATTCTCTTTCTGATGAATGAGGGTTGTACTTTTAAGACAATAGGTTAATAGATTCTTTAAACGTTTGGGAGAGTTCCCTCCACAGTTTCCTCTCGGGGCTTGCACAACAGAAACCACTTTGTAATGAGACAGTTAAATAAGTTGGAGTCAGTGGCTTTAAATATAAAGCCGAGTGATCCAGCTTAATTATTTATTTAGACATAAATACTGTGCTGGAAATCTAAGTGCGTAAGCTGACTTGTAGCAACCTATTTAAAAAGGACTGGCGGGCTCTTTTTCCCCCATGCCGCCCAGTCCCCACATGACTAAAGGCCTTTGAACAGAGACTGGTGCCGGAAGTAGAGGGCTGCTTATCTGGGGCAGTCGGGGCAACAGGGCATGCACATCACCACTGCTGTTGCTTTGCCCTGCAGAAGCTGCAGGTGGAAGTGGTGTTCCTCCCCTGAGCAAAGGAAGAGAGAGCCAGATGTTCCAGAAAGATCCTCTCCCTTTTTACATTGGTGGCTGTGTTGGACTGGCGCAGTGGGGAGAAGCTGGAGCCCTTTTTATTCCTTTGACCAGGGTTCTCTTTTATTGCCCGTTGAATCTGCGGAGATGAGAGACAGCATGAAGCTTGCTTCTGTTTGAGTCAGACCAGTCGAGTTTGTAGTTAAAGGCCCGTTCGTTTAAGGAAAAGGTATCTGAAACTAGAAAGTAAGTCTTTAATCAGATTAATACAGATATTTTTTCTGAAATATTCTCAGGAAAGATTGAATGAATTTAAATGTTCATGATTTTAAAAAACTTGCTTGACTCATATTTTTATCCCCAAAAGATTTCAGATACATGTTTTTAAAAAAAGGAAATCGTATGAGCAATTGAAGGATACGTTTATTGATCTCAGTATGAGAGCATTTTTTTTCTTTTAAGCATAAGAGCAAAGGATGAAATCAAAGAAAAAGAGATGGATTTAGGTACATAAAAACTAAAAACGAATTCAAGGACCAGCATAAGCAAAAAGGCAAATGACAAACAGGAAGCATACATTGCAGCGTATATAGCAACTGGTTAAATGTACACAAAGGACATATACAAGTTATTATTATAAAAAAAAAAGTAAACATCCCAATAGAAAAATGACCAAAGGACTTAAGGAGATATTTAAAAAGAACAGACATTAAGTAATGAAAAACTGTCCAGCAATCAGAAAAGTGCAAATTAAAAATAAGTGTTATGTAAGTTCTGATCCGTAAAAATTGGTGAGGATTTAAAAACGATGCTTCTGAATGTTGGGGAAACAGCCAGCGACATAGCTCTGGCAGGACTGTGTGTTAGCTCTCCTTCTGTAGCAGCTTTTCTAGAGCTTAACTAAAAGATTTGGGAAAATAGAAGGGAACATTTCTTTTCTTAATAGACATATACTGGTTTAGAATTAAAAAAAAAGTGTATTTAAAACACAGATACACAAACTTTGGCCACCTGAATTAATCTAGTTGTTTTTAAACAAATATTATATATTAAACACTTAGAGGGCATTTATCTGTAAACTAAAGCCCACCTGGGAACCTTTTATGACACTTTTTTTTAAACAAGAAGAGAAATGTGTTGTTTCCTAAAGTCTGAATGAAATTTCAATTTCTGAAGTTCATTCTGGAAGTCTGAAATATGTGCTCTTTATTCTCAGAGCTCTGTGTGGATCGAAAAGTATTTAAAGCTAGTATTTTCCAAACTGGAACAGAGCATAGCAATGACACGGGTCTCCCAGAGATTGAAAGTTGAAGTATTAAGAACTACTTAATTGATTTTTCTTTCTCAGAGAAACTACAGTCAGCACGAGGAGAAAATAAGGGTAATTCTCATAATTATTCATCAGCTTGTCTGGAAAGAGGGAGGTCTATAATTCCGGCATAGCGTATTACAGTTTGCTAAGAAATGTTAAACCTCTTACTGTTTTCAAAGAAAATATATAGGTAATACTTGATACATAATGTATTTAACACATAAGTTGTGCAGCACAATAAGATAAGGACTCCTGAACCCGCCCCTCAGTTTGAGCACTGGATGTCCCCAGTGTTGACTTCACCTGTGACCTCTTCCTTCCTACACCTTGGCGCCTCCCTCCAGCAGAGCAAACCACAGTCCCTGGGTTTTATACATGGTCACCCACCCTTTATTTCTTACACTTTTATCAAATAACTATGAGTCCTTAACAGTATTTGTGTAGTGTCATTTTGGTTGTTTATTTTAAATTTCAGAAAAATGGCGTTATGCTGTGTATCTTCCGGAACTGCCCCACACACTTAACATTGTGATTTAAGATTATTTTGTTACATATAGTATTTCATCCATTATGTGAATATTCTACATTGATTTATGTATTCTCCTATTGATACACATTTGGGATATTTTCAGGGTTTTGTTTCTACAAAAATAGTACTTTTTTGAGCATGCCTCCTGGTGTACATGCCTAAGACTTGCTGGGAACAAACACACCTAGTAGTGGAATTGATGAATTATAGGGTATGCGTATGTTTAGATTTATGAGAAATACTAGTGGGTTTGTAGTGGGAGAGCTGGAGAGCCCTTCAGAGTACCTAGTCCTCTATCCTGCTAGAAGTAGAAAATGTTTAAATCACTTTTGTTCCATTGATCTCATTTTCGATGATAAATTTAGTTGAAGTTTAGTTCAAATTCCACTCTATCATTAATCTTCCTTTTCTTTTCTATTTTTACTTAGTTTTTTTGATGGATAAAAATTTAAAAATGCCGAAACATGAGAAATTTCCCCCCAGTTTTGTCCCCATTAGCATACTTTCCACCCTGTCCCCCAAGCAAGTAACTTATGGCTGGTTCGTTTCTTTGGCACCGTTCCAGTGTGTGTGTGTGTGTGTGTGTGTGTGTGTGTGAGGGTGTGTGAGGGTGTGTGAGGGTGTGTGTACTAGCAAATGCAGGTTATATTTTATCCCCTAGCATACCAGACACACTGTTCTACAGTTTTCTTTTAACATTATGTCCTGAAGATCCTTCCACATTAATATGGTTTAGAACTTGATCATTGTTTAACCAGTTTCTAACTGGTGGGCATTTAGAGTGTTCACAGTATGTTTCTATTATAAATAATCCTGCCATGTACAGCCTCCTACACACACCATTTTACATGTGTGCTAGCATGTTTGCTGGATCAATTCCTACAAATGGAATTACTGAGTCAAAGAATGGTGCGCTTATAATTTTGATAGATGTTGCCAGATTCTGCTCAGTGGAGACTTACCAGCTGCCTTTCCCGCCCACAGTGTAGATGAGTCTGCCCATTGCCCCGCAGCTTCAGTGACAGTGGGCTGTCAGACTCCTGGCTCTGTGCCAGTCTGATAGATGCAATACGGTATTCAGTGTATTCAGTCTATATGGCATTCAGTCCTCTGTGAATGAGATTGAGCAGTTTTTGTACATGTATGAGCCATTTCTGTACATGTTATGTCAATGGTATAGTATATCAGTTGCTCATTTTCAAATTAGATAGTTGGTCTTTTATTCTTATTTGACAACAGCGCGTGTGTGTGTATTTTATGATACTACTTGATATTTTTCTTGCTCTCTTCTTTTATGATGGCATTTTCTTCTCAAGTTGGGTTTTCTTGTTAATGTATTTGAATGGCCTTTACTTTTTATAGTCTTTTGTTACCACTTGTAATTTTAATGATGTCCTCCCCACTCTGAGATTATAA
This sequence comes from Hipposideros armiger, assembly GCF_001890085.2. Taxonomy (NCBI): domain Eukaryota; kingdom Metazoa; phylum Chordata; class Mammalia; order Chiroptera; family Hipposideridae; genus Hipposideros; species Hipposideros armiger. The sequence goes on along the minus strand of NW_017731430.1, from coordinate 1,748,860 downwards.
AAAATTCTTTTAAGCTATCTTCCAGAACTTTTATAGTTTTATTTTTTGTCTCCAAATATGTGATCCATCTGGTACTTAACACAGAATATGGATCCAATTTTAATCCCCATTGCATTGAGACTTTACTGTTATCAGATACTAAGATTTTGTATGTATTTGGTTTTATTCTGAACTTTCTGTTCTGTTCATCTGACTATTTATACATGCACCGGCTTTAATCATTGTGTCTTTATTGAGTTTTAACATAAATACATTTAGAGTTCTGTCTGTTTAAAACAATTGTGAATGAAGAAGCGCTGTTCTGTGACCTTTCTGTCCATACTACATGGAGTACAAGTAATTGAAAAGATTAAAAATCCCTTGACACAGCAAGTAAGAGGACTGAGGGTAGTCCTAGCACCCACTAAAAGAAGCAACAGGGGACTCGTGGTAGGGGGCAGTGGCAACCATCTCCCTAAAACTTCTGTGTATCATGGATGTGGCATTCATTCTTAATTTCTTCAAGAAAGCACTTATTGACTGCATTGTATTATTTTTGGTATTATTGGTGATTTTGAATAAAGTTTTCTAAGTTGAAACTGCTTCTTGAAAAGCCAGTCAATCTGTAAGATGAAAACATGGTTAACCACCACCTCCCCCTTGAAAAAAGAGGGGAAAACTTTAAAAAAATGGAACAAGTGTCATTTGAAAAAAAAAAAAAGCCATTGTTTTTGATTTAAAAAATAAATCATATAGCATGGTACCTGACATTGTCGGTGCTCAATATTTGAACAAATTAAAAACAAAAGTGTTTTCACTTTTCCCCACTGTTTTGGCGATCTTAGATATCATTTAGACCTATGGTTCTCAGCTTGGTATTGCTGGACTCCATATGACAATGGAAGTCATTATTGGTATTTCAACAACCTAATAGAAAGGATGCATTCATTCTTAGTAGATATCTTTGCTTTGGGTTAGAATTATATCTGAATTCATATCTCAAGCTGTTCTGAATCTCAGATTGGCAGGCTTTGGTGGAAGAAACAGGGAGATGACTTATCATTGCTATGTAAGTGCGGTCTGTCTGAAAGACTGATCCTCAAAACATGATGTGCATAGGAGAAAAACAAGACACCTAGTCCTAAATGTGAGAAGTTGGAGAATGTCCAACCTCTCATTTTATAAACAGGAATATTGAGGCTTGGGTGATCATATACCTTGCCTGAGGACATTGAGCTAATTAGAGGTATTGAAGACTTGAACTCGCGTCTTCTGCCTCCAAGGTCTGCATTTGCCGCTAGACGACATACTTATTTCTAATAAATACATCACTCCGCTGATAATTAAGACAAAAATGAATAGTGTTTTTAAAAAGAAATTCCTCTAAAATTAAGTATGTATTTTCTTGAAAGAATGTTTTCTATATCGTGTACCAGAATCATTTAAAAAAAATGTTTCATAACGTGGAAAGTGTCCAAACTATTGTTTCAGATACCAGTTTAATATTTGGGTGGATCATGTAAAAACACTAAAATGGCTGAGAAAGCATATGAAATGTTTGTTTTAACAATGGAAAAACCATCTGTATTACATGATTTTTCTTAAGATGTAAAAAAAAAAACTTTAGTAATAGTTCATTTTTAAAAACACTCAACAGGCTTTTGGGTGATGTTATTCAAGTCTATTGTTTTATTCCAAGCTTTCTGGTTTGTGTTAAGATGATTCACAGACGTTTAGAGCTGAAAGAGATTTTCAAGTTCCTCTTGGCTAATTCGTTTTACAGATGAGGAAAGCAGGGTTAAGAGGCTATCTGCTGCTGCAACTTGAACTCAGATAGCCAGGCTTCGGTCTAGAACTTGTACCCCTGCACTATTGTTCTTTTCTTTGTTACACTTTGTGCTAATACAAAATGTCAGACTTTAAAAAAAATTTGCTATTTTTATTAAAAGGTTTATTTTTTTAGAGACATTTTAGATTTATAGCGCAATTGAGAGGTAGATACAAAGATTTCCCATATCCCCCCTGTTCCATCCCATCCCCATATACCCATAGCCTCACTCATTACCAGCATCACTCACGCAGAGTGGTATATTTTTTTACAAAGGATGAACCTCCACTGACGCACCATAATCACTCAAAGTTCATAGCTTACCTCAGGGTTTGCTCTTGGTGTTGTACATTTAATAGGTTCAGACAAATGTATAATGACATACCCATCGTTACTATATCGTATAGAAAATTTTTACTGCCCTAAAAGTCCTCTGGGCTCTGCCTATTCATCCCTCTCTCTCTCCTCTCACTCGGTCTTTTTATTGTCTCCGTAATTTCACCTTTTCCAGACTATTATGTAGTTGGAATTATAGATATGTAGCTTTTGATGATTGGCTTCTTTCACACAGTCACATGCATTTAAAGTTCCTCCATGTCTTTTCATGACTCGATACAGCTCATTTCTTTTTAGCACCGAATAATATTTCATGGTCTGAATGTGTCAGGAGCAGGAGTCCAGGCTCCCAACATGGCCTCCACTGACACCCCGGGGTGGGATGAAATCTCAGCTCCCCCCAGTCCTTCTCCAACACTGCCACGGCGGGGATGCTGGGATCCCATGTACAGCTTTCTGAGGGCCAAAGCCCAGGTCCCTCTCTTGGCCTTCGGGGGCATGGAGAAGAGTGGACAATAGCTTTTTTCTCTGTGTTTGGCTAAACCAAACTGGTTTTTGTCTAAGTTTTCTCTCACTAGTCCACCCCTTTCCTGGTCCTAAACATAACATTTCTTATTTTTACAAGATATTTGTAAAGTTGTTTAAGTACTTAATATTTATGCAATCCCAATCAGTTGACCTTGATTCATAATACTGTGGAACCCTTCGTAACCTTCTGATTAATATGTAGGCTAATTTGTAATAAGCTTTTATGTCAGAATTTATATCACATGAGGGAAATTAAAAAAAGTGTCATGTGGGTTCTTTCATCCTAAAGTATGCTTTTCTGTTGTGTAAACCTAATATTTGAAGTTACTTTCTCACAACCAGTAAAATGACGAAACTGGCCAAGCACGTTGTTTTTACACCCCGTTCACAGGGTAGTTTCACAATGAGAATCTTTTAATAAAAACAGTAACTTCTCCCATTTCCATCCTTTCTATCTTTTCTGTTACCACGCTCCCCGAGTGGGACTGGCTCATGGAGCCTAGAACGTATGCCCGAGATGAAAAGAGGGAACACCTCATATTAAGTTCAGTAACTTGACAGTTTCTCTTCTCTGGTACGGTGGTAGAATATGTCAAGAATCCATATGCACATTACTGGCATGTATAGATGCAACAAATAATGTATGTTTGTTTGTTTTGCTGATGAAACGGTCGTCGCGTGTGCTAACTCCAGAACCAGACGCCTGGTTCCAGCCCCAAGGCTTGCCACCGACTGGTTGTAACTTGGAGCAAGTCACCCTACTTCTGGGTGCCTCAAGGCTTTCAGCTCTAAATTGGGGGTATTCATAATCTCTGTTTCCTAGGATTTTGTGAGGATTCCTGCGCCAAGGTATGCGAAGCCTGCTATCTAGTTAGGACTGTGTAAGTTTAAGCTGTAATTATCATTGTTGTCTGAGCTGCCTGGGTTGGAGCTCAGAGTGCTGGCGGAAGAACAGTGTGGTGCGTGTTGGGGCAGCTCTCTCCTCCTTTCTGCTGAGAGGCTGGTCATTTGTGTCATATGGCAGGCCTATATATATATATATATATATATATATATATATATATATATATATATAGTCCAGTTTTTGGTCTTTCTTAGGGAAATGGTCACTAATGGATGTTTTCTGTGAGGAGAGATAACCAGTAAGAATGGTCTTTATTTTACCAGTATTTTAATCCCATTTAAATAAAACTAATATTTGAACATTACTCATTATCTTCAAAAGCTGCCCTCAGACTTCATTTTCACTGCCAACAGTTTTGTCTTCCTCGGTGGAAATGTCCACAGTTCTGTCTTTCTTGAAAATGGTGAACCTTAAAGATACTTTTCTACATAGGCCAACTAAGTGAGACCTTTTTTATCATTGAGATGCGTGGTGTGAACTTATTCACCATACCCAGGCTCTTCTCCTTTGTCATTATATACTTCTTATTATTCTCTTTTAAAGAAAAAATAATTCACCATTTGGTTTGAAAATTCTGACTAGCCCCTTTCTTTACACTGTACTAAGCCAGTATACATTTTTTTTAGCAGAACAAGCTTTCCAAAGGCATTTCCCAGTTCATTTCAAATTTAAAAAAAAAAAAGATAAAAAATTGGCTGTTAGTGTTCGTTTGTCATTTTTTAAAGGAAATGTGTCATTTACCATTTTGTGCCCCTCCTCCCTACTGCACAGCCGACACAAGCACGGCACCGTCTCTTGCAGCCGTGCTGGGTGCCCTCATGGCCTCCAGTCAGGCCTCTCTGCCCTGAGGTGCCCACGCCTTTTGGGGATCAGGCCTGGACTGAGCACCTCGCCTTCTGAGAATTGTGCTCGCCAGAAGACTTGCATATCTTGCCAGAAGGTTTTTTGTCAGTAATTTTATTCCTAAGCGTTCAACAAATTAATAACTCTTCATATATCATGTTAAATGTAGCAAAAAAAAAAAAGATGAATAAAATGCACAAATTAACAAAATCAGTGCTTTCATCCAACTCTGAGGGCAAGATCAAGGTTAATTTTCACCACTGATTCAAGTTATGCTTTTTGAGCACATTGAACTACATCATTTTGTTCGTTCGTTCAATAAGGACTCTAATGTCGTTGTTTCTTTTTTATCCAGAACAGTTGTAATCTCGTTTATAAGATATGACCAAATTTTCACTACTTAAGAAGACTTTACCTTCCAAGGTGATTCTGAAACTAACCTTAAAAAGAAACTTTTCACAAATTATTGACCTGTTTCTTTGATTTGTTTTCGTTGTATTGCTTTCAGCCAACACTTTCCTTTTTTAGTTTAATTTTCAGAAGTTTCTTTCAAATTTGCATTGTTGATTTTTGTCTCCATTTAAATATATGGAGTGTATATTTAGCTTAAAAATTGGGCAAAACTGGGGACCCAAGGGCAGCAGCTGAAAGACCAAGTTGATAATGAGCTGTGTGGTAAAGGAGAGGTGTCCCATAAAAGTACCTCTGTTCCACTGCATCTCAACAACAGGGCGGTGGGAAGGGAAGATTTTTAAGATCCAGTCAGCCTGTTAGCTAGAGGCCTTGGAGAGGGTGGATTATCTATTCCTCTACTCCAGGAGGATGACTGTGGTGGTCCAATGGGTTCCTTCCTGGGTCGCATGTGCTGCCACCTAATAAGTGGCCTCAGGCTTCTCTGGGAAAGAAAGTCCCAGCCATGAGACCCACACTGCCTTCCTCCCTTGCTCTCAGGTGACTAAAGGTCAAGTAGCTGGAGCCTGGGGTACAGCAAGTGCGCATTAGGCAGAGGCAGTGGTCAGAGCTGCAGACCTCAAGGAGAGGGCACTGCCATTCCGGCCCCACTTGTCCTCAGGACCATTGACAACTAGCGCCAGCATCCTTCTCACCTCGATGTCTCAGCCTTGTTCCAGGGCCTCTGTACCGAGGGCGAGGCCCAGAGCAGCACAACGGTGCCTTCATATAACGGGGCTTTGTAACTTTTTAAAGTTGTGAAAATGATACAGAGAAGTTGCATATTATCTATCACTCAGCTTCTCCCAATGGTGACATCTTACATGATTATAGTTCATTATCAAAACCAAGAAATTGACATTGGTACAATACAGTGAACTAGATGACAGACCTTACTTGGATTTCATGAATTTTCATATAGTTAAAATTCTAAATTACTATAAGACAGATAGAGCATACTGTTGTTGCTCAGATTTCCCATTTTAGACCTCAGTCCATTTCCCAGTTTTTAAGAATTTTTGAAATTTTATATACTTTTTGAAACTCCATAGCTAAATTTTATTGAACATTAGAATGATGACAAGAGATTTTGCCAGTGTCAGGACACACAGGGAAGTTAGTGAGTAGCAAATGCTAGAAGAGGCGGACCTCACTCTTACCACCAGCCAAGTATGTATTTCTGCCTGGCTGCCTCCGGAAACTTTGGACAAGAGAAGCCTGACAAAAACACCAACTCACCAAGAGTCAATTTTGCTAGTAGCACCCAAGTCACTTGTTTGAAATGTGTTAGGCACACATTTCAAAAAAGTTGGGGGTGTGTTGAGATAATTATGCCAGTCGGGAAGCAGGAGTGTCTTCTGAGATAGCACTAAACAAAATATTCTGCCTAATCGAGGAAGGAACGCAATTCTGAGGCATCAGCTTTCAGGACGTACAAGTAATTGACTTTCGTATTAAATTTTGACAAATTATCCATGATGGTCTATATGTAGAAGCAGTCTTCCCACATTGTCTAGATCTCTGTCTGCAGAACCCACGCCATTCTGCTTTTTTATTTACAAAGTATTTTACCTCTGTGGAGATTATAATTCTTCGTTATGAAAAAATCACCATGGCAGAAGTAGGTCTGAGTGTTATTAGGTGATGGTGTATTTATAAACAAAATATTGACTCCATCATTATTGTGCCAAAAATTCAAATTGGTTTATAGAAACATACAGTAAGATTTTTCTTCCAAAGCATTGATGTTAAAAAGTGCCAAATTCATTTTATGAGGAAGTAGCTGTATACTCATTCCATGGAGTTACAGAGAAATCCTTCCTTCTAGACGAGCATTGACATATGGACCGGTGTGGTGACATTGTCTTGCTTGCTACATAGGCGCCCTGTAGCTCTGACACCACTTACTGCTCAGCAGCAGTTCTGTTCTTCAGCCTCTCTGCAAGTCATGCCGTTAGTGAGATTGAAGGCGAGGCCCTGCTAAGTCTGCTTACCTTTTAAGAGACCTCAGTTCAAAATGTCCGCTACAACTCTGCCCGTAAGAGCTGGAGCCCCATGAAGACGCGTGGGAGGCTCTGTGTGTCCGAGGGTTCACGTATCCATTGCAGAGAAGCGCAGACCTACTGGGGAAAACACGTAGAATGGGCACCATGACCTGGCATTCCTCGTTTTGTAAGATGTTCCAGTCCTTGGCAAGTTTGGGCTTTTAAAATCAGGTGTGAACCTTGTATGTTCTAGACAGATTTTGGTGAGGCCATCTCTGGAACAACCATGATGACATAGGTCAACCCTGGAGCCACCTGGGCAAACCCCAGGCATGGAGTTCGCTTTCGAGATTGAACCTTGGTGCTTGGAGCTGGCTGGGCATTGCCTGTATTAGTTTCCTACTTGTTCTTTCAGGAGGCAATTTAAGGTAATGGTCAAGTATCCACGTTCTAGAGACAGGCCACCTGGAGTCAAATTCTAGCATTGCTACTTATTATTCATATGACCTTGGCTGGCTTTTAGGACTTCTCCATGGTTCAGTTTTTTTTTTCCTGTCTCTAATATAAAGACACAAAAATCCCTATTCCATATGCTTTTGGTGGGGATTAAGTGAGATAACGCTTGTAAAGTGCTAGAACAGGGCCCGTGTTGTGTGTGCAATGATTGCAAGCTGACAGTACCAAGATGGGAGTGTCCAAGGCAAAACCAGGGACAAAAGCTAGATAGATGATGGAAGAGTGGGTTCCGGACATCTTCAGACAGAGGGTGGATGTCATAACTAACAAGCCTGGCCTGGGGATACCGTCAAAGTCCATGAGCGAAGCTGAGGTCCGAGCCAATGGGAAAGAAGCACAGGCCTAAGGTGGTCTCAGGAGGAGAAGTTTATCTGTGCAGTAATCAAATACATGGAGATGAATGCACAGTGAAATATTGTAGCGTGGGGGAAAAAAGGTTTAGCTACATGCTGCTCATAGACACATACATTGGTATAGTTTTTTCCGGGACCCTCATGGACAAAATAAAAGTCATTAACTATGCATACCCTAAATTACTCTCTGATTGGACTTTTAGATCTTTACCCGACTGACAGGCAACTTAAATGTACAACAGGAAGAACCTACAAGAATCGAGACCATCCGTGCTCTCTGTGACCAATATTCAAGTTGAAAATTACTCAGCAGTTGACCGATAAATCCACAATGTGTCTTTGTACTCTTTCAGCGACTGGTGTATTAATTGAGCTCTGTAGAAAGGAATCTTCTTTATTCATGAAGAAAAGTCAACTCGGGCTTTACTGTAGAATAAGGGAGCCTGAACTCTGCGTGAGTTCTTATACTATGATGTAATGCCTCCCTTTAGTGTTGAGAGAGCATGTTTGTTGCTTTATAATATTGCTATTGGCAAGCCCATTACTGCTGTGTAATAACAATACTGAAGTAAGGCTGTTTCTTGATTTCTTAAAATGAGTGTAGAATTTAGTCATAACATGTAAGTTACTCTTTAAATAAGAATTGCATGTGGTATTGATGCAGCTAGTAAAAAACCAAGAATCAATAATAACATGACATTTCACTTATCACATGGGCAAATATTTTTATAACTTTCTTGAGATATAATTGAAGTATCATAAACTGTACATAATGTGTACAGTTTGATGAGTTCTGGCATATGAACTGCATTTCTGACACCAAATGGATGGAGATATCCCTCCCCTGCCCCCCCACACTCCACCCCCGCCCAGTACCAACCAATTCTCCAACTTTCCTGACACCGAGTGGGTGTCCTACAGTTCAGCTCGATTCTGACACTACCAGAAGACTGCCCCACGTCAGATGCCAGCTACAAGTCTCAGGTTGCATCTGTACTCTGACCAACCTGCTGTAAATTCAGGGGGTTCTTACAACCTCTCCTCAGGTTTGATAATTTGCTAGAATGACTCACAGAACCCAGGAAGACACTGAACTTGCTCTCACTGGTTATTATCAAGGACATAAAATGAACAGCAGTTGAAGAGGTAAATAAGGTGGATTCTAGAAAGGTCAGGAGCACAGAAGCTTGTGTGCCTGTGGATTTGGAGGGCACTACCTTTCTGGCATGTGGGTGTGTTGGAAACTCAGAAGCACCCCCAAACCCATCATTTAGGGGTTTTTATGGCGGCCCTATTACATAGGCATGATTGACTTAATCATTGGCCTTTGGGATTTAACTCAAATCTCCAGCCCATATCACCTCCCCAGAGTTCAGGGGCGGGGCTGAAAGTACCTTTTTCCCCCGTTTTGCTTTGGATATTATTATTAAAAAGTCTTTGCCACTTATCTACAGCAACAACAGTGACAAAGGCTTTTTAATAATATCCAATACCAAAGAACTACAGGAAAAGGCACTTTCATATATCGATATAGTGAAATTGGTACAACTTTTTCAGAGTTGTCAGAAACCCTAAAATGCATAGTCTCTGAACTGGCAATTCTGCTTCTAATTTAAGGAAATAAATTTTTGTGTGAACAACGATTTAATTACAAAAATGTTCATCACTGTGTTTATAATTGCACAAAATTGGAGCCCAATTAGATGTCCAGCAGTATAGCATTGTTTAAGGAAGCGATTCCTATAATGAAATATTATAATTTTAAAATGAGTAGTAGAAGTATATTGTTTTGTAAATCCAACAGGATCCTAGGGAGTTCCTATGTTTTATTTTTTCAAGTTAGCAAAAAAGTTCATAGGGGAAAAAAAAAAAAGACCAAAAGCCTATCTTCAAAGCAAAATATTAAGTAGTTTGCTCTGGCTAGTGAGATTTATTTGTATTTTTTTGTAATGCATATGTTTGCTTTAAATTTTTTTTTTATTGAAACTTCTTCCTGATTATAAAACTAACACAAAAGCATAAAGTCAATCCATAAAATAGGATTGATATATGTTAGTTTAAGCTATAGAAATTACTTTAAAAGAACAACAGCTCTTTTATGTTTTAATGTCATCCGGATAAAGCCCCCTGGAGCTTGGCCCCTGCCTACCTCCACCTTCACCTTTGCACTTCCTGACTCCCTCCCCATGCTCTAGTGGTAAGGACTTGCCTGAGGTTTCCTGGAGCACACTCTGCTAGTCCCTGCTCTTTCTCATGCCGGCATCTGCTTTCGGTTCTTTTCTTTCCTGGCTTCATTCTCCTCATCCCTTGAAATCTGCTGTCAGTTTTATCTCCAAGAACCCTTTCCTGAGCTCCTAGTGTGTCTCCTAGCTCAGTCCCCTTGTTCTCTGGACCCCTCTCTCTCTACTGAGGCACCAACCACAGTAGGTTGTCCCTTTTCATTTTCCTCTCCCTGTAGACTGCATGAGTTCAGGTCAGGACAGTGCCTGGAACCTAGCAGTAGGAACTTACCCCTGTGTGTGTGTGTGTGTGTGTGTGTGTGTGTGTGTGTGTGTGTGTGTGAGAGAGAGAGAGAGAGAGAGAGAGAGAGAGAGAGAGAGAGAGAGGAACAGAGCAGTAGAAGTACAGGCATTATGGGATCCAATAGCCTTGAGTGTTAAAAGTGTGACTATATCTGCGTGAGCGCAGCATGGGGTCTTCACGAAGAATGTAGCCCATGAGGACAGAAAAGTAAAGAGGAGCAGCCAGACTACTGAGGGCTTCATATGTTATCCTAAGGAGTTTTGATTTCATAGTGTCCGACGGAGAGCCAATAAGGACTTTTAAGTAAGAGAATGGCTAGACTTTAGCATTTCCTAAAGGGTTAGTTGTTATTAATGTTACGTAAGAAGCTTAGATATAAAATAAATGTGGGAAATACGGGGTTAAACCAAGTTGAGTAGATTTCTGTTCTTCTGGATTTCTCAGAGTCTTTACTATGCTAATGTACATTTTTTATCCTCCAAAAGGGAATATGTGTGTGCATGTGTTATTTAATTTGCATTATTTCCCAGATTTATGGATCACCGTCAACAGTGATCATAGAACACACTTTGGAAAATGGAACTAGGGGACTAGCAGCAGTGAGACCTGCTAGCGATTGTTACAGTTACCTGGCAAGAAACACTGAGGTGTTGTGTTGCCCACTTCAGATCGAAAGACACACACACCCTGAAAGTAAAAGTATGGAAAAGGCTATTTCATGCAAATGGAAATGAAAGAAAAAAAGCAGCTGGGGTAGCAATACTTATCTCAGACAAAATAGACTTTAAAACAAAGGCTAGAACAAGGGACAAAGAAGGACATTTCATAATGATAAACGGATCAATCCAAAAAGATGTCTTGTAAACATATACACATGCAACATAGGAGCACCTAAATACATAAAGCAAATATTGAGGGATATAAAAAGAGAAATTGACAGTAATACAATAATAGTAGGGACCTTAACACCCCATTGACATTAATAGACAGATCATCCAGACAGAAAATCAAGGAAATAGCGGCCTTAAATGACACATTAGACCAGATGGATTTAATTAGCATTTTTAGAACATATCACCCCCAATCAGCAGACTATACATTCTTTTCAAGTGCACATGGAACATTTTTCAGGATAGACCATATGTTAGGCCACAAAATAAGACTCAATAAATTTAAGATTGAGATCATAGCAAGCATCTCTGATGACAATGGTATGAAAATAGAAATCAATTACAAGAAGAAAACTGAAAACACATGTACACATGGAGGCTGAATAACATCTTACTAAATAATGAATGGGTCAACAATGAGATCGAAAGATACCTTGAGACAAATGAAAATGAAAACACAATAACCCAAAATCTAGGAGATACAGCCAAAGCAGTCTAAGAGGGAAATTCAAAGTGATACAGGCCTATCTCAAGAAGCAAGAAAAATCTCAAAACAGTCTAACCTTACACCTAAAGGAACTAGAAAAAGAACAAACAAAGCCCAAAGTGAGTAGACAGAAGGAAATATTGAACATCAGAGCAGAAATAAATGAAATAGAGTCTAAAAAGCAGTACAAAAGATCAATGAAACCAAGAGCTGGTTCTTTGAAAAGATAAATGAAATTGATAACCCTCTAACCAAACTCATTAAGAAAAAAGAGAAAGGACAAAAATAAATAAAATTAGAAAGGGAGAAGTGACAGCTGACCCCACAGAAGTAGAAAGGATTATAAGAAAATACTATGAAGAATTATATGCCAACAAATTGGTCTACCTGGAAGAAATGGATAAATTCCTAGAGTCATACAATCTTCTAAGACTGAATCAAGAAGAAACAAAATCTGAACAGACTAATTACTAATCTAATTAGTAATCAAAAAAGTCAACAAACAAAAGTCCTGACCAGATGGCTTCACAAGTGAATTTTACTAAACATTCAAAGAAGAATTAACACCTATTCTTGTTAAGCTATTCCAAAAAATTGAAGAGGAGGGAAGGCTCCCAAGCTCATTTTTTGAGGCCAACATTACCCTGATTCCAAAACCAGACAAAGACTTTACAAAAAAAGAAAATTATAGCTTAATATCCCTGATGAGCATAAATGCAAAAATCCTCACCAAAACATTACCAAACTGAATTCAACAATACATTAAAAAGATTATACACCATGATCAAGTGGGATTTATTCCTGGGTTGCAAAGTTGGTTCAATATCCACATTGCAATTAACGTGATACATCACATAAACAAAATAAAGGATAAAAATCATATGATCATATCATATGCAGAAAAAGTATTTGACAAAATTCATCATCCATTTATGATAAAAACTCCGTGAAGTAGGAATAGAGGGAATATACTTCAACATAATACAGGGCATATATGACAAAGCCACAGCTAACATCATACTCAACAGTGAAAAGCTAAAAGTGTTTTCCCTAAGATCAGGAACAAGACAAGGATGTTCACTTTTATCCAATATGGTATTGAAAGTATTAGCCATAGCAGTCAGGAAAGAAAAAGAAATAAAAGGCATCCAAATTGGAACGGAAGAAGTAAAACTGTCATTATTTGCAGATAACATGACATTAGATGTAGAGAACCCTAAAGATTCCACCAAAAATCTATTAGAACTGATAAATTAATTCAGTAAAGTAGCAGGATACAAAATTAATATTCAGAAATAGATTGCATTTTTATACACTGTTAACAAACAGAAAAGAAAGAGAAATTAAGAAAATAATCCCATTTACAGCTGCATCAAGAAGAATAAAATACTTAGGTATAAATTTAACCAAGGAGGTAAAGGACCTGTACTTGGAAAACTAAAAGACATTGAAGAATATATATATATATATAAATGAAAGGATTTATTGTGCTCATGGACAGGAAGAATTAACATTATTAGAATGTGCATACCACCCAAAGCAATCTACAGATTTAATGCAATCCCTATCAAAATTCCAAGGGCATTTTTGACAGAACTAGAACAAATAATCCTACAATTTATATGGAACCACAAAAGATCCCGAATAGCCAAAGCAATGTTGAGAAAGAACAAAGTTGGAGGTATCACACTACCTGATATCAAGCTATACTACAAGGCTATAGTAATCAAAACAGCATGGTACTGGCTAAAAAAAACAGACACATAGATCAATGGAACAGAATAGAGAACCCAGAAATAAATCCACACCTATATAGTCAATTAATCTATGACAAAGGAGGCAAGAATATGCAATGGGGTAAAGACAGTCTCTTCAATAAATGTTATTGGGAAAATTGGACAGACACACACAAAAGAATAAAACAAGACCACTTTCTTATACCATATACAAAAATTCAGAATGGATTAAAGACTTAAATGTAAGACCCGAAACCATAAGACCCTTAGAAGAAAGTTTAGGCAGTAAACTCTTTGACATTATTCTTAATAATATTTTTTTGGACGTGTCTTCTTGGGAAGGGAAACAAAAGAAAAAATAAACAAATGAGACTACATCAAGCCAAAAGTGTTTTTGCACAGTGGAGGAAACCATCAACAAAATGAAAAAAGCTAGTGAATGGAGAAGTTACTTGCCAATGATACATCTGATAAGGGGTTAGTATCCAAAATATATAAGCAACTCATACAACTTAACACCAAAAAACCAATCTGATGAAAAAATGGGCAGAGGGCCTGAATAGACATTCCTCCAAAGAGGACATAGGCATGATCAATAGACATAATGCAAAGATGCTCACTAATAATCACTAACATCACTAATCACCAGGGAAATGCAAATTAAAACCACAGTGAGATGTCCCCTCACACCTGTCAGAATGGCTATCAGCAATAAATCAACAAACAACAGTGTTTGCAAGGATGTGGAGAAAAGGGGACCCATGTGCACTGTTGTGGAAATTGGTGCAGCCATTGTGGAAAACTGTATGCAGATTCCTCAAAAAATTAAAAATAGAGCTACCATGTGACCCAGCAATTTCACTTATGGGTACTTGTCCAAAGAAACTCAGAACACTAATTTAAAAAGACTTAATGCACCCCTATATTCATTGCAACGCTATTTACAATTGTCAAGATGTGGAAAGCAACCTAAGTGCCCATTGTTAGACAATTGGATAAGGAAGCAGTAATACATATATACAAAGGGATATTACTCAGCCATAAAAAAGAATGCAATCTTGCCATTTGTGACAACGTGGATGGAACTAGAGAGTATTATGCTAAGTGAAATAAGTCAGAGAAAATAAAATACCATGATTTCACTTATATGTAGAATCTATAAAACAAACCAAATGAACAAACAATACAGAAACTCATAGGTACAGAGAACATTTTGACGGTTGCCAGATGGGAGAGGGGTTGGGGGACAGAGTGAAAAAGAGGAAGGAATTTAAGAAGTACAAATTGCCAGTTTTAGAAATAGGTGTGGGGATGTCAAGTACGGCATAGGGAATATAGTCGATAATATTGTAATACTGTGTATGATGTAAGGTGGCTACTAGACTTATCGGGGTGATCACTTCATAAGTTATATAAATATGTAAGCACTGTGTTGTACACCTGAAACTAATATTGTGTGTCAACTGTCATTGAACAATTAAAAATATTTTTAAAAAGCAACAATGAGGTCTTGAATCAGAATTTAATGGCAGGAGAAACTAATTAAAAAAAAAGAATCTAATGGCAGGAGAGGGAAGGGAAGAGCAAGGGAGTTAAGTTGCGCCTCTCAGATCACATTCTCCAAAAGTGGTGATTTATCAATAATTTTAAAAGATAATATGATTTGTGAGTTGTTACTATCTGATCAAAGACATTAGAATAAGCAGTGTGATATGTGGTTTGAAACATCTCTGAGACAAATGGTAGTCAAAGAAAGTGCTTCTCATATATACAGAAAGTGCCAAAAAAATGTATACACATTTTAAGAAAGGAAAACTTTATTAAAATTATAACATTCAATATATACCAATAACAAAAGGTAAATACAAGTCATGCTTGACTTCTGCAATTACAAGAGGTGCTCAAAGTGGTTCCCATCAGCGTCCAGACACTTCTGAGACACTGCTTGAGCAATGTTGACCAAAGTATCCGCTTGTATACATTTTTTTGGCACCCCCGGTATATTTACAGCCCCACCAACTGATAGCACAGCCCCAGGCTCACTCCTCTGGATACCAGGACCTGTCCATGGCCTGGTTTGAACTATGATACACTTCATAATGAAGAGACAAATTCTAGACTGGACATGGTAACTACATGTTTGTGGGTAAATCAAAGATGGTTGCCAGGAGTCGAGATTGGACAACTGAGCAGATAGATGGTGATATCATAATGAGATAAGCAACACAGGTGATAGTTCTAGTTTGGGGAAGAGGATGCTCTGTCATTGTCACTCTTCGACGTCATCGTGAGTGAGAGTTGTCTGTGGGACATTACCGTGAGGCGGAAAGCACCAAAAGGCCATTGGATATATCGTGTGTACCTCAGATGATTTGGACCAATCCAGCCTTCATTTTACTTGCTGTGTCTCAGTTGCTGCACGTGTTAGGGGTTTCCTGTCTGTTTTATGAGCTCATGGTACTAAATTGCAGGGTGAATACACTGCAATTCCTGATCGGATTCCCCATTGCATTTCCACACACCAATTAACCTTTGCCCCTCCACAGCTTCCCTACCGTATACAAGTTCCACTGAAATCACTTTTGTGGATTTTTTTAAGCTTCTGATTTGAGGACTATTGAAACACACATTATTCGCCCCTACACGGAGACTCCCACTGCCTCTTGCAAGTATGCGGAAGATGCTGTGTGGACAGTGTTTCTCATTGCTTTGTTACCGCTCCCTTGGAGATCACTGAGTTAATAATGCTGTAGCATGTTTCTATTTCAGTTATTTTAAGAGTAATAACAGTGTTCATTCATTGTATTTATAGCTCCGAAAGGAATTCTTCATTTGTCTCCTGATGTTTATCAAGAGATGGAAGCCAGCCGCCACAAAGTCATCTCTGGCACTACCCTAGGCTATTTGTCACCCAAAGATATGAACCAACCCTCCAGCTCTTTCTTCAGTCTGTCTCCCACGTCGAATAGCTCAGCTTCAATTGCCAGGGAACTCCTCATGAATGGAACACCTCCTACCACCGAAGCCATAGGTTTAAAAGGAAGTTCTCCTACGCCCCCTTGTTCTCCAGTACAACCTTCAAAACAACTGGAATATTTAGCAAGGATTCAAGGCTTCCAGGTATGAATTCAAAGCAAAAACAAAGACAAGAAAACAAAACACTTCATTAGCCCCCATCCCTTCATCTCTTAGCCGTCAGAAAGCTCCTTCTTGCCTGTTAGTGTGACCCATGTGCCACTTAACCTTGTCAAGTACTAGGAACACAGAAAACAGAAAAACAAACAGAGCCGTATGCATGGGCCTCGTTTTCTTTTATTTTCGTTGTGCCCAGTGCTGCTTTTGCGGCTGGCTCTGCTCCATTTTCCTTCCTCCTCCTGATGCTCCTCTTTTCTTTTTTAACATTTTTCATTCTCTGTGTTCTCTTTGGTTTCAATGGAGTGTATGTATCCCCTCACTCTGTTTTCCACGAACAAAACCTCAGCCGTGATACATTTGGCGTTAGTATTGACCACTAAGTAGTTCCCCCTCCTTGTACAGTAAGGTCGAGTTTTTCTAACGACGGTTTTACTTTCATAGTGGTGTTGAATTTGGCATTGTATTGCTCGTCATGGTTATTCAGGTAGACCATGAAGGTACAACATCCTAGAAGTCCCTTACCTCAGAAATTAGTTAAACATGGTATTAGAACAATAATGAAATGCTTCCCAGTTGTTTGAGGCATAACAACATGTTTTTGTTCTACGGGATCATGTTTTGAACCATCAAGGGGAGCACCTGCCTCAGATGCTACCAACAATTCAATTTCACCGAGCCATCTAAAACTAGCTTACAGTCTCACTTAACTTGTGGGTATATGAATTTGGGGATGGAAACCTTTTCCCCCCTATTCTTTGTTCCATTTTGAAAACAAAACAAAAAAAACCCAACAATTCTTTATGGATAGAACGTTTCAAAGAATCGTTAACTCCAGGAAGTGGAAATACCTGTATTCTCATTTTGTAGTTGCCTTGAAAATCAAGCACTGAACTGTAACTGCAAACTTGACTCAAGGGGCAAGTGTGCTTGTTGTGTGGGAGTGTTTTGCTCCCTCAGATTTCACTGTTTTCATCCTCCTTTCCATCTCAGCCTTATTCCTTAAGACCCCAAACTATAATTTCCATTAGAAATGCTCTAGGAGAGCTGTATTATGTAGAACATGTATTTATAAACATTTTACAAATTTAGATACAAAATAAGAAAGATCATGTGTTTTTGGGGGGTGGGATTTTGCATGATTTTCTTTTTCCTTCACAGAAAATGGATTCTTTCAGATCTATTGCCAGATAGTCGTTAGTGTTTTTAATTGGACTTTAATATGAAATTAAAGAAGCTGTCACCAATTATTGGCTCTGTCGCCTGAAATTTTAAACACTCAATTTAAAGTTTAAGAATTTGGTTTTGTTGTTTAAGAATGACAATAAATCACTTTTCAAAATAAAAAAGACCTTGATTCATACAATTAAAGTATTGGAAAAAAGCTAAGTAATTTTTAGGTCTATCTATAATCTGCAGAGGAAGAACTAGAAATAAACTGTGATGAAAAGAAATTCACTGCTTATTTACAAATCTAGTCACGGAGAAACGCCTGCAAGTAACACTACATTTTGATAGGAACAAAGCACAAATTGCATTCTAGCCCTGAACTGATATTTTGCTTGGAGATGTTCTTATGGTAGATGTAATTTTGCTGCCAGAAGAACTACTTAAATTTTTTTATTTGTATTTATTTGTTAATTCTTGTCGCTCATAGCAATTATAATTTTAACATATCTTTAGTCAAAATGTAGAGTCTGTTTTCCCCATTATTGGGCTGACTGCTTAGACCTTTTTTTTAAAGCTTATGTGGAGATAATACACATTATTTATGGGCAAGTTAAACATTTCCAAATTCGTGTACTGTGATTTGTACATACTAATGGACATAAACAGGTGTTTTTAAAACATTGCTGTGCTTCTTTAGTCGAATGAGCTTGGTATTTATGTGAAATATTGTCTCGCGTGGATTGCCATCGGCAGCTGAGCAGCAGACAGAATCTGTAGCAAATACCTTAGTGTCCCCTCAGGCGCATGGCACATCGTCCTAATGTCACAGTAGAAGGTTCCTTGTGGGTAAGAGTTTTAAAGCCTATTTCTCTATTGGTAACTTTCTCAGGTATATTTACCTGGTAGAAAAACACAGAGACTATTTCTGTTTCTTAAATGTTTTCATTGGACTGTAGTTTAGAAATTATAGGGCCAGGTTGTTATGGATCATATGCTATTCTGTTACTTTTATTTCTGGAATTTAAAAACAATAAATTCTTTTTCTGTGTTTCTAGGTTGGTACTTTTTATTTTGTTATTGTACACTGAATAGATGTTATTGCTTATTGAATATTGTATAAACCCTTCGTTGGCCTTCTTTGGCCATTGAAATTTGATTTAAGCTTACCAGAGCCATTGTATGTGACAGCTGTATTGTATTATAAAGTAAAATTATATTAGTGCACTGAAAACTAAGTTGTTTTAACTTTTAATTTTTTCATTACCCAATCTTTAATTTATATTTATAAATTACAGAAAGCTCATTTGCTCACGAGAATGTAGGTGTTAAATTCCCATTCCTTTGATTAAATCTATAAAATAATTTAAATTATTATACAATTAAAGTTATTATTAATAAAACTGACTTCACAGAGCAGAATGTGACTGAACACTTGCACATTCTCGGCAATTCTTTCATCCTTGCTTGGGCTCACCTAAGGTTTAATCACATTTTAGAAGCAAGCTTTTTGATTTCTCTCATAAGTGAATATGTGTTTCTTTGAAGTTTTATTGAATGCATTTTAATTATCCTCTTTTAAAACCTCTTTTTTTTAAATTAAAGTTTATTGGGGTGACAGTAGTAAAGTTACATAGGTTTCAGGTGTACAATTCTGTAATACATCATCTATATATCACATTGTGTGACCACCCAGAGTCAGTTCTCCTTCCATCACCATATACTCGATCCCTTTTACCCTGAATATTATTAATGATTATTTTACTATTTTTTAAAAAACATAGTTTTATGTCAGTAGTTCTGTGAATGTCAGACTTTGCTTTAGTCAGTAAGCTTCTATTATTAATACTTCTGTGCATTTCATAAACACTGATTTGAAATTATAGTCATAGCATAGTGTTTTGGGGCTTTTGGTTGTATATCTTGATACTCTAATTACAATTCCAAAATGTTTCAAAATCCTTCAGCTTTTTAGAGAAAATTATTATGGGAGAGACACTTGAGCTGAAGTAGAAGACTTTTGTGTTATAATTTACATCATTCTGCTTTTACATCTTTAATGTGATTTTTCCATACCAATTATGTTAGAAATCTCTGTATAATTAAATATAAGCAGTTTCTTTGTTTAAATTTGTCATTAGAAAAATGGTTAGATCGGATATGGAAATGAATTACAGTTGTCCCTCAGTATCCCCGGGGGACTGGTTCCAGGACCCTCATGGATACCATCTATGGACGGTCCGGTCCCTTCTGTAAAGTGGGTAGTGTTTGCCTATAACCTACGTACAGTATCTTCTTGGATACTTTGAGTCATTTCTAGATAGACTGTTATAATACCTAATACAATGTAAATGCTGTATGAGTAATTAGACTGTATTGTTTAGGGAATAATGACAAGATAAAAACATCTGTACATGTTCAGTACATATGCCGTCTTCGTAGGCCTGGCTATGTAGTATTCATCGCCAACAATGTAACCCCCCC
>NW_017731430.1:1604822-1728694 GCF_001890085.2 Hipposideros armiger | reverse complement strand
ACCCCCCCACCCCCCACCGCCCCAAATATTTTCGATCCCTGGTTGGTTGGATCCGCCAGCACGGAATTCGTGGATATGGAGGGCTGACTGTATTTTAGTAAATTATCCTTTCTAGATGGATTTAATTTCAGTTTGCTACTCTGTGCCCCTTCTGGAGATCATCGTCCTTCAAGCAGTGTTGTTTTTGAAACCTTCAGAGTGAAATGTGATAAGCTTGGTTTGTTTTACTGATACGAAGAATATAAAAAGCGCTTAGTTGGAGTCTTCGTTAAGCCCTGATTAGTTAATTTTACTTATTGAAGGTGTGTTTTATAGAGGGGTTTTTCATTATGGAGAGTTGAATTGTTGGTCCCATTTTCAACCAGATGAGAATGCCTGTAGAAGGCTTTGAAACATCTACTTAAAAGCTCTCTTTTCAAATACAATTCAAAATTAATACATTTCAACTGATATGTCTCCTTTAGTGAAATTTAATATGCTCTTGCAGTCGTCTTTTATAGTTAACAGGCTCCTTTTAAGTATTTATTTTTCATATATGATGTGTAACATATTTTAATAATATGACCTTAGTAGAGATTACATTGCAATGGGCCGTGGAGGGGGCTATTTAATCTGAAAACCTGCCTTTTTCCTTTCTCTTTTTTCTTATCTTCCTATACCTCACTTTTTGTAATCCATGTACTTATCATCAAATTGGCTATTTGCAGCGCTTTTTTTTTTTTGAAGAATGAGGGATTCATTTTTTCCCCCAGACCAGTATAAGTGAAACTTTGTAGATTTCTAATATAAAAACATACTGTGATGAGTAACAGTAATACAGGTAAGCGTCAAGCAGGCCTTGAGTAAAACAGACTATTATTGCCGCATAAGTTATTCAGGACTAACTCCACCTGAAATCACTGAAGAATTTAATCCTGGAACTCAAAAGGACAAAGAGACTCATCCTGAGCCTTGGCCCCAGCACATACATAATAAAACCCATAAGATATTTCAAAGAAAAAGTAATATATAAAGCCAGAAAGAGCCGTTCCTACCACAGTGATTTTGATTATAATAGATCTGAAATGAACTACTGTGGTCCAGAAAAAAATGGCTGTCGTCATGTGTCCTTCTAAGTAGAAATATTTGTAGCTTTTTCTGTTTGTATCAAAATAGATTTAAACTCAATATGAGAATTCTATTTGGAATTATTTGAAAACTAAGTCTTTGAAGAAAAATGAATTATTTCTCATCTAAAGGTGAATTACATTTCCTTTTGCTAGAAAAGGTTGGAAGTGATGTGATTTTTACTTAGAAATTAATTGTAATGCCTTCATGTCAGGCTAGTATCTATACCTATGCTCATTCTAGGTCATGTTTCCCTCTTTTCAGCATTTTTCTTTTTTTTTTTTGGATTCTTGTTTCTTTTTGCTCTTCCGACTGGGTATTTTCTTCTATCTTGTCTTCCAAATTGCTGATTCGATCCTTTGCTTCCTCCAGTCTGGTGGTGATTCCTTCTAGTGCATTCTTCATTTCAGTTATTGTATTCTTCACTTCTGACTGGTTCTTTTTGTGGGTTCTATGTCCTTTTTTATGCTTATCTCTTTATTGAAGTTCTCACTAAGTAGCTTGAGCATCCTTATAACCATTGTTTTAAACTCTGTCTCTGGTTGGTTGCTTGCCTCCATTTCGTTTAGCTCTTTTTCTGGAGTTTTCTCCTGTTTCATTTGGGACGTATATTTTTGTTTCCTCATTTTGGCTGCCTCTCTGTGTTTGTTTCTATGTATTAGGTAGATCTTCTATGTCTCCAACTCTTGGCCAGGTGGCCTTATGTAGTAGGTGCCCTGTGGAGCCCTGGCACAGTCTCCCTGGTCACCTGCTCTGGGTGCTCCATGAGTGTCCTTTGTGTGGGTTGTATGTGCCCTCCTGTTACAGTTGAGCCTTGATTGCTATTGGCACGTCAGTGGATGGGATTGACCCTCAGGCTGATTGGCTGTGGGGTTTGGCTACGTCCACCGTTTAAGGGCTGCTGTGCAGGGGGCTCATCCCACTGAGTGGGATTTGCCCCAGTGGACTCTGGTTCTTGTCGAGACCACCCTTTTTGTGTGACACTTGTGGGACTAACTGAGCGGTGTTCTGCAGTGGTCTGAAGCCAACCTCCAACTGTGTTGATTCTGGGACCTATTAGAAGGGGCTCCAGTGCAGGCCCAGGTTACCTGCTACCTGTGACCAGCCGGGGACTACCTGGTGGGAGCTACAGAGTGATCCGCTGTTGTTTGCTGCCTGTGCTAAACCTGGAGTTGTGTGGGAGAGGCCACACTGTAAACTGAGGACGGGTGCCACCAGTCTTGGGTAGCTCTGCAAAAAGCCAGAACACCCCGAGGCCTACTGCCACCTGCTGACTCCCTTGAGGCCCAGACACTGATAAAGCCTCAAATGGGCACGCACATTGGGTGACGTAGAGTCTCAGGGAGTCACCAGAGCGGGAAGAGTTGTGGTCACCAGGTTCATGTAGATTTTGGTTGGGTGCCAGTGCTGAGCCTGGAGCTCCTCAGCGAAAGTTTCAGAGCATACCAATGCCAGCTGCTGCTCACCTGGGGCTGATGAACTCAGTTTTTCCAAGGTAGAGTGAAATGCAGGTGGGGCCTTCTGCTCCCGAGGAAGTACCTTAGGTGTTATGGGAGTTGGATGGGGCAGGGTCTCAGTGAGTCAGCAGGGTGGAGTGAGTGGAGCTCACCAGACCAATCAGATATAGATTTAGCTGTGTGGGGGCAGGCTCAACACAGGAAAGATGGCACCTGCCTGCCGGCTGCCGGGAGGAGGTTATATGGTGACAGTCCTCCAGCTCTCGACCTGAAGCCACACACCTCAGCCTGTCCCTCGTATG
Source organism: Hipposideros armiger (assembly GCF_001890085.2). Lineage (NCBI taxonomy): Eukaryota > Metazoa > Chordata > Mammalia > Chiroptera > Hipposideridae > Hipposideros > Hipposideros armiger. The sequence continues at coordinate 1,725,828 of NW_017731430.1, read as the reverse complement.
CCTCTGACACCCCGAGTCACGGTCCCTCCCCTGGCGCCCCGGGTGAGTGCCTGTGAGCGAGACTGTGCGAACCCTTTAAGAGGACGCTGGGGTTTCCCACGGCCTTCCGTCCTGCCCAGACGGTCGGAATCCCCACTGTTTTTCACAGCCAGATGTTGTGAGGCTCCTCTTCCTGGTGCCTGCACTCTGGGCTGGGGAGCCTGGTGTGAGGCTGAGGTCCCTCGCTCCTCTGGGGGGAACCTTCACGGTTAAGATAGCCCTCCTGATTCTCAGCTGCCACACGGAGGTTGGGGGCCCCTTTCGCATCTCCACCACAACTACCAGTCTGGATGTGGCCTCTTCTTTATATCCTTAATTATAAAGCTTCTGTTCAGCTAGACTTCAGGTGGTTCTCCAGGTTGATTGTTCTATAATTTAGTTGTAATTTTAATGTGTTTGCAGAAGGAAGCAGGCATAGTATCTATTCCTCCATCTTGGATCTCCTGTAATTATATTTTTAAATACAAATACCTGTAATTCCTGAGTGGAAAGCAACATATTCCAGTATTTTTGTAAAAAATATAATTAAGTGCCATTATGAATTAAACAAGTATATAATGAATATTATTTGTAAGGTCTTGTCTTTGGTACCCATTTTTTGAAGTGATATTCAATACAATAGAATTCTGATACATGAAAAGTAATAGACTTGGTTGGGAGAAGATTTTCGCATTAGTTTAACTTTGGTGGTGTACTGACTGCCTATAGAAATGCAATTTCCCTTTGACCTTGGAAAAGTTTTTCTTGTTAGAAAGGTATTTTTTTGCAAAGCTCTGTAGTTTTTAATGTGGCTTCCTTTACATATATATAAACGGATGTATGTGAGTATTTTAAAACGAGTACATACTATAAAAAAAAGAAGCTTCTTTTCTGGTAAATACGAAATTGATTGTTAAAATCACATAGTGCTTTATTTTGATGAAAATGTCAAACTAAAATAACTGTATATGTGTGTGTCTGTATATAACTTATGTCTTAATGAGCTGCTGCTTTAGACCATCAGTGGCATAGTCACTGGAAACTGAAAAGCAAAGAACAAAAATTTAGGGGTTTTGTCACGTACATACTCATCACTTCAAGTAAGAATTCAGTGATCTCCCTCACTGATACTGACAACACATCTGTTGTTGCATGTTAGACAATTTTTATCTGTGATTTATACAAGAAATAGTTCTGTACATCACTGGTAGATTTCGTACACCAGATATAGGCATGTAATTCTCAAAGCTTATCCCAAGCATAGAATTTCTAAAAGAGAGGAAAGGTAATTACAAGTTGAGTCTCAGTCTGTATAATGTGATTTCATTCATTCATTTATCCTTTTTGAGACGTTAATGTGACAACCATATTGCATGAATTGTGAATCAGATTACTCATACAGCTAAAACACTGGTACCTGACTGAGCATGTTAAATATATGTTTATATTTTAGTTACAAAAGAGTTACAAAGGAGTTGATTGTAGGTGGAAGAGGATTGGGGGAGAAAGTTTTAGAGAAAGTCAGTGGCAGACATTATCCTAATGTGATATTATTCTTAATAGTTATATATCTTGTCATACCTTTTATTTTATTACATTGTTATGGAATGTGTTATAATAGTAATAAGAATATCTAATATTTATTTTAATACTAGTCATGAAACAGGCATTGTTTTAAGTGTTTTTCATGGAGAAACTCACTTATTACTTATAAATTAATTCATTAGTTAATTTCTATTCAAATAGAAATCATGTAGATTTGTACCGTTGACCACAGTTGACCCAACTAAATAAGATGACTTATATGTCATCAAGTGATCTAAAAAAGTGGTTAAGAAATGTTTAATACTAACGTAATCTACTTATTAGAGCAATGCTTATCAAGCAGTAGCATTTTGTGCTTGGCCAAGAACATGCTATTTTGTGTGTTAACAAAGATTCAGGTCTTTCATGCAGCTCATGTGCAGACTCTGCAAGAAGCAAGCACGTTTTGATCAAGTGCCTAGAGCTCGTGCTAAACCATCGCTCCTCAGCTCCTTGCTGTTTTCGCCTCTGTGTAGGGCTTTCATGCAGTAGCTCCAGTGGTACCCCCGCCACACGGCTAGGGAGTAGATCCCACGGTTAATGAACTTGAGGTGTGCTAACCAAACATGTCTTCTTGACACAGTGATTATGTCAGGTATCACATATGAGCGTACAGGCCTTTATCTTTCTTGAATGAATAATGAGCAGCTTTCTTTAAACGGGGGTCTGTTTCTCACCCTCCTCATTTCTGTCCCATAGGGGGTGACCATTAAAAACATCTGACAGTGGAGCAGTTACCCAGTTCCCTGCTGAGATTAGTAAAATATTTAGTAGCCCTACAACATCAAGGAACTTCAGCCCTGCAGGAAACAGTTTGATTCAACTTTTTTGGAGGTAGGGGGTAGGGAATTTAAATTTTCATTTGGATGGCCTCATCTTCTCAAATGAGCATGAAAAAATTTACATACCTAGCTTTCGATGTAAATGATTCTAAGGCTTAGAGTATTTGTCTTTGTTTCTTAAATTATATGAATAGTTGAAGTGATTTGTGTCTCTCAGGAAAAAGAAATCTGTAAGACAGGCAAACTCAGTATCTGAATGCGCAATTGTAGCATCTCGTCTGGTTTATGCAATTATAACTCAAACTAGGAAACTTATTTTAAAGTAAAAATTATTATAGATTTGCAAGCCTCAAAGGAAGCACATTGTTTCATTTACATAGGTTGAAATTTCTGACCCATCTTTTAGTGGAATAATTTTTCTAAATCCATGAGAAACAAAATGTCAATTTATAGTAGTTGGTTGTGTTAAAACGCCAGAACAAGTGTTACATTATAAAACTCAAGATCAGTTGTGGACATATTAGCATACCAAGGAAAGCAAAATGATATGATTTATAAACAACAGATATTAAAGTAAACATAGGAGATGACTTTTGTAACCTTTTAAAATTACCTTTATTGATTTTTGTTTAATCAAAATCAAGGTCCTATGACATTGTATATTGGAATTTTTAGGGCCACGTTTGCAGAAACATGTTGCTTTATTGTAGCAGAAATATTTTGCCTGTCAATCTTGAAGATTTGTGCATTATAGAGCGTAATGCAATTTTGTTACCCTAATTATTTCAGCCAACTGTCTTAAGATTCCTGGCTTCTGCTGAGGCTTTGAATTATAGGAAGCAGTTTTAGATTTAGAAGGAGGAATTTCAAAATGTCATTCACATATGATCTCTTTTTTTTTTTTTTAATTCACAATTTTATGAACTCTAATATTTTATGTCCAAAAAGAAAATATATAACTGAAGGGAGCTGTATCAAACTTGTTTTTATGAGTGATTGATGAGTATGTAAAGTGTGTCTTTCTTAAGGTCTTTATTCTGCATATGATCACTCTTTGTTTAATTTGAAATTGTGTCCTCAAGCAATAGTTTCCTGTATTATTCATCTATATCTATATCTATCTATCTATCTATCTATCTATCTATCTATCTATCTATATATATATATATATTTTTAATAGCTGAGCCATCCTGTCACCTGTTGGCAGCTCAGCGGCAGCTCGGCTTGGGCTGAGCATCAAACCGCTGTTGCTCAGAGCTCAAACTCTTGAGCGAGCTCTTAACCAACTGAGCCACTCAGTCGGCCCCCACATATTTTTATCTGGTTTTTGGGGCAGTGGGGATATAAACATAAAGTGATTTTGCATTTCTCCGGCCACCACTTTCCTCCATGCTCTGTCAAATCTCCCATTCAGATTTGTTTATGATATCTTTGACAAATCCCATCATTTTCTGGTGACCTTTGGTTTTTAAAAATGTAGTCCAGTTTGCTATAGAACTCCAAGGTCATATCCCCCCCATTGTAAGCCCATCGTTTAGTCTCAAGACACTTGGGAGGGGGGAAGGTACACATTGATTTCCTTTTCTGTTCCTCTCACTCTCCCACCTTTACCTTGGAGTATTTGTGGTCTGTGGGGTGGGGGCTTAATCTGCCCTGAGACGTCTTCCCCCAGGACCTCAGGTAACACCTCTGCTCCGTGGCGCTACCCTCTGGTGTTTGGAGGCCTGGAGGGGGGCTAGAGTAGGGAAGATGCCACTGTAGCCTGGTTTCATCCACTGCTGGTTTCCATGTAGGTGATGTGCATGGTTTTCTTGAGGCAGTGCTTAGTTTCTCCTAACGCCCTCTGTCCCTGCGGGGCAGCCATGTTTGCGTTGGGCTTTACCAGTGGTCCATGCCCGTGTCTCCCTCTGCTGGTAGGTGTCACATTGGTTGGCCTGAGCATCCCCTTGGCTTCTGCTGAGACTCTCTTTCCTTACAAGGGCCGTGGAGATCTGGGGTGAGCATGCCTCTCTCCATCTTTTTCTGTTTTCAGGTCCAGTATGTGCCTAGGACTCCTTCAACAAGCTCTCGGCTATCTTCATGCCCAGTCTCTGTATTTTCATTTGCTTCCAAACAGCTAGGGACATACATCAGACTCAGTCAAAATCTCTTTTAAAGGAGCCTACAGGTTCAATTCTCAGCAAGCCTACTGTTAGTCTCCGTTGCACGTAGGTACTCCCACTCCTATCTGCTATTTTCTTAGAGTTGCACCACTCACTGGAAATCCCATATTCCTTGTCACATGGACAGTCACAATGATTTCCTCCCACTCACTGGATCCTCTCGGTTCCTCTGAGTATTTATGTTTGGACCCGTTCTGCTGACTCTTCAGTAAGGGGTTGGGGAAGGGAAAGAGGCCAGCCCTAAACGTTGGCAGCTTTTTAGTTCCCCTTTCATTGTTGGCTGTGGGTCCTGGTAACGATTCTGGGGCAACAGGAAAAACACTGGGATTAGGTGAGCGGTAAAAAGCTAGGTGATTTAAAATAGATGTTTATTCTTCTCCCATGTGATGGTCCATCAGCTTGCAGTCTAGGGCTAGGGTGATAGTTCTGTTCCATGAAGCCTCCAGAGACCCAGTTTGCCTCCCACTCACCACTCCACTATCTCTAAGTTTCGGCCCTTGTCCTCATGGTCAAAGATGGTGACGTCCACATTCCAAGCAGTAGGTTGACAACATGGGCAAAGAAGTGGAGCAAAAGACACGCACCGGAAATCTCTTTTAAAATAGCCAGGAAGCTGCCACAGAATTCTGCTCAGTCATATGGCGACAAGGGAGGCTGGGAAATAGGATCTTTATTCTGAGCATCCAAGTGCCCAGCTAAGAATTACTGCAGAAGAACAGTGAAGGACAGATGGCAATTGCTGTCTCCTTCACTCTGCAGAACACCGTGTTTTATAGGGTAGTTCAGGTTTACGGTGAATTACAGACAGCTCGGAGAAATATTACATCTTTCAGTAACAGTATCCAAGCCACTGATGGAAATGAAGTTTGAAGCTTACTTTTTTTCGATGGGAATTGTCTTGTGGTATTTCTGTCCTTTTAAATTTTCATTTCTCTAGTAGAAAGGATAGGACATCACTAAGTTGGCTGACATATATGCGTGTTCGCTATCCATTTGGATATTCAGGAGAGTGCCATGTCTTTTAGGTGGACTTTCTATTGATGTCAAAGGGTGATCTGTTTTATTTTAAAAAGGATGTTTTACAATAGCACTGTATCAGACATAATATTTTAACTAGCATAAATGGCTGTGAACTGTAGCTATTACAGTGTCACTGTATTGGGTTTTACACACACCTCCTATGTGATAAGTTTGATTTTTCCCCCATTGTAAGCCGATGTATAATAAACAATACTTCCACATTCTCAAACTCATATACACGGAGGTATAATACAGAGATTTAGAACTGTTGTCAGATCTTTTACCCCAAAGTTAACTTGGAGAAATATCTTTATAATAAAGTCTTTCAAGTACTTTAGAGACAAGGGCTTGTATATTGACTTGATTTGAACTGTAAACTGCTTTTTATAGATTCCAGGAAGTTTCCCTACCTTCCGGGTTTCAAAACTGGTGGCCAATGTTAACAACCCTGCCGGTATAAAAAGTTGAATTACTAAACCATAAGACTAGGATTCATATTGTTTGTCATTTTTCAGTGAGCTTTGTGTTATACATGACAAAATATATGTGGACCATAATCTGCAGTAAAGATATATGGATATTATGCAGCAATTAGAATTAAACCTCAGCCAGGGAGCTAATAGGTGTTTTAATTTCCTTCCTCACAAATTCAAGATTTTCGCCTAAGCTTTTACCCTAAATCTACACACATTTAACAAATTGAGGACATTATAGCTAATAAAACCAATTTCCCCTATAATTTAAAATTAGCAGGCACCCCCATTCTGTAGGCATGGTTTCATTAATTTATCACGAAGGCGGTGCTATTTTTACTTTATTAGCTTAGAATTAAGATAAACACCACTTGAAAGAACTTTTTTTTTGGAAGTATAGATAAATGAGAGGATGGAATTTTTCCCAGTGGGAGGACGGACTCACACTTCCCTACCCCCGTATACGCTACGTCTGATGTGGAGTACCTTACATGTGCTTTCAATAATGGTTGGTTGTAATTCACTAAAAGAAAAATAACATTGTAGTAACTTTATTTTGGTCTGCACGTTACAAATCATTTCAGTTTAATTCAATTTGATTGTAATGTCAAATTTTCAAGCAGAACAGGATGTAGTGATACATATATATTTAGCAGTGGTTTTATAGGGACTCTAATGTAGAAATAGAAGACTGTCACTACCAATTAAGTGGCAGTCACACACAGATAGAGTCAAATTTGATAGAAAATTCAGGCTGACAAAGTTCCATTAGAGTCAAATGAACTTTGACGTTTGCTTACCCTTGAGTCCTATATGTATTATGAAAAGCTGGGCCACAAAGATAGGTGTAGCACTATGTTGTGAAGTTTTCTCCTGGCTATCATGATACAAAACATTTTGTAAAGCATCTCCTAAACTCTTAACACTTCAGAAGGACTTAAAGTAGAATTAACAGATTTCCCATAGATATTGGAAGTTTCCAGTAAAGTGTTAAATATTTGAAGCATGTGCTGCATAAATTATTTGAATTTTTCTTGGAATCTAGACCCTTAGAAAAGGACCTGTTGCATCTGGCTTCCTCTTACAAGTGGCATTCAGCAGCTTGCGTGTGTTCTGTTATAGGTTCACTACTGTGATAGACAAAGTGACAAAGAGTGTGTGACCTGTCTGACATTAGCCCCTGTGCAGATGACTTTCCATGCTATTGGAAGCTCCATTGAAGCCAGCCATGACCAGGTATAATACGCCACTCCCATTTTTCTGTGTTACGGCCCAGCTGAGAAATTCAGAGACCGTCCAAATGGAAGCTATGTGCACACATACAGATTGCTTTCCCTAATACGTTATCCACTGGCACCATTTGCTAGGCTTTGGAAAATTCAAATTTTGGGGGGTTGGTTGAGAAACTGGTGTATTAGGAGATTTAAATTATCTTAGGCTTCTAGTGTGCAATTCATTATTAATTTAAATATGGAATGTTCTGATAAGGAAGAAATAATTGCCCTATAAGCTATTTTTATTTTTAATAATTATATGTGGGAAGAAGTATCATCAAAACAATGTAGATGACACTAAAGTCTTAATATAATATACTCCGTTCTGTTGAAGAGTTTTAGTATTATAGAATTTACAAACCATGTGAACTTTTGGAAACATCAACCCCTCCCAGAACTTGGGGTATTATTAAAATGAAGTTTCAGTGTTGTTTTTAAAAGTTTTATTTCTGAAATAAAGCTAAAAATCTGAAAAGTGTATGATCTCCTAATAAACAAATTCCTCTGCTTGTTTAGATAGCAGCTTGAAAATACATCATGTTTATTAGATATCACATATTTTCAATTAAAATAATCAGACTAGACTTAACTCATGATCTAGGCCATAGAATTGACCTAGATCAAATTCTTGTTTGGAGTCAAAATGACTAGACATACACCATTTACAGTATTATGACTAACCAGCTGTGCTTTCTAAATTAACCATTCACATACAGAACAATCATAACCCACTTTCATGTTCATTTCCCAGGAAGTTTGGGGACTTCTGGTTTTGCCTGACTAATCTTTTTTTCTTTCTGAGTGGTACCCTTGTGCAGAGAGAATAAAAGCGCATAATAGTGTACCTTCTCAGACACGTGATTAGCTGTCCAGCTCACGCTAGACCGAGGCAGACATCTTAGGGCACTTCCCAGCTCTTGTCTCTGATAGTGTGGGTTTCCAGTCATTTGTTGATTGGTGGTGAGGTATTGCATTGTTCAGAAAAGAGCAACTAATTGCTCAGAAAATCTGAGTTTGGGGAACTAACCATGGATTAAGTTAGCTGAAGCTCCCCGGGTGGATTCTGTCATCTCTTTGGGACTCTATTTCCTGGAATGTTAAATGACAGGGTTGGGTTAGGTGAGTTACAAGATTTATTCCAGTGCTACTTTTTTATGATTCTATAACCAATCTTTCTGCCCCCAGTTGAATGTGCCCGACCAGTAATCATTAGTTAATAGCATATTGATCTGCTTAGCTTAGAGATCACTCCAGCGCTGCTCAGGGTTTGCACTGATGGTTGCTCTACTTGTAGAAGGGAGTGCAATTTGAGGGACTTGGCCCCAACTACTGTATAGAAAGTGTTATGTTTCCCTTTATAAAACTATAACTTAGCTACAGCTAGGTGCTGAGGCTGCATGGTAAGAATGTTAGATGTGTTCCCGCTTTCATGGGGTTTACAGTCTAGCAAATTCATCCCTTTGAATTTTTGCTAAGAAGCTTATCTCTAGCTCTATTTCTATCTCTGTCTCTATGTCTACCTCTATCTCTATCTTTATATCCACCCATGGCAGAAACAAACGGCAAGGGCAGCATGAGGTAACCATCCTGCATAGTCTCTCCTTAAGCTGAGCAAAGAAATGATAGAATGCCTCAGAAACCCACACACCTGAGAAGAGCAGTCGCTGTTAGCAGAGGTAACACTTTGCTTATGAAAGAGCACTAGACTGGGAAGGGAGATGGGGCCCAAACCTGGATTTGCCATGAACTGGCTGCGGGACCTTGTCCTTGCACCTCTTGGAACTTGGCTTCTCCATGAGTAAAACAGGCTGCACCTGGCTTGTGCCAAGTCCATGTGCCTAAGTACTCAAAGTCCAAGGCCACTGTCACTGTTACGATATGGCACTGTTACATATTGGGAAAAAAGTGGCTCTTCCTCAAGGCATTTTACTGCTTCCAACAGAAGATTGTTGTAATAGACAAATCTACAATAATGGTAGTGTTAATGGAACCTCCTTGGTGTGCAGTGTACAACCTACACAACTGTATCTGGTGGTCTTATACTACATCTATCTGGAATGTCAGTTTTACTCAGTGGTAAGTAAAAAAAAAAAGACATTTTTACAGGAAAGCAAATACAAATTCATTATAGATGGCAAATTTGCATGAAATTTTAAGATAAAGACTTTCAGGAAATGCGTTGATACTGGTGAAATGGATGGATGGCAAATGGATGAATGAATGCAGCTGGCTGGAATGACCGTGTTGTATGTCAGACACGACTTTGGTGGCCTCAGAGCTGCACAGTGCAGGTAGTGGTGTGGTCAGCGCTGCTCCTTCCTACTTGGGTGACTTGGGCTCCCTGAGGAAAGGAGACACAGAGCAAACCTCTGCTTCACTTCTTTATGTTATGTTGTCAGTGTGCTTTCCTCAGACGGAGGGTCTGTCTAAGCAGAGGTTCTCCTGCACCAAACCAAGAGCATAAGCGTGGAAAACACGAACCACACAATGCCTTTTCACGTATTAATCCGTACATACTAGAAAAGAAGAAAACATTTTAAAGCAAGAAAAATTGCCATTGCTGAAAAATGTTTTCTGTTCTTCATTCATTTGCATCAATGCAGTTGAGCAAATGAACTAAGTATTCTGAGAAAAAAGTCCTTAAAATGTAGAGGCGATCCTTCTTGTCTGTGTAGACAATGAAGGTGAGCAATGGAGGAACTCTCTGGCCTTGATCCTTTACAGCTGATCTTACTTTTAAAAATTTGCCTCTGGGGACCCAGGAACTGGAGACCGAATGTGTTCACCATTGCCTCCACTCACTGTATTCAAGAGTAACAGGACAGGGACTGTGAAGTGAACTTTAGCAAAGCAGCACAGGTACGCAAAGTGGTCAGGAGAGAGACTCAGTACCACCTGTGTGCTGATGATGTCTGAATGTGTGGAGCCCGAACCCTCCCCTTCTGCCCGCCCAACCCGCTCCGCCCCTCCCCCCTGCCTCTCCTCTTCCCCATCCTGGGAGATGACACCACCATCTGCCTTTCTGCGCAAGCCCAGCGCCGTGGACCATCCTTGCTTCCCCTGTCCTCGCATGCTACATCCAGTCCCAGCATCTTTTCCTCGAAATTCCTCTCTGATCTGTCCACTTTTCACCTCCAGGGGTCCCATGCTAGTTTCAGCCCGGACAACGGCAGTAGTCTCTAAGCTGGTTGCCTTTTTGTGCTCTTGCTCCCCCGTGGCCGGCCTCCCACACAGCAGTCAACATTAGTTTTTGAGTTATTAAGATCACATTACTCAGCTGCTGAAAATAGTCTAGTGGCTTCCCATCACACCTACTGTAAATCCAGATATTTTTTTGTTATGTCATACAAGTCCCTATGTGACTTGTCCCCTCCACCTCTCCAATATCAATTCCTGCCGCTTTCCTTTTCACCAACTGTGTCCCAGTCCCCCTGGCCTTGTTGCCAGTTACTTCATGATCCATGAAAGAAGCCAGATGCAAAAGGCGACATCCATACTATAGATTTGATTTGTGTGACATTCTGGAAAAGGCAAAACTATAGGGATGGAAAACAGATCAGTGGTTGCCAGGGGCCGGGGAGGGACTGACCATAACTTGTCATGAGGGATTTTTGGGGGGGCGATAGAAATGTGCTATATCCTGATTGTGGTGGTAGAAACACGACAATGCATTTGTCAAACTCACAGAAGGTCCGCTAAAAAGGTTACATTTTACTGCATATAGATTATACCCCAAGAAACCCAACTTAAAAAAAACCCAGATTCCTTTCTCTACCAGTCAGTCACCCATGGGTACTGCTCCCTAGGAAGTGTAGAAGGATTTCTTCCCTTTCCTTTCCCGTATTCCCTGCGTCTGTTGGATCTGCCTTGGATATGCGCTCCATAGCCAGGCTTAGAACTCCTTCGAATACCGGTGGTTAAGGCCTGCGTTAGACCTTCTGGAATAAATAGGAGACTCCCTATTGAAAGTGGTATCAGCCTGCGCTTGCCTGACGTCAGGGGAAGGGTCTCTCGGCCAGCGTTTCCCATTGGAGACTCTGAATTCTCATCCAAGCCCTGGACGGTCATCCAGGCTGGTGTTTGCCAGGCGGGTCCCCAGGGTGTCTGGGTGAGGACATCCCCCATGTGCTCGCCTGCTTCATCACCACCAACGTTACATTAAAAATTCACGTTAGTTTAGAATGTTTAATTGTCCAGACTAAAAACATAGTTTAAATTTCCAGACACTGATTTTTTTTTTCCCCAGCAAACATTTGTTAACTGAACAACTCTGTGGGGTACCACACTGGATACTAGAGCCTACAAAGATAACTGCCTACGGTCTCCATAATATGCTCGATAACTAATTTCTTAGAGTCCCCACTGAGCCAATCATCTTGTAAAATTTAGCATTTATAGATCATGTGGTGGTTTCAGTGGAGAGCAATTGTCCTTATTCATAAGTTGAGTAAAACACACATTTGTTTGTTGAGGTTGAGCTAGTGAGTGTTTTGCTCAATATTTTTCAGGACATCCTATTTGGAAATTAAATTTATGTTGGTTAGTTTATGTTATTAAAAGCAAAATCCTTTGTAATAGTGCAGAAAGGTTTTTGGAAGTTAGCTTGATATAACTCACCAGATATCCTTTACTCTTTCCTTCTGGCCTGATACCCTTTCTACATCTTTCTTCTTCACTCTTAGATGTTACTGAGTACCTCTTCCTCTCTGTCTCTTTTAATTGCATCAGTCACCTTTAATTACCTTCTAGTTACATCCTGTCAATCTCACAAATACTGGCTAAGCAGGAGTAGGTTAGTTAAAATACTATAGCTTAATTCCTAGTTAATAGTTGTATCACTGCCTCCATGATTGTTGTTCAGGTTATCTCTGGAAGTTACTTGTTTTATATAAATAAAAGAATGAACTAAAAAAATCAACCACCTAACCAAGCACTAACTAGCCAATGAAGTATAACATATGTATATTAATATTTGCTGTAGCCTGACTTTTCGTCAACAACAGAGTGAGGTTATCATATAGAGTAAATGACAGTGCATATTTAACATATTACTTAGAGTTTTAGAAATCAACAATCTACAAGAGAAAAGAACCAAGAACCAAATTTACACATAAAACGTATTTGCCAGGAGATAATGTGCTAGGCTCTACTTACATTACTTTGCTTAATTCTCATAGTAACTCTGTGAGATGTAAACTGTTGGATTTCTATATTTGCTAATCACTTTTAAGGGAGTATGTCTAGATAGGTAAAATCAACTGAGTTGTTCCCATTGTGTATTCTTTGACCAGATTTCAAGGCAGATCTCTCAACGAAAGGACAACCATTAAGTGTAACAGTTTACAAATCTAATGGGTATTCTGTTCTATTGATACTTTTTTTTTTTAATATTTTATTGGGGAATTGAGGGAGGGAAACAGTGCTGGGGAACTGGAGAAGGGGATCAGCCAAGCTGCTGTTCCCCAGTCTTCATTGTGGAGGGCGCCAGTTGTCATCTGGCTTCCCGTTGGCAGCTCCTGGCCTCTAAACTCAAGGTGCTGTGTTCAATCTTAGCTGTGGGTGGGCATAGCCACCATCCCATGTGGGAGTCGAACCAGCAGCCTTGTTAAGAGGCATACTCTATCCACTGAGCCATCCGGGCAGCAGCTCAGCTCAAGGTGCTGATCCAGTCTTAGTTGCGGGTGGGCGTAGCCCACCATCGAACAGGCAATCTTCTTGTTACACCAGCTGAGCCATCCTGCCACCCGCCGGCAGCTCAGCAATAGCTCAGCTCAGGCGCAGCGTCACTGGCCCATGTGGGAATCGAACCAGTAGCCCTGTTGCTCAGAGCTCGTGCTCCTAAGCCAACTCTTAACCAACTGATTAACCCACTCGGCCGGCCCCGATACTTTAGATTAATTAAATTTTGCTCATAGGTTTTTTTCCCCAATTGATTTAAAGGCTGTTTGCCAGAGTAATTATGCTGTAATGTCTTGGTAACTTAAAATGTCTATGGTAACTTAAAAGAGGAAAAGCCTTCATATGTATTGTCTAAATACACACTGTCACAACAATAGTATATTGATTGATTGTGGGCTATGTACAGGACTTCTGTAGTACCAGATGATTTTAAATGATAGTGCATATACTCTCTTGCCCGGGAGGTAACTTTAGTCTATTGGAATATGTCAGCTAGGATGCTTTTGGCTACCAGTAACAGAAAACCTGACTCATGCTGGCTTGAATAATAAGGAACCTTGTTATCTCACATAACAGGAAGTTCAGAGGAAGGGTGAACTCCAGGGTTGGTCGATAAAGCAAATCTGGAATGTCAGCAAGCCCTCGGGTTATTCCATGTCTTAACTCTGCCGTCCTCTGTTTCATCACTGGCTCATGGAGAGATGGCCCACAACTTCTTGTGTCACTGGCGGCATAGCCACATCCAACAAAGGACCATGAGAGATCTGATCTTTTTATTATTATTAAAGTACAGTTGACATACAAAATTATACGAGAGTTTCAGGGGTACAACATAGTGATTCCACATTTATATCCCTTCCACATTTATGTCACCTCGGATAGTCTAGTACCCATCTGTCACAGATCTGATCCTGGGTCTCCTTTTAGGAGCAGGGGCATTTGTTTCAGGGACTCCTCTCACCCTCTTTCCTTCCTCGCTCAGGCCCGGATGGGGTCGGTCGTGCGCCCATCTCTACGTAGCCACTGGGGAAGAGGTCACTACTAGTTTCAGTGCTTGGGGTGAAGAGTCGACCACAGGGACTGCGTGAAGGATTAAATGCCACAGATACAGTTCAAAATATCCTAGTAGACCCCTTTAAAAAAAAACAGGCCAGTTTAATCTCAATAATATATTTTATTTAACTCAATATTATCTATTGTAAATATCATTTCAACATGTAATGGACTTTTTAAATTATTGAGATTTTTTTTTCATGCATTTCATTTTGACTTAGCCCCACTTCAAGTGCTCAGTAGCCACCCCGCAGGTCTATAGGATGAAGTCCAAGGGCATGTGTCTCCCATCTCATCCTTCCCCACTCACCTGGACCTAAGTCACCGTAACCACACTTGACCGTCTCGCAGTATTGGGTTACTATAATACATCGCATGCTCTCTTCCAAACAACATCTTCCTTTGTTTGCTCTGTTCCTTCTGCCTGGGCCATTCTATCCTTGCTCATAAGAGGAACTTGAATTGTTGGACTCGTCGGATCCAGCCAAGATGTCACCCCAGTCAATAAGCCTTCACCAAACCCACTTTTTCCATTATCCCACCGTTATACTTACCACACTGTTTTCCCATCATCATCATCATCATTATTATTATTATTATTATTATTATTTATTACTGGTATTGGGTTAGCCCACTGGCCAGTGACCTGTATGAGGTGCAGGGCTGTGTCATGGGCCTTAGCATCTCCCTGTCTGCCCTCTGGCACTTAGGAGGCATTCACTACATGTTCATAGGATAGAATTGAACTGAATGACTTGCATTTAGTAGAATTCATTGAGTAGAATTCGTGAGAGAAACAGACTGTTTAGCTCAGTATGCTTTCTCTGGTGGTGGCCTTCCGGGGACATTTTTTGTGAAAACTTCCTGGTACTTCCAAGTGTTGACCTCAGAGTATTTATATGCTCTGAATACATGTAACTAACATTAGAATCTGTCATATCTATTCATTAATTCTTTTACTTGTCGATTTGTAACTTTTAATTTTTTTAACCTATCATGCATATGACTGCATCCTGCTTAGTGTCCTAAATTGCTTTCTTCAAGTTCCAGGGACTGCTTCCTGATTCTTGCATTCCGCAGTGTCATGTAAAAGTCAGTGTTCACTGAATAATGTCTGTCGTTTGGGACTACATTCCTCAGAAGCTAGAGAGGCACGCACTTCAGAGATTTGAGCACCAATTACCCAAGACAAAGCTTTTTCTGTAAATGTACAAGGACTCACTTACGTGACATTGCATAATAACAAGCTGCATGTCATCATCCTGGAGGAGCCCGGGATAGGGCCTTGGCAGCCTGTTACATAGATTCAGATGGTTTTGAACTTCAGCTGTTTACTTGCCCCACATATCAAGCCACAGTCCTTCGTGCCATGGGGCCTTGAAACAGAGGGTGTGATCACTGCCTTTAGAAGCTTCTAGAAGGTCCTGGAGCTGCACACCTTCAAAACATAACTTGACTTTTTTTTTCCTGTTTATGAAATAGGTTGCTAAGAGAGACATTAAAAAGCCACATCAGGGCCGGCCGAGTGGTGCGTTGGTAAAAAGCTGGCTTGGGACGCCAGAGGCCCCCGGTTTGGATCCCACATATGAGGGCCAGTGACACTGCCCTCTACAGCTAAGATGCTGGACATCAGCTCAACCTGGAGCTGGGCTGCCATGAGTTGCCGGCGACAGCATAGGCTGCAGCCGGTGCTGCAGTGGGTTGCCATGGGCTACCGTGTATAGCCAGCAGCCAGCGTGAGCGGCCAGCAGCCGCCGTGAGCAGCTGTCCAGAAGCCGGTGACTGATCTGCTTCGCCCGGGAAGAGCGCAGTGATGGTGCCAACTTGGTCCAATGAAGCAATGTCCTCCACAACTAGACTGAAGAACGAAAGGGACAGCAACTTGTCTGTTTCCCTTCCCCCAATTCCCCAGTGCTATTGCCATCCCCCAATTACCCAATAAAAATCTTTAAAAAAACCCCACCACATTAGTTATTTCTTTTGCTGACATTTAACTTGCTTAGATAAAATTCCCATTTTATACAAATACATCTTATAGTTAAGGAATTCAATCATATCTTTTTTTGCTTTACATTTTCTGTTTTAGTAATTAGCCCCGTAATTCACAGTGTTTTTATGTTTTTGTTATTTTAGTTGTTTTTTTAATTGACATATAATTGACATAAAATTGTATGAGTTTCAGGTGTATGACATAATGATTTGATACATGTATATATTGTGAAATGTCATCACAATAAGGTTAGTTAATATCCACCACCACACATAGTAGCACATTCAATCATGTCTTCAAAAAAAAATTATTTCAGCAGGAAAAATCACCAGAAACAACTTTTCACCACTGGATAGTTATTGCTAATTAATGGAATAGGACTCAGCAAACCATGGTCCGCGGGCCAAACCCAGTCTATCACCTGAATTAAGAGTGGTTTTTAGGTTGGGTTGAAAAAACAAAAAAAAAAAAAACCAAGGGTAATAGCTCATGACATGAAAATTACATGGAATTCAAATTTTAGTGCTCAGTGTTCCAAAAATGAAGTTTTGTTGGAACAGAGCCCCACCCATTCGTTCAGGTATTGTCCATGGCACTTTGTCTCTATAGCGGCAGACATGAGCATTACAGCAGAAACCTTACAGGCTGCAGTGCCTAAAATACTTACTATCTGCCACTTTCCAGAAAAAGTTGCTGCTCTCATCCCTGGACTAGAAGGAAGGAACAGTAGGAATTCATCTTATGAATTTTATATCAAATGTTATTTTAATCGTGATCACTCAGAGTTCACTCCCTTTCGGAAAGGAGCCCGTTTTCTGGAAATGTTGCCCATATGACAGCACCATTAGACTTGATTGTGAATTTTGGATTTATTTACTCTACCATAGAAACCAATTTCATTCTCTAAGGGAATAATAAATAAGTCTGTCTTCATCAGTATTCATCAGAGCGTTGAAAGAAAGCTTACCCACAGCAAAGGTTATTTTTGTCTTCTTTCTGAAATCCTGTTTAGAAACACTTCATAGCTGGACTTTTTTTTTCTTCTTTTTTTAAGTAGTAAGGAATTTTCTGTTGTTTCCATAGTGATCTTGCACTTCTTGCATTTCAGATATGTAAGCAGTTTCCAGAATGAACAGCAAGTTATAGGGGAAGGCAGTGGGGAAGATTGAATATTATGTATTTTATAAACAACTCATAATTCCAATTTATGCCTAGGACAACATGACCACATTTCTGAGAGTTTGCATATATCCAATGATATTGCGCACACAAGTGACTTATTAACTTGGCCTATAAAATAATTTTGGACCACAGTCAAAACCCATGAATTTAATTTATTTCTCTCCTTCCTCCACTGTTTTTCTCCCTAAAGTGATGAATAACAGTTATTTTAATCAACAGAAAGTGTGAAATCTTAGGTTTAAAAAACTCCTGACTTTTCCCAGATAGCCTCAAAAAGATTTTGTGTGGTTATTTGCTCTGTACCTCTGCTTGCCAGCTCAACAGATAGATGATCTCTTTGAAGATAATTGCACATTCATGCTATCGTAGGAGACAAATGAAAGTCTAAGTAGAGTCCAAAAGTTTTTCTAGATTTTTCTCCCTAGTAAGTTTTCTTCGATTTTAGACCTGCATACATACTCCATAGTAGTTCCTTAATTTTTAATTCAGTATTCTAATTTCAAATTATTTAAGTAGGAATTTAATAGTCCTACTGTTCTGTAGGTCTATATATTTGAGGTTAATTTGAAGATCATTGGAAAAATATTCTAAAAACTTTTCTGTTAACAGTTCATACTAATGAATCATAACCAGATACATTATGAAGCCAGTAAATGCCATATGTGTATAATTGGCTAAATGGATGTGAAAGTTATAGTGGAAAGCTGTTGCCTATATAGACTTTTCTAAAGTGACGATCAATGGAATATAGTTCCCTCGGCCACAGAGTTGAGAGCATTATTCCCACTGGAGGTCACTTTTACAACCTAAAGAGTATTACCTTCCTTGTAAACTCAAATTATGGTGTTGTATATGATTTATTACACTATTTAAAACCAAAAAAAAAAATCCAGTAACCTTTTCTCTCTTAGCAATATACTTTCAATTCAGTCACGCCTCTCCCCATTTTCAAAATTCCTTTTTAGACAAATCAGTTACTGGTGGTTTTTCAGAATTTTCAGTTTTATTCTTTCATTGGTAATAGATTATTTGGCCTGCATTCTTTGTTTCTAAGTTGGCAGCTAATTCCTTTTCAGACCTCATACTTTGAAAATACCATTCAGGTAATTGGCTTTTCTTTTGCAAACTCTAATGGAAAGACTTTGAAGACATTTTTAAACCCCAAAATATTTAACGTATGAAATGAAATAATAAGAGCCAATGTAGTGATTTAAAAATGCCTCTATCACATTTCATCCACAGTACATAAATGTGCTACCAGCAAACCTGGTACCTTTTAGTAAGAAGTGTCGCCACTCTACCAAGACCCACATTTAAATTTCTAACTCTAAAAGACTCATTTGTTGATAGTTTTCCTACCTAGTTCAGCTAACCATGTATGCAGAGAGAGGTCATACCTTCACATAGGTTCGTGCTGTAGTAGGAAGCATAATAAGACATTTTTAAGCTCAGGGACCAAGTTGCCTGGTTGTCAGTCTCGTGTTGCTGATCTGTTTCTGCTTCCTGTACAACTGTCTGCTGGGCTCCTCGCCTAGCAATTTCCTTAATGTCTGCTGAGCTGATCCTACCACCTTAACTTGACCTCTGACTCCGGGTTACTTACCTGGCGTCCCTGCTGGTTTGTGTCTCCCACTAGGACTTCTTTTCTCTCTGATCTCGTACCGCCTTTCTGCTTCCTTTACATTGGCTTCTGATTGTCTCCTCTTCTCGCCTGTGCCTTGCCTTTCAACGACTCATTGCCCCCCAAATCCAGAACTTCATGATTAACAGAAGTCCATTTTATAGACGTTATAATCTACAGTCGTTATAAAATCCAGATAATACCAATGTACTTATTGGTAGAACTGATATTCGGTCTGGGCCCCTGAAATGGTTGTACCAATTGTTAAAATGTTTAAATACTTTCATACTACTTGTCAGATAGCTGATGGCCCATGTTTCACTCCCTGTCATCATGGCCTCGTGTCCAGGATCTCTGGGACCTCCCCCACGATCCGGGAACTAATAGGACATTTATTAGGCCAGCGGGAGCTTTCAGGACTGTGTTTTGTTGCCTTATTTTTTGGGTTGGTGTTGATGCCACACTAATTATTAAATGTTTTTAATATCACCTCTGCATTCAGAGGTATATGTAGAATTAGTTCTTTGAGGCATGGGGGTGAAAGACATCCCAAAGTGATCATTTTTCTTAAAAGATTTTTGAAAATTTCCATAGGAAATCAAAAAGCATTTTATTTATTTAGCAGTTATGTACTAAGCACCAGCTATATGCCTACCACTGTACTGGATACCAAGAAATTGTTATTATTTTGTAAATGGGGAAAGCCCTTACACCAACTGTCATTAAAGTTGGAGGGAGGGCATACAGGAACTCTGCTCAATTTTACTGTGAATCTGACATTGCACTAAAAATAAAGTCTATTTAAAAAGGAAAAAAAAGCTGGAGAAACAACAAAACATATACCGGGGGTGCCAAAAATATGTATACAAGTGGACACTTTGGTCAACATTGCTCAAGCAGTGATTCGCCCTCATCAGAAGTGTCTGGATGCTGATGGGAACCACTTTGAGCATCTCTTGTAATTGCAGAAGTCAAACGTGACTGGTATTCATCTTTTGTTATTGGTATATACTGAGTATTACAATTTTAATAGTTTTTTCCTTCTTAAAATGTGCATACGTGTTTTTTTTTGGCACCCTCTTTGTAGAACAGTTGAGGACCAATTGCAAAGCAGCATGATTCAGTGTCAGAAACATTTTAGAAATCTATATATGTATCTATGAGTATTGAAAGGCTGTGGAGTATGGAAATGATCAAGAGCAGAAGAATTCACTTGATGAAGCTTTTTTGAGTAGTTGGCGGACTATAAATTGAAAGATGAATTATATGTAAGGGCTTTCCATATAGGGGAAACAGCATGAGAAGAAATAGAAACATGGGAGTTGGCAAGGAATATGTAGAAGAAAAATGCAGCTTGGTGGGAGCCCCAGGAATAAATGACGTTGCGTATGATCACGGCCGTTATGTACGTTCTTGAAAGCTGGGTTGAGCAGCATGATTTTATGTTCTTTGAAGCCAAGAACCATTTTTCAGTTAAGGGCAAGGGATATGGCTAGGCTGGTATCTCTAAGATCAGTCTGATAGCCAGATGCAGAACTGACAGGGATGGGCAGGAAGGCTTCTATCATACCATAGTAATTCAAGAATGAATGGGTGCTGCTTACCTTGATGGGTGTGAGTAAACATGGCAAGGATGGCAGCATTTCTCCTGGAGTGACATGGGGGAGAAAGAATCAGCAGACCTGGGTGACTAGCCGAGTCTGTTGAAAAAGAAGCAGCAATTAATAATGGCTTTAAAGGGCAGCTGGGTGGCTCAGTTGGTTAGAATGCGTGCTCTGAACAACAAGGTTGCTGGTTCAGTTCCCACATGGGCCAGTGAGCTGCGCCCTCCGCAACTAGATTGAATGAAGACAGTGACTTGAGCTGAGCTGTCGCTGAGCTGCTGGTGGGCGACCGGATGACTCAGTTGGTTAGAGCATGTGCTCTTAACAACAAGGTTGCCGGTTTGATTCCTGCATGGGATAGTGGGCTGCACCCCCTGCAACTAGATTGAAGGACGACGACTTGATTTGGAGCTGATGGGTCTTGGAAAAAATGCACTGTTATGTAATAAATTTTTTTTTAAAAATGGCTTTAAAGACAGACTAGCAGTATGCAGAGTGAGAGCTGGGCACATCTTTCCAAAAAGCAACAGTAAAACTGGATGAAATTGTCAAAACAGCAATTTTAAGACGCTGGATATTGACCAAAGTCATTCATCAAATGGGGAAGTACTTGTGTTTAGAAAAACTACTGAACTTCAGGTAAGAAAAGTATGAGTCTATGGTTTTCTTGCCTGGAGTTTCTCCTGTCCCCCACCTCCAGGCTCAGCACAGTAGTTCTACAAGAGCAAAGGAAAGTCACAAAAACCAGCAGCTTCCCTGGAAGAGTGGCCTCACTTGATTGGAAGTGGAATGTGAAAAACGCCACGCCCAGTGGCATAGTGAATAACAGTAGACATCTTGGTAGCAAACAAACAGGAAAGTCATCAATGGATTAACAGACTAGCCTGAAATTTATAGGAAGATTCAGGAAACGATATCGTGATAGGAGGCCTTGATAAACCCAGCACATCATCCTGGCTGACCGCAAGGCTTCATACATACACAGGAGAGACCAGAGAGGTCCCCAGCTACCTACCCATCCCTGGAAGATGGTGAGATTCTGCACATGTGCAGAAGAGATGCGAGGGGTCCTGGCAGAGAGTAAATGCCAAGGCAGACTTGACAACAGCCTGGACTTTTTTTTTTAATCTTTTATTTTTCAATTGTAGTTGACATACAATAGTATATTAGTTTCAGGTGTACAACATAGTGTTTCGACATTTGTATAACTTACGAAGTGATCACCCTGATAACTCTAGTACCCATCTGACACCACACATAGTTATTACAATATTATTGTCTATATCCCTATGCTGTACTCTACATCCCCATGACTATTTTGTAACGACCAATTTTTACTTCTTAATCCCCGTCACCTTTTTCACCCAGCCCCCAACCCTCCTCTCCTCTGACAGCCCTCAAAATGTTCTCTGTATCTATGAGTTTGTTTCTGTTTTGTTTGTGCATTTATCTTGTTCTTTAGCGTCCACATATAAGTGAAATCATATGGTGTTTGTCTTTCTCTGACTGACTTCACGTAGCATAATGCTCTCTAGGTCCATCTATGTTGCAGATGGCAAGATTTCATTCTTTCTGTGGCTGAGTATTATTTCATTGTATATATGTACCACTTCTTTATCCATTCATCTATTGATATACATCCAGGCTGCCTCCATATCTTGGGTATTGTAAATAATGCCGCAATGAACATGTGGATGCATATGTTTTTTTGAATTAGTGTTTTGGGTTTCTTCGGGTAAATACTTAGAAGTGGAATTGCTGGGTTCTTCTTTGTCTCTTGTTATAGCCTTTGTTTTAAAGCCTATTTTGTCTGGTATAAGTATTGCTACTCCAGCTTTTTTGTTTGTTTGTTTTCATATTCGTGAAATATCTTTTCCCCATCCCTTTACTTTCAATCTGTATGTGCCTTTCGATCTGAAGTGAGTCTCTTGTAGGCAGCATATGTAAGGGTCTTGTTTTCTTATCCACTCTGCCACTCTCTCTATCTTTTTATTGGAGCATTTAATCCATTTACTCTTAAAGTAATTGTATATAGATACATAGTTATTGAAAAAATTTTTTTTTTAAGATTTTTATTGGGGAACTGAAGGGATGGGAACAGTGCTGGGGAATTGGGGGAAGGGGAACAGACAAGTTGCTGTCGTTTTGTTCTTCAATCTAGTTGTGGAGGATGTTGCTTCACTGGCCCAAGTTGGCACCATCATTGCACTCTTCTCTGGTGAGGCAGATCAGTCGCCGGCTTCTGGACGGCCGCTCACTGCGGCTGCTGGCCACTCACGCTGGCTGCTGGCTACACACGGTAGCCCATGGCAACCCACTGCCACAGGGGCTGCAGCCTACGCCGTCACCAGCGACTCACGGCAGCCCAGCTCCAGGTTGAGCTGCTGTTCAGCATCTTAGCTGTGGAGGGCAGTGTCACTGGCCTTCATATGTGGGATCCGAACCGGGGCCCTCTGGCTGTCCCAAGCCAGTTCTTAACCATCGCGCTACTCGGCCGGCCCTGAAATTTTATTATTTATATTTTTGATCTTTTTTTTTCTTCTTTGTCTCAGAGAAGTCAGTCACTTGTAATACTGGTTTGGTGGTGAAGAACTCCTTTAGCTTTTTCTTGTCTGGGAAGCTCTTTATCTGTCCTTCGATTCTAAACGATAGCTTTGCTGTGTAGAGTAATCTTGGTTGTAGGTCTTTGCTTTTCTTCACTTTGAATATTTCCTGCCAGTCCCTTCTGGCCTGCAAAGCTTCTGTTGAAAAATCAGCAGACAGTCTTATGGGGGCTCCCTTGTAGGTAACTAACTGATTTTCTCTTGCTGCTTTTAAGACTCTTTTTGTGTTTAACCTTTGGCATTTTAATTATGATGTGTCTTGGTGTGGGCCTCTTTGGGTTCATCTTGTTTGGGACTCTCTCTGCTTCCTGGGCTTGTATGTCTATTTCCTTCACCAGGTTAGGGAAGTTTTCCTTCATTATTTCTTCAAATAGGTTTTTAATTCCTTGCTCTCTCTCTTCTCCTTCTGGTATCCATATGATGTGAAATTCGGTATGCTTGATGTTGTCCCAGGGTACCCTAAACTATCCTCATTATTTTGGATTCTTTTTTCTTTTTGCTGTTCTGATTGGGTGTTTTCTGCTACTTTATCTTCTAAATTGCTGACTTGATTCTCTGCTTTATCTAATCTACTGTTGACTCCCTCTGATAGGTTCTTTATTTCAGTTATTGTATTCTTTATTTCTGACTGGTTCTTCACTTGATCTTAGCCAAAAGGCCGAGAAGCGATGACTGGTTCTTTTTTATGTTTTCTACCTCCATTTTTATGTTTTCTATCTCTTTGTTGAACTTCTCCCTGAGGTCACTGAGCATTCTTATAACCGATGTTTGGAACTCTGCGTCTGGTAGGTTGCTTGTCTCTATTTTGTTTAGTTCTTTTTCTGGAGTTTTGTTCTTTTCTTTCATTTGGGACATGTTTCTTTGTGTCATCATTTTGGCTGCCTCCCTGTGTTTGTTTCTGTGTATTAGGTACGGCTGCTCTGTCTCCTGGTCTGGGTAGAGTGACCTTATGTAGTAGGTGTCCTGTGGGGCCCTGTGGCATAGTCTCCCTGGTCACCTGAGCCGGCTGTTCCCGATATGCCCTTATGTTGCAGTTGAACCTTGATTGCTGTTGGCATGTCGGTGGGAGGGATTGACCCTCAGGCTGACTGGCTGTGAGGACTGACCTTGACTAGAACTTTGAATGTGATCCCCAACCCAAATACAGATTTATTGGCAGAGAGTAGAAGCTTTATTGGATTAGGGTGTTTGAGCATAAGCACTGACCAATCATTGACTGATGACTAAATGATACAGGTATAAGGGTGTCCCCTAGAAAGCCATGTTTAAATATAAAAACAAAAATAATCTTTTTTTAAAAACTGAGAAGAGACACACGCAGCCAAGCACCGATTGTTGCTCCACCTGCCTCTGGCTCACGCTTCCTCCTGCTCAGCCCAATAAACTGATCCCAACGCCTGATTGTTCCTTTGGCTGAACTGGTTTCGTCACTTTTCACATACTTCAAAAATACAGTTCTCTGCCATTTTTAACCCTGGCCTGCACTCCAGCTCCAATTAAGCCTGCGGAAGTGGCCCAAAAGGAGAGCCCATTCTTTGATTCTTTTGGAAGATGATGACTTAGGTTTTTGACACATTAAATGTCAGTTCCAGGAATGAGATTCAGTAGCTACCTGAAGATTTGAGATTAGAACCACAATGACAAATCAAGGGTAAAGATATAGATTTGGTCTCCACATAAGTGAAAAAAGCAGGAATGAGCCAAAACACAAACCATGTGAAAACCACAAGGTAAGGAGATTGGCAATAAGGAAAAGTTCAGGGGTTTTTTTTCCAGGGTTACAAATTATAAATTTATATAAGGTTTTATTTTACCTTGAATTCTCTAGGTTAATCATTGTAATGGAAACTAACTCCTTGAAAGAAAACCAACAGATAACAGAACAGACCAGTTTGGAGAAATTACTTAAGGTTACCCCCCCAAAAAAATGTTATCTAAAATCCGCAATAGGAAAGAAAAGTATGTTTGATCATGTTCTAAAGGAAGACAATCCTTGCACAAAGCACAAGCCTAATGATGCAACTGCCTCCTCCACTAGGTGGCAAAAGTAAGCTGCAGAGAGAGAGAGCACAGCAGGGCTCTAAACCCTGCTTTGTCACTTCTGAGTGATGTGTCCTTGAACCGTCATTTTGAAAAATTCAAACACTGTACATTTGAAATACGTAGTCTATGCAATACCTAAAATTCCCTGTAAAACAGAGGGAACGGTGAAGATACATACCGTGTGTGGGTTTTGGGCAGCAAACACTTGTGAATGTTTTGGGACACAACATAAAATATTTACGTAAAATGCTAAAGAGAAAATTACTGTGGTCATTCACAATTTTGTCCAAGAGTTCTTGGAAAACCCTAAGTATTGAAGAGCCCTGAGCTAAATGATCGACTCTGTGTTAAGTAAGCCACCCTACCTGGCACTCGCCAGGCCATCAGAAACCCTCTTTAAATTAACATGTTGCTGTAGGTTGCTTTCCCCTCCGGACTTGCATGAATATAAAAAGTTTCTGAGGTCTCATCAATTACCTGGGACGGAGAATATGCTTCAGAATAGCCTGAGATACAACAGCATGTTCCAAGCGTGCTAGTCGAAGATTTTCTTTAGTAGGGTCACCAAATAATGGTCCACTTTCATTTTTCATATTAACATTCGTAGTGATTTCCCTTCTCTTAGGGGTATATTTTTTCCTTCTTTTTATATATGTTTTACTTTGTCCTTCAATCCTCAGATATCTTTGAAAACGCAGCAGACTTAGTGCTTTCGTTCTGATAGAAACTGACCCCCTCCCTGAGTCCAGGAGAACCATCAGAGAGCGGTGGAGCCTCCCTGAAGCTGTCGTCCTGTGCAGCCAGGAACAGCATACAGTGGAGGGGAACATTTCCAGAATCTCAGACAAGAGGCAAATGTTTAGTTTGTCTCCCTCAAGTATGTGCTCAGATATTCATTAGCGCTGCATCACTTAATGTTCTTATTTAATATTCTAATAAAAAAAGCAGCTAGTCATTGATTCATCCATTCAACAAATATTTATTTAGGATCTTGGTGTGCCAAAAATAAAAAAAGGTACTGTTTCTTTTTAAACCAGAGGCCAGGTGCTAGACTGTTTTGTTGTCTTAGATGAGTAATTTTCAAACCGTGATTCACTCTGTAGGTCAGTTCCATGAAAAGAATCCCTGTTTTATTAATTTTGCCATTACAGGCTTCTCAGTTTATGTAGATGATAGAGCCCTGAGCAGAAAATCAGGTGTCGTCTCAGGAAATGAGCCTCACTATTCCTTTCAGCCTCATTGATTTGGAGGCTTTAAAATTTGACCGCTTTAATCGGGCAGTAAAGAATCTATTCAGCAAAACTTCATTATAAAGCACTTCGGTGTACCATGGACTCATTTCTGTTTTATGCCAAATGACGCCTCCCGCGAATGCTTTGATGTGCAGTATATCTTTTTCAGAGTTATGAGGAAACCCATCATCCAGGGCCTATTGCTTAGTCCCTGGCATCAGTATGCTGAGTTCCTGCTGCCTCATTTCATGAATGAGACTGATCTCTGCTTTCACCTCCAATTGAAATTATAATTGAGAGATTCATCATTTCTATTGTTGGCTTTTGAGAGGAGATTACAAGACAGAAACAGCTTTTGCCACTGGTTCCTACAGCGATGGTTCAAATAAGCATAAATCCAGAATAAAAGATTACGATTCCATAAAAGTTAATTCACGCAGTAAACCTTTATTGAATGCTGCCTCCAGGGCAGTGAGGGGATAGGTGGGTACCTGGACCTAAAGATGTGTATAGGCATGGATGCCGCCCCGAGGACTGATCGCCATGGAGAGAAGAAAATCTCGAATGTGAGGGAAAGACACTTGGCCTGTGAGAAGCCTCAGCAAATGTTGAAGGAATCTGGGGGACAGGACAGCGATGATGTTTGACTGAGAACATTTGATGCAGAAGGCCGCCTGCTCTGTAGAGACTGAGGGAGGAATCCAATTGCCTTCTGGGCAGCAGAGGAAAACGGCATTTAGTGGAAGGCGTTAGGTCTGGTGCTGGGGCTGGCATGAGCCTGGGTGCTGAGTGGGAGCATGAGGCTCATTTGGTAGAAAGAACCCTTTGGTTGGAGTATAGCACTGGTCTTTAGATAGTAGTGGGAACCAGGACTAGCATGAGAGATAGAGGTCAGACTCTGAAGTGTCCTGGACGCCAGGACAGAAAATTTGGATTCCATCTAGTGAGTCATGAAAAGCCACGAAAATTTACAAATGCACAAAGCTGTTATGGCTAATGACCTGGCTTAGAGCTTATGCAACATTTCTATTAAGTGAGAAATAATTTAGCTAATTAACTTGAGGAATATCTTTTTTCTAATTCTGAAATTCTGTGGAATAAATAATATAATGCCGCCCTGTTGAGAACATAATTTACTACTCCATGGCTCCAATCATTTAGTTCTTTCCTTTAATTGGGAACGTATATTCTATACCATATTATGCAGCAAAGGAAAACCTACTGTATCATGGGTGTTAGTTCTGCTCCTCATCAGTTATTACACATAAAATTTTTTTTCCAACTTTAAGAAAGTATTTTTCAAAAATTAGATAGTTAGATCCTTGGGTGTTTTGAATACCATTGGAAGGAACTGTAAGAATCATCTTTTGTGTGCCACTTCTGGACAACACTCCCCCTCCCCCCCACAAAGTGGTTATAACAGAAACTCCTGTGTTGCTCCTTTGTGGAATAATAGGTACTTTACCAGGATTAGCTACTCCTGGAGAAGAAACAACAGATAATTGAAAACGTCTTAATTTACATTTATATTTTAGTTGACTTTTGTGGGCCAAAAGACAAATTGCAAGGGGCCTTGGTCAAAGAACAATGATCTTAATAAACATGCTTTTGAAAAAATACTTGTTGAATTTTATACTTTTTTTTTCCCTTTTAAGCCTGGAATTGCAGATTCCATGATAAGGAAGGGAGAACAAAGGCAGAGAGAAGTCGAAGGTTCTTTCCCTGGAAAAACAGTTTAAACATTAAAATAGAATATGCTTAGAAAATGGACCTAAGCCTTTACCTTTAGAAGTTTAGAGTCTGGGAAATGTTTTACTTACACTGGCTGGGGAAGATTTATAGAGAAATGAAATGCACCACTACTTCCATTGGTAAGACATCTGGACTGTGTGCATGCGAGTGTATAACATAATAGCAACAAATGTAATATTTAAAATTTTAAGACATTAAATATAAATACATTGAATATAAATACACAATTCTAAAATAGGTCCGTGCTTGGCCATTAGTATCTATTTTCTTTGTATAGAAAGATATTTCCATCTTAAACCCTAATGTTCTTCAAGATAAATTTATAAGGTCTAAAGTACTTAGTTATCTTTTTCTTATTAAATAACATTTTAACGAGAGTTTAATGCTTTTATTTAGTAAATACCCAACTGGGGAGGTATCCAGTTTTCTTTTAGTAGGAAAGTTTGCACAAAAGAAGTGTTTTCTGATTACCGATTAGTTACTTTGAAGTATCTGGCAGATTACATCAGCCTCTTATTTGAATCGGTACTGCAAGAAGACATCTATTGTACATCATTAGCGATGCATTAAATTGGTTATTTATGTTTTAAAATCTATGCATAGTAGACTCTTTTGTGTTTGCCTTCGAAGACTGCTGTTTTAATAAGACATTTTGAAATGAGTCAAGTTGTCTTTTTGGCTTAGTTGATGCACCACTAGAGAACCCAAAGATTTTAGCCTCTAACCAGCCACCTCCTAGGTTTAGTACAATGTGAGAAAATAGTGCAAATTACTTTATATTTTAAGGAAAAAAAATTCTTACATGTTATTTGTATAATCGCTTTATAGTCACAACTAAGAAAATAATAAGAAAGATGACATTGATCACATCACTAGGCTCAAGTTGAGTTTTCAGAACATTTGAACATATTGAGATTAAAATATACTGTGCTATTTTATCATGCACATCTACCGTAATAAATAGAGGTCTCTTCCTGTGGCCACTAACATCATATAGTTATTTTTATCATTGGAATTATAACTAAACCGTGTGCTGGAAGTCTTATTTCCAAGCTTCTATTAAAAAAATTGTACACGATGAAAAGCAGAGGACCAGTAATATTTGTTACTAATAACTGGCAGGATGAGTATATTTGGCTAAAAGTTTCCCACAATTTACTGTGTAACTTAATACTAGTAATAATTTAACTCGAGCAATGGTTAAAAGTTTTTGTTTGTGTAGTGGCTAAACATATACTAGGCCGTATTAGCTGGACAGGCAGACTGGCAGAGAATGGGTCTCATGCTTTTCTGAATCGCTTTAACTGCTCAACACACAGATGTTATTTAATAAAGATTCTCAATGATAACCTCAGGTCTGAATTCCCTGAGAAAATAAAGGATAAATAAAATAAAGGGAGGTGCCCCAGCCTCACAGTAATCCTTACGAGCACCGATCTCTTATCTCTACATCGCTTGCCTTTGATAAGGAGGCATCACTCCTGATCAGTCATTCCTCACCTCTGTGGTCTTGAGCCCATCTGCAATATCTGCTTCTCCTGTGGCTGGGTTTCCCAGCAGCTACCATCTACCTTTAGCCTCTCCAGTGGCTTCTTTTACCCAACTTACAAATATCTCCCTCATTCTAAAAAAAGTCTCCCCCCCTCCACTCTGCCTTCCTTTCTGAGCTATTATATTATTTTCTTCCTTTCCTCAGTTGCCCAGTTTGTTCTACTTTCTCACTTCTTATTCACAGTAGACAGACAGTGAATGCAGCGTGATTTCCACGACAACCACCACAATGCCACCGTGGTCACCATTGCCCTACCAATTGCCAAACAGCAGGGCCTGTACTCACCCTCATCCAATCCTTTCTGCAGGATGGCTTCTCCACTGCATGAAACCCTCTTTCGTCTTGACTTACCTTTTTCTTTGACTCCTTGTTTTCTGATGGCCCCATAAATGTTGTTGTACCCATGTCTTATCCTAGGTTCCTTGGTTCCCTCTGTGTCCTATCCACTTCTGTGAATTACATTATTGTCCACATTTTAATGCCTTCCCAATCTCCATATTTAACTGTGAGTCCCTGTATCAACAAGGTTTCTCCAGAGAAACAGAACCAATAGGATGTATGTGTGGAGAGGGGGATTTTAAAGAATTGGTTCAGATAACTGTGGGGGCTGGCAAGTCCAAAATCTGTTATGGTCTTGAGGCAAAATTTCCTCTCTGGGAAATCTGCTTTTGCTTCTCAGATTTTCAACTGATTGTATGAGGCCCACCCACATTATCGAGGATAAAATCTCCTTCACTTAAAGTCAGTTGATTATAAATGTTAATTACATCTACAAAAGACCTTCACAGCAACATCGAGTGTTGGGCACGAGAGCCTAGGTGACATAAAAATAACCATTACACTCCCTTACCAACTCCAGGCTTATGTTTCATGGGCTGGTTGGAAGACGTGTAGATTGAGATTTGACACTTGGTCTTACACTCACAGGCTGGGTTACCTTGGGCAAGTTTCTTAATCTCCCCAAATAGCAATTTCCTTGTTTACAAAGCTATAATTATTGGTCTTTGTGTTTGTCTTCATGATGATCTTCCTTTTTTTTTTTAAGATTTTATTGGGGAATTGGGGGAAGGGGAACAGACAAGTTGCTGTCCTTTGGTTCTTCAGTCTAGCTGTGGAGGATGTTGCCTCACTGGCCCATGTTGGTATTGTGATCATTGCGCTCTTCCCGGGTGAGGCAGTCACTCGCCGGCCATTGGACACCCACTCATGGTGACTCCTGGCAGCTCACGAAAGCTCACGCTAGCTGCCGGCCAGCCCCACTGCAACCTACGCCATTGCTGGTGACTCACAGCAGCCCAGCTCCAGGTTGAGCTGTTGTTCACCATCTTAGCTGTAGAGGGCAGTGTCACTGGCCCGCATGTGGGTGGGATCCGAACCAGGGCTCTGCTGCTCAGAGCTGGCATCCCAAGGAAACTCCTAACCAACGCACCGCTCGGCCGGCCTGATGGTCTTCTTTTTAGAACAGCCCCATGCCTATCATAGTGCCAGTTATATAAATACTTGATGAATGAATGGAGTGCCTAATAAATGAAAGCAAGAAAAAGACTTCAGTTTTGATGTCACCTAAATGGAGACTTCAGTATCAGATTAAAAGTTCCTAACGAATTCCTCTAGTTAAAAAAAAAGTAAATGTGTCTATATACTCTATGCAATGTGTGTGTGTGTGTGTGTGTGTGTGTGTGTGTGTGTGTGTATGTGTGTGTTTACTTATAGAGTGAATGCAGGTCATATACTTTATATATACATACTATATACCGTACAGTGTATATAATCCATGGCCATTCGTGCACAACATTGAACACCTCCTAAGTACCAGGCAGTGTGCTAGGCATGTGCCACACAGTGAGTTTCCCTGTGTCATCTTTGTTACTTTCCACTGGCCTCTGATGTGTAATACGTGAGTGCCTGGAGGAATAATAGGTAACTACAACATATCAATAATGTCTACCTTTCTTCCTCCAGAAATGAGACAGTATTTTGTGTCAGGCTGGTTCTGTTGAATGCTGCTTAAATAATATAAGTCATGTAGAAAGTTAACTTCAAATGACATGATTTTTATCTTACAGGCAAATTTACAAACACAGTACATCTTATGCTAGTTATGAAGGGATCAATATGTTGTTATGTTGCCACCTACAAGTATGAATTGATGTCGTTGGCTTTCACTATATAATGTTGAAATAAATTTTAGACATTTGCAGAAACACCTTTTGTATTTTGACAAAGCAAGCATACAGGGTGTTTTCTGAACTTTTTAAAAGAAGAATTCTATTACATAAGGGTTTGTAATGATACAGAAACATGTGAATGTGCAATTATTCTCTTAGAAATTTGAGAGGGAATGAGACGATTTAAAAGATTATAGTAATGTGAGAGAGTAATTTATATGATTTTCATAAAGTTTGGTATAACCAACTCCTAAGCTAATCGAGATGATGTATGATAGTACCTGGAGATAACTTTGCAGAGGTCTGTTGCAAGGATAATTGATAATTGAAAAGTTGTCCTGTGATGTAAGTGGGTTCTACTTGAGTCTTTAAATTACTAAAGGATACCTAGCTAATGGTTTATACATTTTTCTCAATTATAATCTGAATAGCATCACCTGTTTTAATGAGAATGGCCTTTCGCAGTAATAAGTGGCCAAGAATTGGTAATGATATCTATTATTGAACATTGATTTGCTTGTGCTGTGGTTCACTGATATGAAACACTTTAATAGCCTTGATAATTTAGACTAAATGAAACAAAGCAGAGATTAAAGAGGCTTTATCACTGTAGTAGTAATTTTGGATGTTTATTCATTTGAAAGGCAGTCTTATGATTCTTAGGAAGATCTAAACTTATGATTAAGGCTAAATCTGCATCATATCATATGAGATGGGGACTTGGAGGTTAGTTAACAGACTGAAGCCAATTTAATAGATTAAGCAATCCACTCTCTGTGGGCTTGAGTTCAGAAGATAATTGCCAGCTCTTTACTTCTTAATGATTGTTCAGTGTTAGTAAAAACCATCTAGAGTTTAAAAATGCCAGATAAGATAGGAAATTAATGAACCTTTCCTGATGAAAGTAGGTGTTCCATGGAAGCATTTAACCTGGGATTTTCATATGCTTGTGCTGAATTTTATACTAATAATAGATTAATTTTGACAATAAAGTAGTAATAAAGTTTTTAAAACTGAAAGAACTGTTAGGAACTGTCTAACTCTATGCTGTATTTTGTCCAGTATGTTACCATCAGCCACATGTGGCTGTTGAGCATTTGAAATGTGGCTGGTCCGAATTGGGATGTGTGCTGTAAACATAAAATACACACGGGATTTCAAAGACATAGTACCAAAAAAATAAATAAATAAGAGCTTATAAGATCTCATTAATGATTTTTTATTGATTAAATGTTGAAATGATAATATTTTGGATATATTGGATTAAATAAAATATTAAAATTAATGTCACCTGGTTTTACTTTTTTTTAAAATTTTATTTTAGCTGAGCCATCCTGCTACCTATTGGCAGCTCAGCGGCTGCTCAGCTCGGGCTGGACTCGAACCGCCGTTGCTCAGAGCTCAAACTCTTGAGCGAGCTCTTAACCAACTGAGCCACTCGCCCGGCCCCTGGTTTTACTTTTTAATTGTGACTATAAAAATGACATATGCAGCCCACATTCTATTTCTATTGGACTGTGATGATCTAAATAGACGCTTTCATTTAAAAGATGAGAGGCCGGCCGAGTGGCTCAGTTGGTTAAGAGCTCGTGCAAGAGTTTGAGCTCTGAGCAACAGTGGTTCGAGTCCCGGCCCGAGCTGAGCAGCTGCTGAGCTGCCAACAGGTGGCAGGATGGCTCAGCTAAAAAAAAAAAAGATGAGAAAATTGAGTCCCAAAGAAGTGAAAGGGACTCACCGAAACTTGCACATCTTATAAGTGGTAGAGCTAAAGCTGAAACCCAGGCCTTCTCATACCTGACACAGTTCTTCCCATTCTAGCACTTTCCATCAAATGTGACTGAATACACACGCGCACACACACACACGCACGCATTCCAGAGCGTATACGTCCAATTATGTATTATTGGTTCCTCCAAAGTGGTAATCTTAGTGTCTTGGGAGGCAAAGCATGTTTATTTTAGTGATACATTTACGTTTCCCCTTTCAGAAATATCTTCAGAATTTTCTGAACATTCTTTTGGTTGCAGCTTTATCACTTTTTGTGGTGGCTTTGGTTTTTCAGAAATACAAGTTATTTGGAGATGTTGGCTAAGTAATATTATTGTGTCTGGAAGTATGGTGATAAAAAAAGGCAACTTCCTCTGCACGTGTGTGTGTGTGTGTGTGTGTGTGTGTGTGTGAGAGAGAGAGAGAGAGAGAGAGAGAGAGAGAGAGAGAGAGAGAGAGAGAACACCCTGGAGGTAGACAATCTTGTAAAAGACAGTTCCAAAATGGAATTCTGCAACTATATTAATCCATCACTGCTTCCCTAGGTAAATATTAATAAGACAGTAGTCATTTGTATACATAATTTCTGGGATATCTTACCCATTGTTCTTTTATAGTCAAATTCATTAGATAAACCCAAGAATTAGTGTTAACTATGCACATATATATTTGAACGTGGTGAATTATTTCCTCTAGTAGTATACATATTATTTATTTAAGATACCCTGTCTTTAAAAAGTGGGTAAATTAAGTAATGAAAAGAGTGTGAATTTTTATTGGCATTTTATTTCACATCTGGAAGACTACAATATTACATTAGAGAAGACATTAATTAAGGAATAAAATTATTTGGTAACGTCAGTGATACGTGTTTTTAAAAATAACTTGTTAGAAGAAAAATGTAAATGCCTAAGATAAACTTCTTTCAACATTTTTACCATTTCTTACAGTCATTAACCATTAAAAAAACCCACCAATCCAGTTAAATGGCAGAATACTTTTATTGATATATGGTGTTACATATTGGTAAAACTGAAAGGAAAAAACACATTGTACTACTCAGCAAAATGAAGAAATCTTTTTCAGGTCTGTTATGTGGTTTTTGTAAGTAGCATATATAATATGATATCTGTAAATTATTGAACACCGTAAGCATGTTCCCGTATATACCATCAAATTTTATGTGTAGTAATATATTTGGTATTTAGAATACCTAAAAGAGGCCAGCCGACTTCTAATTTAAATCGGTCAGTTTTCTTGCATGGTATCTTGGGTTATGGCCAACATCCCAGATGAGATACAAGGTAGATTTATTTTTTTAATTGTAAATTAAAAAATCATACCCAACAAATAAGAGTATAAATGCTTCCTTTTATCAGTCGAATACATTCATTTAGAAATGGGTGCACAGTTTAGGTTTTTAATTGGAATATATGTAAAGGAACTCCAAGATTATAATAAAATATTATAATTATACATGACTCGGGGTTCTATAGTATCTTCTGACTTGTGTCTCTCCATTTTGTTGGCTCAACACAATTGGAAAAATGTTGTTTTTCTGTCTGCATTAATATAAATCAGTAATCTACAAAATCCAAAATGTTATTTGTTAACAAAACTTCCCATTAAAATTCAAGATAGCATTATTTCTTAAAAATTTTTATATTTCTAATTACAATGCAAGTGGGTTACAGCTTGTTCTAGATCATTTTTAAAAGATTCTTTGCTCTGCGCCTTGTCATAGATTTTTAGTAGAAGTTGGTACAACTACTGCTGCATTTTTATATTGATCAAAAACGTGACAAACTTTGATACTCAGATCAACTGCTCAAACTGAACTAGTTTTATTTTATATCTCCTTTGAAAATTGCCATAGATGAAATTGAAAATCGTTCTATCTTTAAGGAGAAGTTAAACTTCCTTGTTTACATAGACGAAAGAAATATCCATTAACAGAGGTAAAATGTCAGTGCAAAATGTTATTTTTGAAAAATTATACATGCTCATTGTAAATCACCGGCAATCGTGATTGCTGTACTTCCTTCATTGTTTATCTCTCTATTAAGCACCTCTCTATTAATCTGTCATTTTGGGAGATGCATTTCAAAGAAAGGAGCAGACATCCATATACTACCCCCCCCCCAATAATTTAGTATGCATGTCATTAACTTGAGTTCACTATTTCCTTATGGTTCTTTTTTTTCCTTTTGAGGTAAAATTTACATACAGTAAAATGCACAAATCTTAAGTGTACCAGTTGACAAATTCTGACCATATGCCAGTGCGACTCACACCCCTGGCAAGATAAAGAACATTACCATCACCACTGAAAGTTCCCTCATGTCTTTTTTCAGGAAAACCCGGCCCTCACCACCCTCGAAGGCAACCACTATTCTCATATCTTTCTATGGTATATTATTTTGGCCTCTTCCAGAACTTCGTATAAATGAACTCATATAGTGTATACTCTTTTGTGTAATGTTTCTTGTACTCAGCAAAATATTTTTGAAATTTATCCGTGTTTTTGTTGTATACCTGAATTGTATTTCATTGTACGGATATGCCACAGTTTGTTTAGTCATGCTCTTTTCAATAGACACCTGAGCTGTTTCTAGTTTTTAACTACCATGAATACAGCTGCTATGAACATTCTTGTACAAGTCTTTTGTGGACATGTTTTCATTTCTCTTGGATCAATCCCTAGAAGTGGAATGCTGGGTCGTAGGGTAGGTGGCCAATATAGAAATCCAATAGACTATGTAATTAGAAGCAGGAGATGGAGAAGCTGTATTTTCTCTGCCAAAACAAGACCAGGAGCAGATTGTGGTACTGACCATGAACTGTTCATATCAAACATTAGAGTAAAACTAAAGAAACTGAAAGAACCAGAGTGCCAAACTATAATGTAAATAACATTCCTAGTGGATTTAAAGTCCACATAAAAAACAGATTTGCCCTGTTAAACTTAATTGACCAAGAACCAGAAGAACTGTGGACTGAACTAGAAATATTATTGGAGAAGAATGCCAGAAGTAAAAAAGGAAAGAAAAATCAAAATGAATGACAGAAGAAACACTAAAAATTGTTAGAGATGATCAAGAGACAAAATAAAGTTCCTCAAAAACAGGGTTAGAATCCTGAATGCAGTTTTTCAATGACTATCATGTAGAGATAAAAAGAACTGTTACACTAGTGGGTGTAAAAAACCAAAGAGAACAACAAAAAAGAAAAAAAAAACCAGAAGATCTCTACCAGAAGATTCAAGAAATAAAAGGGAAATTCAAACTTAGATTGGAAATGTTGAATGACCAACAAGGAAGCATATTATCAGACCAGGAGAAAATAGAGGGAAGGTGAAAACAATATAATGAAAATCTTTACAGAAGAGACAAAAGGATGACTTTGAAGAAGGTTCCTATGATAAAGAACCTATACGTCTAGAAAGCGAAGTGAAAGATGCCCAGAAGTATTGGAAAGAAATAAATGACCAGGGGTAGATGGGATACCGATAGAATTATTTCAAGCCGCAGAGACTGAATCTGTCAAAATCCTAGCAAGAACATGGCAACAAATACGGAAAATAAAACAATGGCCTACAGACTGGAAACTTTCAATCTACACCCCGGTCTTCAAGGTAGGAGATACCAAGGAGTGCAGTAACTGTAGGACCATCACTGTAATTTCCCAAAGCAAGTAGACTGATGTTCAAGGTGATGCAACAAAGGCTTCTACCTTACATGGAGCAAGAAATGCTGGATGTACAAGCTGGATTCAGAAAAGGAAGCCACACTCGAGATCTAACTGCGAGCATTCGCTGGATGCTGGAGAGCTCCAAAGAATTTCAGAAGGTCAGTCTGTTTTATAGACTACAGTAAAGCCCTTGACTGTGTCCATCATGAAAAGCCACGGGTTGCTCCGAAAGAAATGGGCGTGCACAGCATTCGACGGTCCTGATGCCTCGCCTGTATTGTGGACAGGAAGCCACTGTCGGGGAATATGGAAGGACAGAATGGTTTGCTGTAGGCAAAGGTGTCAGACAGGGGTGCATTTTATCTCCCTATTTGTTCAGTCTATATGCAGAACATTATCATACGAAAATGGGCTAACCTCAGAAAGGAGTAAAAACTGGAGTAAGAAATATCAGTAACTTAAGATATGCAGGTGACACCATCTTATGGGCAGAAAGTAGCACTGATTTGAAATGACTTCTGATGAAAGGGAAAGAAGAAAGTGCCAAAACAGGGCTGCATGTGGACATCAAGAGGGCAAAAGTCATGACTACAGAAGAAATACACAACTTTCACACAGACAATGAAGACACCGAACTTGTTAAAGATTGTTTACCTTGCTTCAGAAATCAATTCCAATGGAGACGCAGCCAAAAAAATCTCAAGAAGGCTGAGAATCGGAGGGGCAGCAATGGAAGAAAGAATTAGGAAAGATCTCCAAGAGCAGAGATGTGTCATAGGAGACCAAGGTTAAGGTCATCCACACCCTCGTAGTCCCAGTTACTATGTACAGATGTGAAGTTGGACCGATAGGGGTAAAAATAGATTCATATGAAATATGGTGTTGGAGGAGGCTCAACAGATACCCTGGATGGCCAGAAAGATGAACTAGTGGGTCCTAGAGCAAATTAAATCCAAAACATCACTGGAGGCAAAAATGACAAAATTGAAGCTGTGCTACTTCAGGCACCTCATGAGAAGGCAGGGTTCATTGGAAATGACAATAATGCCGGGAAAATAGAAGGCAGCAGGAAAGAGGAAGACCAAAGATGAGATGGGTTGACCCCAGAAAGACGCCACAGACACGAGTCTCCAGGAGCTGAGCAGGGCTGTGAGGACAGGGCACTGTGGACGTCACTCATTCATAGGGTCACCAGGAGCCAGAGCTGACTCAATGACATGTCACACACACACACACACACACACACACACACACACACACACACACACACACACACACACACACAGTAGGTCTGTGCTTTATATGAGATAGCATTTGACATTCACACTGATGATGTATGAATTACAATTGCTGTTTCCCTTACCAACATTTGGTGCTGCCCTTTTAATGTTAGCATTCTGATGGGTGTGTATATGCTGGTATCTCATTATGATTTTAATTTGTTCTGTGACGACTAATGACTTTGAGTACTTTTTCATGTGTTTATTGGTCATTCATATATATTTCTTTGTGAAGAGTCTGTTCAAATTTTTGCCCATTATTAAATAGGTTCTCTTTATTATTAAGTCATAGGAGTTCTTTATAAATCCAAGATACCAATCCTTTGTCATGTATGCTTTGCAAATAGTTTTTCTTAGTCAGGCTTCCTTATTCATCTTATCGATGCGTTTTCATGAGCAGCTGTTTCTAATTTTAATGCCACCCAATTTATGTTTTTTATTTTATGATTATCTCAAGCTTAAGAAACCTTTGCCTGTTCCCAATTTGTGAAGCTATTCTCCTTTGTTTTCATCTAAAAGCTTTCTAGTTTTAGCTTTTACATTTTAAGTCAAAGATAGACCTAAAGTTAATTTTTGTGTGTGGCAAGAGAAAGGAGTCAGAGTTTGTTTGTTTGTTTGTTTGTTTGTTTTTTACGCGTGGTGTTCACTTACGAACCCTAACACGGTAGGAATACTTTGATGTTTTGTTGAAAATAAAATGACCAAATAAGTGTGGATTTATTTCTGGGCTCAGTATTCTGTTCCATTAATCTATTTGCCAGTCCTTATGCTAGTATTTCTGTGGCTTTTTATTAAATTAATGGTGATTTTTAACATCTTTATTGTAGCTTTATATTAAGTTAATGACCGTTTTTAACAGCTGCATATATGCTAGTGCATGTATATACCTTTATTTTCTTGCCAACTTTTAATTTAATTCAATTTAATTTAATTTTAACTTTATTTCCAACTTTGTACTACCATAAAAAATACTGCCATGAAAATCTTTGCACATATATCTTTCTGCATTTGTTGAATTATCTCCTCGAGATAACTTCTCTATGTGAGAATTCTGGGTCAAAGGATGAGGGTATTTTTCATTTTGATGTATGAACCCAGCCTGTCTCGTATACTCCCTTCAGCCTTTACATGAGAGTACCTGTTTCCTCTTACCATCTGAGGAGTTAAACTTCTAAAAGGTAAATTTTAATAACAAGAAGTCGTGAACTCAGGCCCTGCGAGGTTTGTGTATATGGTTGTGTGTATATGTTTATGGGATTGGCATTCATTTAAGTTTCTTCACTTTTCCTCTGAATTCCGTAGAAAGCATGGTTAGCAGTGCTCTTCCAGGAAGCATCTCGCCAATGTGAGGTGCTTTGCTGAGCCTGAGGTTCCATGTTAGCGTTGGCTGGGAAGGCTGCTGGAGGAGGGCCCTAGGTGAGGTTGGATCAGCTCATGAGCCCGGCTGTGACTGTGGGTGGAGTCACCTCCGAGAACTCTCACTGAACTCTGCTGAGGCTTTCAAAAGCAACTGAAAAACCTTTCGACAATAGAAAGTAGCCTGGGCTCATTTAATGGATACCTGGTAATTTTCTGACATAATAGTAGCTTGTATGGCACAGTTTACAATGACAGTCTGATCGGTAACAATGAAATGCTGTATTATTTTTGTACTCTGTATTTGTACTAACCTCTTAAATATTGAGAGTTGAAAACAAAACATGGTCCTCGACCTCTTTTCACACACACACACCCTCCACCCTCACTTCTTGGTGTGGTGGGGAAGGAATTTTCCATTAATGCTATCTCTCTGAGGCCAGTTTAAAGAAAAAAGAAAAAAATGCCTACACCAAACCATGAGATTTCGCCTGCTTTAACGGTGTCTTTCCTTAAGTATCTTTATATTGCTAAACGAAGTCTAATTCTGATTTATTCCTTAAGGATAAGTATAATGAGTGTTGGACCGAGAGGTCAGGAGATAGATGTACCAGCCCTTACACATCAATAAATAAATATGTGATCTTTGGCAAATTACTGAAGCCTCTTCTAAATATTTGTAGGCCTCAGTTTCCTCATCTGTGAAGTGAGGGATTTGACCTTTGTTATCTCCAAGATTCCTTGCTCTGTTAGAATTCTTTGATTGACCCTGTTCCACATTTCTAACTTAGGATAAAAGTTTGTTTGAAAATCGGTGGGTTCAAAATATAGCTTAGCTAATTTTTTTTTTTGGGGGGGTGGTTAGAAAGAAGCCAAAGTCCACATTTTTAAAAATAGATTTCAACCCGTTAAGCGACCCTTATTCCCCCAGCAGTGCATGCTGTGCCTTCCTACATAACACCAGAGCGGAAGGCAAGTACACCCAGAAATATTAGGGGAAAAGGACCCTGAGCCTTTTCGAATCACCTGTTGAGAGAAGAGGCAACTATTGACAAGCCTGATTCATGGCTGAGTGACTGCTCCGCTAGCCTTCACATGATCCCCACTGAGCAGAATCTTTGACCGCCTGCTAAACGAGGTCTGTTTGAAGTTTCTTTTTAACATTTCCAAAACGTTAATTCAGCAGGATGTCCCCACTGGTGTTCTCCATGTCACCAAATCAGCAGCTGTTGAAATCCATTCAGTGCAGCATGAAATGTTTTCATAAGTGCTTTTTTTATTTGTGACAACAGTAAAGCAAACATCAGTCTAACATTCTAGCTCATTCAACATTTACATGTGTTAAAAGTGCTTCTGACCGCCGTCTCCATCCATGGTACTTACTTGCATTAGTCCCGATAGACAGTTTTACTACAAAGGATTTGGAATCAGCCTGGCCTGCAAACCACACTGTACCGTGTATTTATTTTCTAAATAATTTATGCAAACATCCATACTTTGAATAAGTCAGAATTTATACTTTGACTGTAAAGCAGGAGTGCATATTTCTTAGGAAACCCTGATTTGAGTGATTTCAGTGCCCATAGCCGGTTTAGATGTCCAGATGAACTCTTTGTTAATGTTTCATGGTAATATTTATAAATTCTTTAAGAAATGTCCCACTTAAAACTATTAAGCTTGCAGGGAAATAATTTAACCAGATAAAATAATGTAAAATGCTTGCAGTGAAGAACTGAGGGCCGGCAAAACCTGATGGTAGAGATAAGGCACACCAAGACCCACAGATTACATTGAATTGTTTAAATAGAGCCGCACTCCTCAGAGCTGGGGTCTTTTCTTCATTGTCAGGAAAAGCCATATATCTTCAACAGAATTGCAGAGCTAGGCATGAGAACTGCCATGTTGTCCTCAACAGGGTTTGAGCAAAGCCCCTTTTTTTCTGCTTATTCAGGTTTTAAAAGACTTAAGTGTAGTTTTATAAGTTCATTAACTTGCTTCGTTCTTCCAGATGCATTTCACCTCCATAGGATCAAATTTCATTACACACACAGAATGATCAGATCAACCCATTCTACAGCCTAGCAGCATGAAGTCTTTGGGTCTGCAGGGGAAATAATGTGTAAATCAGGCTCTCGGGTTGCAGTGGGAGGCAGAGGGTTGCACGGTGTCCATTTGTCAAGTTGATTGCACCACAGTGAGGTTACATTAGCTTGTCTTTGAACAGAAGTGAAATCTTATGCGAAGCTCCTCTTTCTGTCATTTACACTAACATCCATCCTCTTAAACCAAGGCCTCTGAGAAAAACAAAGTGATGGCACAATATCATCAGTCACTCAAGTTGTCTGTCATCTGTTTTCTTAAGGAAATGACTTTTAAGTCAGAGCAGAGAACTGCAGAAAATTAACAAAGCTTGTAGTAGTAAAAGTGGGTGGAATTTTTTTAAACTGCAGATGGCTTTTTGAGAAGATTTTATATGCAGAATGCCAAAAAGGATCCCTCCCCCCTTCCTAATGAATCTCATGAAATGTATTTCTACTTGAACAATAGACCTCCCGCTGTTAACAACTGGAGTCTTTTTGGCTTAATGTGACTCCGTGTTAATGCTCTCAAGAAGCTTTCTGCAAAACCGAGTCTATAAAACTCAGCCTCAGTGGGTCTTCTGACAATTAGCTCTCTACCTTTCAATTCAGAGCTATCTGAATTTCAGTTATATAACGGCACGTCTTGCATATAGTAGGCCGCGTGAGGGCAAATGGCACTTTAAATGTAAATTATTAGCATTTCATTACCTAACATTACGCTTAGACAATTCCTTAAAACCGTTCGTCTCTGTTAAAACCCTAACTCCATTGCCAGTGATGGCCATTCTAAGGCTGGTGATCAAATTTGCAGGTTTTATTTCCCTAAGCCTGTTTTATGGGCTGAAACACTCAGGTCATTTGCACCCTGTCTCATTCATCATGAAGTAGTTAAACTCAGATTGTTAAACCAGGAGAGGTTAGCTGACAGACAAGGGTACATTAGATGGAGACCTCCTTTGGTTGGACTTAACTATTTATCCATCCCATTTGTGCGACATTTATAGCGAACTATATCTTGTTGCTGGATTTTAAAAGCAGGAAGAGAATTTTAAAACAAAGGGAAATAACCAGTCTTTTTTCAGTAGTGTGATATATATATAATCGTTTTCATTTGTTCTATCATTAACTAATACTGCAAAACTCTTAAAAAAGGGTAACTGGCCAGTATGCTTAAATGTAGAGGACATCTTTGCAGTTGTTCTGTAGGCATATTTATTACTTACATTGTTATGGCCTTTTTTTTTTAAATAACAAATTTTTTAGAATAACAATGTCTTCTGCTAAAAGTATTGCTAAGGGCACATTCAATCTCTTCTTGCAACTATTCTAGAAAATCCCTTAAGCGTTGAGACACAAAATCGGCCCATACTTCTCAGTATTAGGGAATAGAAACTTAGATTTTTTTTCAGAAAAGAAAATAAATTAATACTTACCTTAATTAGTCAAATGCATTTTACAGAAGCCCACTGTCATTAACCCTTGTCTCCACAACAAGTTATTAAGCATTGTATTATAGAAGTTTTATAGTTTTCTTCCCTTTGGAAACTTAGGTAAACATTTGGAATTGGTAAACTTCTGAGAAACCCAGAAAATCAATCTTGATTAGTTTATTTTTCTTAGCAGAGATTTTGATAGCCCGGTATAGCTTTTTTCTTTTCTTTCTTTCCTTTTTTTTTTTTTTTTTAAAACCCAGGATTGCTTATTTCCTCTGTTGAGGGATGAAATACTTTTGTTAAAAGCAACTCATAAATGAAATTGTAAAAAACAGTTGAAGTAACTGCATCTTTCATTGTCAATGAGGAGACCTCAAATTTAAGACTGATCTTTAATTGCCCTTTTCCTCATATTTCTTCCCAATTTAACCTCAAGGTGATTTTTAAAGTTATGGCTTAATTGGGTGGTCATTTTACCTTTGGTTTTGGGCAATTTATTACAGCTTTATTTCCTTTATTACAGCTTTATTTCCTTGGACTAGCAGAGACATAAATGCTGGGTTCTCTGTAATCAAAGCTATTTTATGATGAATTTGGTCTAAAACATATTTTTATCTTTGAACACTTACAACTGGATAAGAACAAGTGAAAAGCACTGTAAAAATACAGAAAAGATATGTGTGTGTGTGTACACCGCATGCATATATATATGATTTTAGTGCCATCATTTTATTTGGGATTTGAAATTATATTTACAAATAAAGGTAATTTAAAAGTTTATACTCTGTGGAAGAGTACACTTATATTACCCTGTTGTGCTTTTCAAGGGACAAAAAGTGTCTATGGTAAATTTTTCATTCATTCACACATATTTCCTAACATTTATTGAGTGCAAACTGTATGTCACAAAGTTAAAACTGTGTTGCCGGGATTAAATATTTGAACGACACAGAACGTTTTTTTTGTTAGTTTTTAGTAAACTGATTTTTCCCCCTAAATTATGTGAGAAAATTTATATTTCAGAATTACTGATTCTTCCAAATATAGGTTATGATTCATTATGAAACATGAATTAATTTTTATGTTATAGGTAGTACCTAGTGAAAATTTATATCCTGGGTTTTAAATGAAACAACCTCTCCTTTCTTGGATCGCACAGTTTGGTTTTCTTTTGAGGTATGAGTTGTTAATTTGAATCAAGCCAGTTCGTTCTGGGATTATTTAAACCATTCAACATGGATTTTAGTGCCGTGACGTTGCCCTGTACAGATATATGTAAAACTCTTAAGATGTGCCAAGATGTCTTTGTGGGCAGTTGGCGAGAAAAGTGTCTGTGTTCAAGTTGCAGCAAGATCAGGCAAGCGTCGGACACTAGACAAACAAACAGCTCAGAAGATCTCCTGTCACCCTCTCTATCAAATAGAAAGGCACTCCTGTGTTTATGTGAAAGAGGAGGGGGTAAATGCTTCATCCAAA
This sequence comes from Hipposideros armiger, assembly GCF_001890085.2. NCBI lineage: Eukaryota > Metazoa > Chordata > Mammalia > Chiroptera > Hipposideridae > Hipposideros > Hipposideros armiger. Next base: position 1,680,953 of record NW_017731430.1, on the reverse strand, counting down.
ACCATTGCTATGTTTGGGAGCCTCTTCTATTATCAACGGAAAATTCACAAGCCATCTCTTTACCACCTTATTCATTTCCAGTGACCATGAGAGGTTTGCAGTTTGCGGGGGAAACATCAGATTCCTTCTCTTCCATGAGTCAAGGCACGTTTACCAACCTTCACTCCTTTCACCTACCAGAATTCAGAACAGGCACTGAGTCCCAAAGTCCTTCCCAGAAGTAATTTCTGGAGCATGCTTTCAAAAGGAGGGCCTTTGCATCATTTTCCTGACTGACCTACAGAGAGCCTGGGCAGCCTGCTGAACACGAGTGTTCTTAGGTCACGGCCCCATTAAAATTGTTCCTCACTAAACGCAGTCCCAGGTAGGCGGGAGAGAGCGTATTGCACTTAACCACCACCCCCACCAATTTCAAGAGTTCAATGGCTATTGAGAAAGAAAAATTCTGAACTATTAGACATGATTTTCTGTGGCCAAGTACAAGAGGTTTTCTTGTATTTCCATTTTAAAACACCCTTTTAAAAGCATATATGTGAAGAGTAGACAATTTTTAGGAAACACCGATAGGTTTTCCAAAATTAGATGCCATGTTTGGTAAAATAATTCTTTTGCTTTTTATACAAATATCTAGTTGATAATATGCAGAACCAGCTTCTAGTACAAGTTCGTGACATCAACTCCTTGCATATAAAATATGTTACTATTTCTTTGTTTATATGATATTTTGAATAACCTGGAAAGGAAGTAATGTGGAGTAAAGAAAACTCCATTTGATGATTTAAGTATCACTTACTTGAAAAAAAATCACATAGGAACTTATTTGCAAGAAAAGTTACACTAGGGCCGGCCGAGTGGCGCGTTGGTTAAGAGCTGGCTTGGGACACTAGCTCTGAGCAGTGGGGCCCCGGTTCGGATCCCACATATGAGGGCCAGTGACACTGCCCTCTACAGCTAAGATGCTGAACAACAGCTCAACCTGGAGCTGGGCTGCCGTGAGTCACCGGCAGCGGCTTAGGCTGCAGCCCTTGCTGCAGTGGGTTGCCATGGCTACCGTGTGTAGCCAGCAGCCAGCGTGAACGGCCGTCCAGAAGCCGGCGACTGATCTGCCTCGTCCGGGAAAAGCGCAATGATGGTGCCAACTTGGGCCAGTGAAGCAACGTCCTCCACAACTAGACTGAAGAACAAAACGACAACAACTTTTCTGTTCCCCTTCCCTCAATTTCCTAATAAAAATCTTAAAAAAAAAAAAAAGAAACACTAATAGTAGAATTTTTCATTTCAGTTACCTTTGATTAATCAGTTTAGCTGTTTGTTCGGTTACTTGTTTTTTTTGTGAGAATGTGAGTGTTTCCTCATGGCAGGCCCTGGAGCTTCGGCAGCTAGAACCCGTGATTCTTGTGCTCACTGAGCTCAGCGCAACAATAAGAGAAAAAACAGTGTATCATGCACGTAATTGACAGCTTCAGGCTAGTCGTCTGAAGAACCAGGCCTGGCTCCCTTTTCCCCCTCCCTGTCTGGACCCCTTAACAAAAGAACCCAAGATGCTCCGCGGTATGCCCACACTCCCTTGTCAGCAGTCTGTCCTACTGGCCCCCACACCATCTTTGGCTTTGGCCAAACCACCTAGTTTTCCGTGAGTTTTCTTAACGATATGTTTTGTCCTTGCTTTTTTCTCATTTCGGACAGCCTTCTCCCTATCTTTTTGTTTCATAGTTATGTTGGTTCTTGAAATCCCATTGCAGAGGCCACCTTTATCCTGAAACGTGTTTTCATTGTCTGGGCTGGTCCAGACCTCTCCCCTCGCTGAGCCTCCCCGTACACGGGTGCTTCTCTCCTGGAGCCACTTGGTCATTGGGTTGTCAACTCCTTGAGGGCAAAGTGTGGTCTTTTAAGTACACAGAATGGTGCCTAAACAATAGTCAGCGCCTGCATATCATATTAAATTGATTGATAATCTTAGAACAGATTATTATTTTTAAAATGTAAGGATGGAATTCTCTGAAAGGACAAGCAAAACAGAACTTTTAAATTGCCCGCCCTACCAGTCGCTGGTGTTGAGGACTGCACCGTGGGCTCTGATCGCAGGGACTGGCCTGGCAGCGCCTGCCCGCCACCACGCGCCTTCCTTTCCCATGAGATTAGCACCTGGCTATCTGAATGTGGTCTTGGAAAAAGGATGAAGTGTATTTGTGATGTAATATAACTAAATAATTAATTACGTATAGAAAAAAGTAAATGCCTTAAGGCTATTTCTTTTATTTCTGTTGGGGCCAGGAGGCAATCCTTATTTCACTAGAGAAAATATTGTAGGTAATTTAAAATAACCTCCAGCATGCTTCGTTTGTTTGAGCTTTTCATTGCCATAAACTGGGTGATTTATCAGGGTCATCCAGGGGCTGGTGGCAGAATGGGAGTCACGGGTTGGTCATTTCATCTAATATAGAGCAGGAGACACCAACAGGCAAAGGAGACCCTGTCCCAGAACTCAGGTGTTGGTAAACGGGACCGACGTCCACAGTGCAAATGACACACTTTTATTGTAAGTAATAGATGGCTTTGCTGAAACCATTTAACCCTCACTATATTGCAATTCATGCTGATAGAAAGCCATCCATGAATAAGGTTCTACTGTGCTGGGTCTCCAGGGCTTCACATCTATTCCAGAAAGAATGTTTTAAAGACAGACTATCCAAATACATCCAACTGACTTTTCCATTATATAGTCACTTGTACTAAAAGTGTATGTTCAGAACTAACCCGTCTTTGAACATTTCAAGGATGTTATGTTAACTTGAACCAGATTCCAACGCTCTGTAGCAATTCTAGACGCAGCTTCAAAACAATGACTTCTTCCATACTCCCATACTCATAAATGTCAAATTTTTAAAATTGTTTTTGTACCATGTCATTATGCTGGCTTCTAAAATCTTACCAATGTATTAGCAACCTCCAAAGGGACCTGCTGATAGGAACACAGGGACTTGATGAGCTCATGGTCATTGTCATCCCTGACTTTGTATGAAATGTAGCTTTTTAAATTGTTTCTGACACTAAAAGTGAACACTGATCACATCTTAATATGAGACTAACTCTGGGCATGCCTGTATTTTTCTTTTCCTCGTGAAAATGCTCCCTTGCTGACGCCATGGCTGAAACCAAATCCTCCGCATTTCAAAGAAAAGAGCTTGCAAGAGCACTGACTCTGTAAACACCGCTTCAGTCAAAGCCTGATACCAAATATAGCTTTATGTCAGATGCATGTAGGCTGGGTCTCTGAATGTCCCTCACAGTTAATCTCTAGGCCCCGCATATCAATCACACCTTCTTCACATACCTGGACTGGGGCCTTAATGGAATTCCTCCTCGTTATTTCAGTGATAGCTTATGTCCTCTGTTTTTCCAATTGGCTGCTCACGGTGCCAACTTCTTCAGGGAGCATTTTCTTACCTAAGCAACACTATAATGTTGTGATCTATGCTGACAGTTCATTTATACAGCCCGTCTTGTTCTAAATGTTTTTATGTTCAATTACTGAAATTTAATCATCAAAAGAGATTGAATTTTCCCCAGATCCTACAGCTTTGCTTAAATGTTCAGTTAATAGTACATTACCGAAATATAAGATTTCAAAGGTTTCAAAACTCAATATCAAGAAAATTCATTAAGCTTTGAACTGATCACCTGGCAAAGCAGAGATAAGAGCTGTGTAAATGGTCACCTATAAATCACATATTTTAAGAGGAGTTAATTTGAAATTATAACAAACCAAGTCCATGATTGCACATGATTGCTTAGACAGTTTGCAAGGTTTTCGGGTGGTTGGGTTTTTTTTTTTTTTTTCTGATTTCTTCAAGTTCTTGTGGACATGCTTTTTGGTTTTATTAAACAGCCTTTGCTCTCCTTAATGTTATGCTGTTAAAATTCCTTCAAGCCAAGTGATCCTTTTTAATCTTTTATCAGCATGTTGGAAACACTTTTTTTATAACTCCATTTTTATGCTACTAGAAATAGAAACCAGAGAGGAAAGGACCAACCACTGTACCCTCTAAAGTGCCTCTTGCTTAAGACTTTTAAATTCTTTTGCTTACCACCAGTTACACTGTGTGTGGGGCTTTTATTTAAAAAAAAATTGTTGTGTAAGGTACAAGGCAAATATTAAATATTGTTCTTGGTTCTGATACAAGGAAATTAGAAGAGGTATAGGAGTTCTGTTTACCAACCTTTGTAGAGAAAACTACCAGTTAAGCCCTCCCAGTTGGCTAAATAGCATCCATGCTTTAATTTGAACCTAATTTCATCATGTGATCTCAAAAATGAAGTCCTTAAGTTTTATTCTGGGAGAGGTTCAAATCAACAAACTCTACGTAAAAATATCGCAACCCCAATTGTTGCTATATGATAAAATTTCTGTACCACAATTAGTGCTTCTTGATCTTGCTGACAGAAAAAAATTTCCCTAGGTAGTATTTATAGCTTGTAACCCAAATAAAATACTTCTGTTAAAAATAAAACTTAAGTGCATTTAATACAAATATGTAGTCCAGTCCATATGAAATGAAAGGTGATACACCCAAATGACTTCTGTTACTGTTTTCTCAAATGAGCTTCTTGGGTTTAGGGTGTTTGGGTAAGGGTGTGTGTTTGCATGCAGTCACTTAACAGAATGCCACGGCAAGGACATTCTTCCCTTCCCTTTGGGTTCCTTTCATACCTAGAAATACGTCGTGTGTACGGACACCAACCAACTTGTTTACTGTTCAAATGTCTGTTAAATTTTTGAACTGAAAAAAGAGCTTTTTTTTAAGATCATGAGTCTTTTCCTTTCTTTGTTTTTTATGTTTTGAAGTTATAGCTGGTAGCTATGGGGGCCCCAGTGGGAATTCTCCGGACTTGGAGTCCAGCTCATCCCCAAACTCCCCGGCCGTGTGGCTACAGGCCAGTGACTCTACCTGTCTGTAATGAGTTAATACCTGCCTGGCTGGATTAGGGTGGGATCAGATGAGATAATACATACAGAGAACTGAGTGCAGCGCCCCACCTGAGGGGAGGTTTAAAAATGGTAGATACCATTTTTCTAGCAACAACAGCAAAAATAAACTTTCCAGGTATAAAAGGACATTTAAATAAAAGGAAAAAAATCCCCGCTGGTGTGGGATAGCACTCAAAGGACTATCTATTCACAGACTGACTGCATCGTAGGGAGACTTCACTCAGGAAACGGCCTGCCGACTGCACTAGACCTAAAAGAAAACAAAAGTTATACCCTATAGAGTTGTTTAAAGAGGAGGGAATTTTTGAATCATACTCAACTTTGATTCATCCCTAAGCCTCAGTGGTCCCAGGCAGTCAACATTCATTATAATGTTTCCACAAGCAGAATTTCTTACCTTTAAAACTCACACCTAAAAACGCAAAGCAATGAATAGTTCCCCATACTCCTGAAATAGGAGTCGATTTAAAGCAAATTTGTTTTTTGTGTAGTTATTGACTCTGTTACTACACTTTAAACAGGAGTATTATTATATAACTAAGATGAACATGGGCCTTCTGTTTGGTGACGTTATAGATGTAGGGTTGCAAAAATTCTCTTCCAGCTCGAGAAAGTTTGGTTCATGCTCCCAAAAGTAGTTTTTGGCTTAGTTTGATCCAAACACTCCTAGAATTAGAAGCTAGAAGGGACTCTCAAACTTTGGCATGCCTCGAAATTCCCAGGTGCACTTGTTCGAACACAGATTTCTGGGCCCCATCCTGGAAATTCTGAATCAGTAGGTCTGGAGTGGAGCCTGAAAATTTGCATTTCGAACAAGTTCCCAAGCAATGCTGTGCCGCCAGCCTGAGGACTCACGTTGCACTGCTCTAGAGAATGTCTATTTAACCATTCAGAACTTGTGACGGTATTAATGTTATGGTATCTACAGATTGTGGGATACGAGTCAGCCCTTTTAAAGGACATTCTGACACATTGATCTTAAACATGGAGGAATCTTGAGGACATTGTGCTAAGTAGAATAAGTCGGTCACAAAAAGACAAATGCTATATGATTCCACTTATAATGAGGTACCTGTCTTCATAAAGACAAAAAATATAATGGTGGTCCCCAGGATCTGGGGGTACAGAGTTTCGGTTGGGGAAGATGATAAAGTCCTGGAGATGGATGGTGGTGACGGTTGCACAGCTGTGTGAATGTGCTTAATGCCGCTGAGCTGGACACTTTAAATTGGTAAATTCTATGTTATGTATATTTTGCCACAATAAAGAACAAAAAACAGAAGATAGAGAGCAGCCCCCACCTGACCCCACAACTCTGCCAGATGTCCAGTTCCTGGTCAGCACCACGGCCATGACAATGGCCCGGAGGCAGCGAGACCTCTGTTCCTGGGGACTCGCTGAGCTGCCATCTGACCTCTCCAGCAGAAGCTCTTATAAATCCTCAAAGAACCTGCAGTCACACTAGGCCCCTGTTGAGTCTTCCTTCTCCGGGCCTTCCATCCAGTAACAGCAGTATTGCGCTTTCCTTAGACTGCTGGGTTCGTGCTTGCCGTGCTGTTTTCCAGGACTAAGCCCAAGTGTTGTTTAGGTGATAGCATGTAGATGGTAAAGTTATAAAGAAAATCAAAGGTACAATCATCACTGAAAACAAGATAGCGGTCACCACTCACAGGAAAGGACTGGGAGGCACTTGGGGAGGAGGAGTCGAGGGGCTCTCACGGTGGGTACCTCGATGTTTGTTGGTTGGTTTTTTTTTTAATTGTATATATGTGCTCTTTGCATTATACTTCTCATAGCTAGAATCTTTAAAAAAGTATTTTAGTTATTTGAAGAACATCAGAGTGAGTGTAGCAACAGGTGTGGCATACTCTTAAATTTATGACAATAGCTTTACTTGTCAGTGTCACATTGAACTGCTTCCTGTTATGGCTTCATAATTTGCTGGAAGGAATTGTTTCAACCTCCCCGTGTGTAAGTCAAAATGCTCGGCTTCCCCTTTGCCTTTGGTTCCCACCGATTTTGTGTTGATTTGCTAACAAAGACTTCTTAAAGTAAACCAATGGTATTTGCATTTGTGATTACAACCTGACATAAGCATTACCTGTAATGGACTGAGCTCTGTGTATAGCCGTCCCATACCTACATATTCATGCTCCATATTTAACTGGGGAGATTCCTAAGTATTCCCTCCTTTCTGTCTCCATGAAACCTAGTACCTATTCATATGTCTGTACTCATCCCACTTCTGTTGAAATTTGTTTACTTCTCTGTGTTTCCCACTTAGGCTGCGAACTCCTAGAGAGCAAAGATCATGCCTTATTCCTTATCTTTATCTCTTTATTGCAGGGCCACATTTATTATGTGTTGGATAGACAAGGTATGTGGTATGTTAGGCAGAGGGAACAACATGAACAGGACCACAGAGGCATGCTGAACGCGTGTTCAGGATGTAGAACTATTCCAGTGTAGCCAGCACACTGAGGGGATAGGTGGGATTCAGGCTGGAGGGGTAGGCCCAGGGTAGGCGGTAATTATCCTTGGTTGTCACGCTCAGAAATCTGAACTTGATTCTGCAGGCAATGGTTCACAACGGACCATTTTTAAGGAATGCATGACAAGTTGGATCTGCATTTTAGAAAGCTATCTCTGTCAGCATGTGTGTGCTAGATGAAATGGGGGAGAGATTGGAGACAGACCTGTTAGGAGGCTGACGCGAGCAGTGGAAGGAGAGACACATTGGTTCTGTGTGGGATGCTCCCTTTCTTTTTTCCTGAAACCATTCACTTAAATATGTCTGTGTTCCTAAAGATATTTTGAGAGAGGTGTGATGGACATAACATTTTTCAGAAACTTTGGAGTAGGACATTTCATTTCAAATATGCACAGTAAAGTGCTGTTTTTAGGTCAACACACACACATACGTGTACTATATGTATACATTTCTATATGTGTGTGTAGTATTTAAATATATCTGTATTAGAAGATATCCTGCTCAAACTTTTAATAGTTGCCATTCATTACAAATTTGATAATAATCTTAAGACTGATTTTCTTTAGCCCGTTTCTCTGCTGTATTACAATTTTCATTTTTACATCAAGCAATTTTTTTCACGCAACAAAAAGCAAGTTTTAAAGTTTTTTGCCCATTCTGTGTGTGTGTGTGTGTGTGTGTGTGTGTGTGTGCATGCGTGCACATGAGCGTGGATGCAAAGGTGAGCTGTAGTTAAAGGAGATAAGGTAGACTGGGAGGAAAGCGGAAAGGGAGACGTTAAAAGGCTGGAAGGTCTGGCCTCAGGCTGTGAAGTGACGCTTTCTTGGTAAGGTTCCTATGCTGATCCTAAATTTAATTTACTGAGGACCTGTTTTATAAGTTGACCAAGAAATAATCAGTGTCTAAAATTCAAACGAAGTATTAAATTGAGAAACGGGAAATTTGAACACTGGCTGAAGTTGACAGTTATTGAAGCTGGGGCATGGGTTCATGGAGGTTCACTATACTATTCTCTTTACTTTTGTAAATGTTGCATTTTTTTCATAGCAAGTACTTTTAGAAAAAGAAACAAGGTTCAGGTTGTTGATTCAGCTAAAAAACTCGTAAGTCTTTGATTAATAATCAAATATGTAGTCATCCATCAATTTCAACCATCTATCTGCCCATCTATTTATCCATCTAACTACCTGTCTACAGGTTTTCCTTATTTGAAAAATAAAAAAAAAACCAACTTGAAAGTTACTTTAAAATATTCTCAATGATATTTTTTAAGCAATGGAATTGAGGGAAAAGCTTAACAATAAGACAGGTAAGATACAAAAGGCATGTGATGAGTTTCTATACATTTACTAGAGATGCATCATGAATTTGTCCATTAGCTTCTTGGCAGCCCTTTTAAAAAGAAGAGTGTGATCAGTTTTGTGACTCATGGCATCATCTGGTAAATCTAGCTACCAGGTGACTTGAAACACACTCAACGTAAATCGTTTATAGGGCTGCATCTTGAGACCTATTGACAAGATATAGGAAAACGGAGGGAAAGGAAATAAAGCATCTGGAGAGCATCTACCCAAGGTCAGGTATTATGCTAGATGCTCATGTACATTGTCTGTAACTCTTACACCCCTTATTCTGTTTTTGTTTTTAAGATGGTTATTAAAAATATAGCTAACATGCAATATTATATTAGTTTCAGGTATACACCATAGTTATTCAATGTTTATATACCTAAAGAAATGATCACCATAAGTCCAGCAGCCATCTGACATCATATCACGCTATCACAATATTATTGACTATTTTCCCCATGAGTTATTTGTTTTGTACCTAGAAATTTGAACCTCTCATTCCCTTTCACCTTCCCCCCACTTTTTAATTTTTCAATTATTTTATATTAATTTCAGGTGTACACCATAGTGGTTAGACATTTATATAATTTAAGACGTGATCCCTGTGACGAGTCTTGTATTTGCCTGGCTGTATACATAGTTACTACCATATTACTGACTATATTCCCTTTGCTTTACTTTAAATCCCTGTGACTATTTTGTAACTACCAATTTGTAATGCCTTCACCTTTTTCACCCCGCTCCCCAACCCCCCTCCCATCTATCACCCCAGTAAATCTAGTACCCATCAGACACCATACATAGTTATTACAATATTGACTATATTCCTTTTGCTATACCCTACATCACCATGACTACTTTATAACAACCAATTTGTACTTAAGACCTTCCCCTTTTTCACCCACATCTGCAAACCCTCTCCCATCTGACAACCATCAATATGTTCTCTGTATCTATGAGTTGGTCTCTGTTTTGTTTGTTCATTTTGTTCTTTAGATTCCACATATAAGCAAAATCACATTGCATCTGTCTGACACTCCATTCAGCACAACACCCTCCCGGTCCATCCATACCACCACAGATGGCAAGATCCCATTCCCTTCCGTGGCCAAGCAATATTCCATTGTATATATGTATCACCTCCTCTTTATTCATTCTTTCATTGACGGACACCTAAGCTGCCTCCACATCTTGGCCATTGTAAATAATGCTGCAATGAACATATGGATGCACACGTCCCCTTGAAGTAGCGTTTTGGGTTTCTTCAAGTCAATACCCAGAAGTGGATTACTGGGTCCTTCTTTGTCACTTGTAGTTGAAAATTTTCTATAGAAAAAGTTATCCAAGTTGTGCTTATTCTCTGTATTTTCAACCTTGTCTCTCAACACGTCCTGACCTCATCATTGTCTTCTGTCTCCAAACTGCTTTTGCCCTCGTGTCCCTTGCCTCAGAAGAAGGGCTGCAAGGCCCGTCAGTTGCCTGAGGTAGAAACGCAGCAGCCCACGTTGCATTTCTGACACCTCCCTCACCTAAACCGTGCTCTCAGTATCTGTTGTCCATGTGCAGCACTCTGTCTGTCCTCACTAGTCCCGCCCTCAGGTGAACACTGTCACCTCTAACCCAACTATTGTAACTGCTCTTCCTGTGCTCAGGCCCGTCACCCTCCAATCCTTTCTACATAGCAGCCAAATTAATTTTCCAAAGCGCAAGGCAGTTTGTCATTCCTCCCCGTAAGGGACTTCAAAGAAGTGGCCTTCGAACTTTTTGACTGTGACTTACAATAAGAAATAAATTTAACATCACTACCCAATAGACACATAAATAGATGTAAACAAGTGTTATGGTTTCTGTTCTGTCCTACCCTATTCCATTGTGATGTCTTTTGTTGATAACGTAATGCTGGTTGAAACCCATGGAAGTGATTTCAGAGCTGATGAATAGATGAGACCCTGTGGCATGAACAGCTCTGCTGTTTAGGGTGCTTGCCGTACAAGGATAAAAACTGACCTCAGTACCAAGAACGGTGTTCTCTTCATGCTCTGCCATCTGCTCATCTCTGCAGCCTCAACACTTGCCCCTGTCACTTGATGTCCCACCTGTCCTGGACCCCTGACCACTGTCGCAGGGTGAGGCTGCCCTCTTTTGCCTTTGCCCTCTCCCCACTCCTCCCCCATCGGCCTGGTTGGTTCTTCCAGTTCTTCCTGTGTCAGCTTCAATGTCACTTCCTGCAGGAAGTGTTACCCTGATAGTATAAAGTCTGTATCATGTACCATCCTCTGGGCTGAACCCTTCACATGGGTTACCTCATGTTAGCTCCAATCGCCAAAATAGTGCATAGTAAGTACTTGGACAAATTCATTTCGCTTCATGGCCCTGCACTTGTTTAGGACAGGAATGATGTTACTATATTCTCTATCCTGGAATGTCTTACAGTACTTAGAATCCATTTCTTAAGTTGGCTGGTCTTCTGAGCATTTGTCTCCATATGGCCACTATGCGTATGGCCAGTGGGTCATCCATGGATACAAATGCGACAGAGGGTATAACGATTTCTTCAGGCTCGAGAGCAAAGGGCAGTCTCCATGCAGTCATCTGAGAGTCGGCTGAGAGCGCGGTGAGAGCCTGGCATCTGCCTCAGTATTTTATGTTGTTAACTCATTTTCTTTGATGGTTGTTTTTAAAGCCGAGTTGAGCGATTCCTGTTATTAGAAGTGTACTGAATCAGACTATAAATGTTATGCAGCCATGATCAAGGAAGCTTATATCTTTAATCTGAATAAGGGTCACAAGACCAAGTCACAGTACATTACCCAGCATACAAAGCCAGAAGATAAACTGGTTGAATATAATGAATCTGCTTTGCTCTACAGTGAGTCAGAGCCACATGAGACCTGGGAAAAGGAACAGACACCATAAATAAGTTCAGCTTCAGGTAATTATTAGTGTTTACAAATAGTAATGACCCACAGCGGGTAAATAGCCCTTGAAAGGCCTTTGTAAAGTAAAAATAGCCCCAATATTCTCAAGTTGAGGAGCTTCGTAATAACATCAAGTGTGTCTCACATATGTCTTCAGATGTACCTGGGAGGGCCTGATAAATCCCGCTCTGGCTGGTTTGAGGTCATTTAGTGCTATTCTGATCCTATATGGTCTTGACTAGGAAGACAAAATAGCCACACAGCTCTCATTGGTACCAATAAACATAATTTCCAAAGAGTATAGTATCTTTGTAAAGATACTAGTAGCATGAGTTCCTAGACTCATAGTTAACCAGTTTCTAAAAATGAAGACTCACTTAGGCACATAAAATTTCTTGGCCCTGCTCTTTAGAATGTATGGATATCACAATAAACTAAAATTTCAGTGTTGTGACATTGTAACTTCATTTCACACCATCTTTTTTGTTGTTTGTAATTTTGTGAATTGTCAATAAAATGGAAGCCGGAAAGCTAGAATGAAAGTGAATTGGTTTAGTAGGTAGGGAACCTGAATTCGAGGCCATATTCTGCTCCTGAATATCTGTCCGGCTAGATTTGTTTCATATAGGGGATGTGGCTTTTAAGGTTTTTAAGACATCTAAAAAATGGAATAAAATCCAAATAACCAAAATATCAGTGTCTGTGGATCTGTCAACCCATAATGCATTGAATTTACAATTCCATTTTCTGAACCCATGATTTATAGTAATAGTAAAAATACTTATTTACATACAGTCATACACTGCTTAACAACATTTCGGTCAACAACAGACAGTGTGTATGCGGCAGTGGATATGACCTTGGTCCCAAAAGAGTATAGTGGAGGAGAAAAATTCCTCATAAGTGTGAGGCTGCTGATGGCATAACACAGCATGCTGTCTTACAGCAGACTTTTTTTTTTTTAATAAGTAGAAAAAGTACACTCTTTCTATGGTGAGTGACATAATGGCCTAGTGACATCAGAATATCATAGCACAGCGCATTACTCACCTGTTTGTGGTGATGCTGGTATATTCCAAACCTACTGCGCTGTGTGACACATACAATTATGTACAGTACATAATACTTGATAATGATAATGGTACTGGTTTATGTATTTACTATACTATACTTTATCATTAGTATTTAGAGTGTACTCTTTTCTACTTATAAAAAAAAAAGTCTGCTGTAAGACAGCATGCTGTGTTATGCCATCAGCAGCCTCACACTTATGAGTGTTTACTTGTCTCCTGATTGCGTCGCTTTCTCTTGTGCTTAATTTAATCTCGTGGTGTTTTGTACTGTGACATGCTGTGCAGGCTTGTGGCCCAGGAGCAGTAGGCTGTACCCCCCTTCCCAGGTGTGCAGGAGGCTGGACCATCTAGGTCTGTGTGAGTGGACTCTGTGATGTTCCCACAGGGATGAGATCGCCTAATGATGCATGTCTCAGAGCGTGTCCCCGTCGTTAAGCTGTGCATGACTGTATATTGTGTCTCAGCTTTAAGCCTCAGAAGCCATTGAGTTTCTGTTGACCAGTTGCTTCCTGATCCATGGGAACAAGGAAGTTTGAAAACAGGTGGTATCAGAACACAAGTCAGAGTAAATCTGATTGAATCCTGTCTGCGTAGAGGCTGCCCACTTTGAAACAACTTCTCACTGAAGTCAAATACACCACAGGAAAAAGTATGTATGTGCACACTTGATGTGTTTGTGCAGTCGGACACACCTGTGTAACTAGTATCCTGACCAGGAAGCACACCAGCATCCCAGAAGCCCCCACTGTGCTCCTTGCCAGCCACACCCCCTTCCCCAGAGAGGTCACCCGTCCAGCTACCAGCAACACAATTCAGTGGTACCTTGCATAAGTGGAATCTTACTGTAAACACTCTTGTGGTTTCTTTCATTTAATTTCATTATACAAGTATTTGCATATAGTGTTGAGTGTAGTTGCAGGTCACTCATTGTCATTGCTGTATAATATTCCATTACGGACAATCTCATAATTTATATGTGCTTTCTAGTTTGGGGCTGTTATGAATAATGTCATGTACATGCTTTTATATCTTTCGGTGAACATATGTACCCATTTCTATTGGGAAGACTGACCCATTTTTAAATGTAGCCTTTTGTGATACTTTGGCACATAGGTTATGCACCCGTTGGTAGGTTGAGTAGTAATTAGCTTTAGAAGTATCAAAAGCATGGATCAATTTTAGTTCAAACAAGCATACTGTTTTTTCTCTTCTCCCAACACACACGCGTTAAGAAGGGAGATGAATGCAACACGCTCGCTCTGCGCGTGGAGTGACAAATAGAGCAAAGTTGTGAAACACTGGACCCTAAACAATAGTTAAAGATAGAAAGTGGTGGTTTGGGTTTGAGTTTTTGTTTGTTAATAGAGCAGCAGTTGGTGGATAGAAAGAGCTTTCTTTACTTAAGGTAAACTTAAAGTTTCAGATGCACCAAACCTTTTTCTAACGTTTTTTTTCTAAGTAAGCTGTAATTAAATCATGAAGTTACCCATCCCCCAAGCTTGGTCACCCAACTCTTATTTATACGTCATAAGACAGTCTCCCCGTACGGCCCCAAACTGCAGTTCCCATGTGCGTGAGCAGACATTTCAGGAGGAAAATGCCTGCAGACTCCAGGGACATGATAAAAGCCTAACCATTTTCAGATAGTCCTGTTCAAGCTTATTCCTGAGGTTGGTCTTTTTTTTTTAACCATTTAGACCACATGCCACAGGCAATTATTAAAGGCTTTCTAGTTCATAAATCATTCTTGCAGGCAATATTTCCCAGAGTGCATGGAAACGTTACATTCTAATTTGGAAAGTGCTGTCCGCTTGTAACTGATCTTGTTACAGGTTCGTTACTGTTTTTTGTACCTGGAAACTTCCAGACTCCTTCCACCTTCCTTCTTCTCGCCATTCTTTTACGTTCCCCCTCTGCGTGAGGGTGAGGCAGCTAGTGGAGCACTGCCCTAAGCTGTCTAGTGCTTGGAGCGTCTTCTGATCCCCCTTTTTATTTTTTAGCCAGTAAGCACTTAATCCTTTTAATGGTGTTATATTAGAAGGTGTCAGGCTCGTCAGTGGCTTGTCATATGGCATCATTGGCAAATCCAGGCCTCCGGCTCTTTCGCTGTCTTCCAGGCCAGTGTTCAGATCACAAGACAGAGCTCAGTTGTGGGCCTGCAGGGGGAGAGGGTGCTGCCCGGGCTCACACAGCCCTCTGGTTTCCTCCCATGTCCATACAGCTGAGGTCTGCACAGAGTCCCAGCATGCACTCTGCTCGGTCTTGAGGCGCGTGGATTTTTGCCCTATATGCAAGCCATGTGACTCAGACCACATAAACTTGGATGGGATGGTTCTTTTTCAAAACCAAATTGCGTAGCCACTCTGCCGCCCTTTGATGTGTGGATGGCCGATCGTTTGACTAGCCTACACATTTTTTTTCCACAGAAATACCATCTGATCTGGGATTCTCAGAGAGTCTTAAACAACTGTTTTCCCCAGGAGGAAGCTCTAAGTATTCCAGAGACCAAATAGGCCCATTTAGATTGTAACATACAGAACAGTACTGATGAAAGTCATCTCTACTCGTCTTAAGCTATGTCTGCCCGAGTTGAGCATGGGCTTTCTTACTACCCTCATGAGCAGATTTTTCTGGCTGCCAGCACTGTCAATACTATAATTCACCATTATTTAAAGAATGACGGTTTTATGGAAGCACTTCTTCCTCCATCGGGCTGGCATTCACCTTGGCTATTAAAAATGATGCCGAGTATCGTATTTTTCTAAAATAACTTAAATTGGGAGAAGATTCCATGGCATATTGTCTCATTTCTTAAATGTGCCGCTGAGTCAGTTTCCTTCATCACTGAGCTAGTTTTCACCAATACCTTTAATTGCATCAGTTCTTTTTAATAAAGCTCATTTTTATTGACTTTGTCTCTACTTAATGAATTTTTCTTGGTGAAATAGGAGCTCACTGGCACAGTGTATAAAATGACCCCTTCGACAGCTGAAGGTGGGTTGCTTTTTTTCCACTTCGCTTTATCTAAGAGCAGTGTATGTTTCTTGTTTTTTTATGCTGAACTAAATCGACTGAAACCTTACCGTATTGCAAAGGCTGGCCTTACCTTATGAAATAAAATTCTAAAAAGCTTGTCCTATACATAAAAAAAAAAAAAGATCTTTGATAACTTGTAATGTTTTCAATGGCACTGAAAGAAACCTTAAGGGGAATTCTTTTTGTCAAGCCAGTAATTATTTTATATTGTGAGTAATTAGTCCCTAATTTATCTCTATATATTCTTTTATTGGTGGTTTTCTAATAGTACACATGTGTGACTAAACACACAGGACAAAAAAAGAACACAATTTTCGGAAGAGTAAGCAAAGCAAAGACATTTTCTTTCATTTTTGCCTGGCGTATGCTTTAATGTGAAGCCGACTTTTATGTACCTTCCATGGACCCTCCCCCAATTCTCCTCTCCCTGTGCCCCCCTTTGCCCCCCACTACCACGCATAAGTCACAGTGTATCTCCATGCTCATCATTAGTCCATTAGCAGCACTGTTTGGATTGCGTGTTACCCAACTGTGTAGCTTTTGGTGAAGCTTTATTTGAAACTCAGTGTCATCTCTTCCTAGCACATCAGTTTTTCATCTCGTGTTTTGACAGATTTGTCCTTCCCCACCCAATTCTAGAACACTACCACCCTGTCCTCACATACCACGCACTGGCTTAAGGCAGGTCCTGTCTGTGTCCCCTTCCAGCCTTTCCACTCCCAGATTTGAACAGGGTTAGCTTTCAGTTTAACCAGTGCAGGGTTTCTTATTGTTGTAGAGGCCAAAAAAAAAAAAAAAAGAAAGAAAGAAAAGCAAAACTGGTAGTCATTTTCCCAGACGCCCTTGCAGCTGGGGGTAGCCACAGAGCTGAAACCTTGCCAGTGACACAGAATGGGTATCTACCTAGAAGCCTTTGGGGAATCCGGCCAATAACCTCATCCAGCCGTGCATGTAATAATTTGAAAAACAAATCTGAACTTCGTAATGAAAAGGAGAGTCAATGCTCACAACCACCTTATACAAACAGAGCATTCGTATCAGCTTAAGAAGAAGCTGAGATTCAGAGAAGCTACGTAAACCTGTGCCGTGACAGCCTGTAAATTTTAAGAGAGACCTAAAACCAGGGCTTCTGAATTCAAGTGGGACAATCCCACTGCGTCGTGCTGCCTCTTTGTCACTCTTACGTAAAACTAAAATATATCTGCACGTTTAAAAGTCACATCAATTAGAAAGTCACTCATAAATCTGTTCCCCTGTTTCCCATGTTCCTTCGGTTGCAGCTTTAGCTTGAGCTTGAATTGAATTCTTCCCAGGTGCCTTCTGTCGGGATATTTTGTGCATGTGCGTTTTTTGCCCACTAGAAGCCGTCACTCACTAGTCTACTTTTCACCCTGTTTTCCTTTGAGCCACGTTCTTTTCCTTTAGTGAGCTGACTATGGATAGAATCCAGGAGACAGCACTACCCCCCAACCTGTCTTCTCTAGAGGCTGCAAAAAAATGGCTGTGTTTTAGTTGTTTTCTGGTTTTCCAAATAGAACCCCTACCATGTCTGTCCCCCTGTCCTTTTACCTCCCAATCCTTCTACTCCATGCGCCATACAAACACTCTTCCTAAGATGACACAGAGGAAACAGGTGCATCTTTTTCTCTTAGCAAATCTAGGACTGGTGGCTAGAGCAGAGGCTTCTTGCCTGGTCCTCCCGTCATTTAGATGTGGGGTCAGCTCATTTATCCTCTCCATGTGTCTTAGTCACTTTGAACTACTTTCACAAAATACCGTCGATTGGATGGCTTAAATAACAGACATTTATTTCTCATAGGTCTGGAGGCTGAGGAGTCCACGACCAGGGTGTCGGCATGGTCTTCTTATGGGGAGGGGCCTCTTCCTGGTCTGTAGATGGCCGTCTTCTTGCTCTGTGTTCATTTGGCAGATCCTCTCTCTTATGTCTCTTTCTATAAGGGAACTAATCCCATTCATGAGGGCTCCACTCTCATGACCTAATAACCCCCCAAAGACCTCACCCCCAAATACCCTCGTACTGGGGATTAGGCTTCAACGTATGAATTTTGAGGGGGACACAAACATTCAGTTCTTAACACCGTCCCTTTTTTTCCCTACCTGTAAAAAGAGATAAATGATGTCTTCCCTACCTCACCTTAGACAGACATCATGAGGAGAGCTAATCAACTATTAATTCAGCTAACAATGAGTGTCTACCACGGAACAGGCATAATGCTTGAGCTTCGAGAATCAACGATGAGAAGTCAAGGTTCCTGCCCCGAATCCACTGGAGGAGATAGACTTGCATTAAGAAAGTATCAGTTTATGGGAAGCCCGAAAGAATAAATGTGCGTACGCTATGGGGACTCAGCCTGGCAGCTCAGAAATGACACAGAAACAAGGTGGCAGATGGCAGAGAACGGGCCTGGTGGTGTAGTCAAGGGCTTGGCCCAGACTCTAAGTGTCTCAAGGGCAGGGATCACGTCTCAGTCATCTCTGTATCCCTGGCATCTAGCAAAGCGCTTGGCACCAATGGAGGTGCTTAGAAATGGTGAAATGTTGAATGAATGGAGGGCTTATAGGAGACCACACAAATACCTAGAATGCAAAGTAGAAATCGGTGAGGACTTGAAGGGAGATACAGATAAAATGTTCCGGGACCCCAGTGGAGGGAAAGATGAGATGTGAGAGTGGGGTGGAAAAGGCAGGGATGGCCCCACGGAAAAGCCTTTGAAATAAGCCTTCAAGGGTGGATGGCGCGTTTTACCAGCGTGGCTTCTCTTTTTTTCTCTTCTGTGTCACATTCTTCCCTTCACCAACCTCTTGACACTGGCTTAAGTTTCCCTCCACCCCCTTTTCTTCCTGGCTTCCTTCCTGGATTATTTCTTTCATCCTGCTTAGACAGCCTTCATCCTCTCTAATAAGCCAGAGGGTAGAAAGGCATTGCTCAGGCCCTTTCACCTCTCCTCTAGAGGAATTTTATTACAAAGACTAGGTACAGAATAGCTGGCAAAATTATTTTTTTTAAAGACCCAGTGTAAAGAAGGAAGAACCCCTATTTTTTAAAGCCACGTTAAAATGAATAGAAAGCACAAATAGTAAAGAGGATAGGGTAACTTCATGAATCTGAAACCCAAAAATACAGTTATGAGAACACACCACGGTGCTTGGTTTAAAGCAGTGTGATTTGTGGACTGCCATTAGGTTTGCATGATCTACAGGTCTGCTGCTCTGAAATGCAAGAATGCATTCCTAGTGTTGGAGGAATTAGTCAGGAGATGAAGATGAGAGCATTTGGGCATAAACCTACAACAGCATGTGCTGCCTTTAAATGCAGCAGTAAGGACATCTGCAAAGGGCAGCAAAGATGAGGGGATAAGTCCCATTGTGGTATAATTCGGCAATATGGGTGCAGACTTACACACGTGTAGGCACACACATTTAAAGGATTACAGCTAAGCAAGACTGTGATGGACAAACGGAACCTTTGGTGTCCCAGTGTCGGTTGCAACAAATCCAAAGTGGCCTTACCTGGGGAAGAGTTTTCAAACGTCCTGGGAAAGCAGAGAGGGAAGTCAGTCACCCCCCTCAAAAAATATACGCAGCCACCCAAGTTTGGTTCAAAAGAGATAATTAGTTTGAAGAAACACTCCAGAGAAAAAAAAAATAAACGAGTCACCCTAACACCCCCACTAACAAAAGAACATGGGCCTAACACATTTTCTAGTCAAATACATTCCTGCTAAATGTCGACACTGAAGAAGAATGCGCTGTATTCTAGGATATCATAAAGGAACCATGGTTTGAACAATGCCATTAAATACTTAATGACATATTATCACATGTGCTGGAAAACATAAAATATGCATCCGAAAGGACTTGAAATGTTTAGGGTGTCTTTAAACTGTCAAGGACTGTAGGATACCCGAGCACGGTTTGGCCACACGGCCCGAGTGGCCGGCACATCCATCGGGCCACACCTGAGCTGTCAGTGTGTGGCCTGGAGAGGGGGCCATCTCTCTGCCACCTGAATTTCTCCTGTGCAGATCTCTGCTCTTTGAAGAGCAAGGCTGTAGAAAAATTCAAAAGGGAAATAAATAGTTTCTGGGCAAGCGTCGACAACACCATGTTGCTGTTTATTCTCCCGTCTACTTTGGCTCCCTACATAAATCACACTGAGCACGCAGTGACACCCTCCTATGGGCAGTGAGCTCATGTGAGCTGTGTCTCCCTGAAATGATATCACACAGACACACCCACCCCTCCAGAAACTGTTTACAACGAGCAGATCTTTTATCATTCTGCAAGAGCGCGTTCTCGTTTGCAGGTTGATGCTATAGCTTCATCTAACTTCTCAACTTCCGTTCTGTTACGCATGTTAGTACAAGCCACGTCCAACTTGGATTCCTTTTGTAATGTTGCCTTTGATTCTTTTTCCGTTTTTTTTTTTTTTAATGCTTTGTTTTTGGAAGTTGCCTTGCAATTTTTGAAACCCTTAGAGTGTTTCAAGAGACACTGAGCTATTTAGGCTGCAGTGCGTGCGTGCGTGCGTGCGTGCGTGCGTGCGTGCGTGCGTGCGTGCGTGTGTGTGTGTGTGTAAGTCCAGTGCTGCCTGCAGACAAATGTTGTATTGTATATTATGTGGAGCTGCTTCCTCTCCTTCTTGAACAGAGCACCTGGTGTTACTGGTTTCAAAGAATATTTCAAGATTGGCAGTTGGAGTCTGTTCATAGACGTGTAGCAGCGCTTCCCAGAAAGCTTGAAAAATGATATTCAAAGTGAAGGAGAATAAAGAATAGGTGTCACCCTCCAAAAAAATAGTAAGCAGCCCCAAGAACCTTCATTCAGAAAGGATTCAGAGAGAAAATGGAGACGTCTGAGAACCAGCTTTATAGCCCGGTGTGAGCTTAGAAGGCCGAGTGGCCTCTCGAGACGGGGTCCTGCCTGCTCTCTCTGCAGACCTCTGCTTGTGTGAAAATCATACCAAACCAAACCAGGGCCTCTGCTTCAGGCACTAGCCCAGAAATGTTTTATTCAAAAGCTCGAAATTGCTACAAATTTTCAGGCAACTTGTAAAATGTTGTTTCAAAAAATCCCGACTATTAAAAGGAAAAAAATTGGTGGAGATGTTTCATAACCCATCTGGCCTTTTGTGGGAAGAATCACGATACACCATTTTAAAGTCTTGATCTCATAGCCTCCCCCCCCACCCCCCCAACCCCCACTTCCTCTTCAGTGCACGTAAAAGGTTAGCGAATCCTCTTGGAAAGTTAAGATGAAAAATGCTCAGTCAATTCCATGTGACATAAGGGACTTTCCTTATCTCATCCTGCATCCTACAGCTCACGAATGTTCCCTGCAGCTGCTCACTGATCAGAAATCATTTTGCCAAAAAATCAAACTTTTATTCATCCCAGATAAGGGATAAATCAGAACCAAAGGAAATTACCTTCTTGAAAGTCTCCTGCACAAATGGAGTAAAACCTCGACTCCTTTTCCTAAGTGTGCTCCCCATAAAAGTAAGCGTTCTGAGCCTTGGACTGCACATCAATAAATAAACTTTTAGCAAAGTCGTGGGAAGAGTATCGGACCAAGGCCTTGACCACTTAGAAAGACTTAGAAACCTGAACTGTGAACATTTGTTATGTGTCATCAGCTTACATAATAACTACAGTGATTTATTTTTCTACAGTTTTTCTTGTGAAGCAATATCCTTTACGATCAAGTACTCTGAAATTTGTGCACAAAGAATATTTACTCTTCAGAACTGGTGCACATGACACGAAATAGAGATGAGAAATACCGTTGTTCTGGACAACATTGTTAAATAAAGCCGTTTTTCACGTGTATCTCACTGGTTCAGAGCAGGTCAGGAAAGGGTACAAACGAACCAGGAAAACCCAGCACACATACGCTGGCACACGTAAAGGTCTGTGGGCCATTCTCACCATCCAAAGGCCAGCATAGGGCCAGCCGAGTGTCTCAGTTGGTTAAGAGCTCGCTCAAGAGTGCGAGCTCTGAGCAACAGCAGTTCGATTCCCGGCCCGAGCTGAGCTGCTGCTGAGCTGCCAACAGGCGGCAGGATGGCTCAGGTTAAAAAAAAAAAAAAAGACTGGCACCAAAGGCCAGCATATCGCTCTGATAAGGTATAGAGTAAGATCCAGCTAGACAGTATTGGCCTCTTCACTCTCTAGCAAGTGTCATAATGACTAATGAGCTTGTCCACAATCTCACAGCAGGAGTGGAACTCAGGTCTGTCAGACCCCACTTCTCCATGTGGCTCAGCGCATGTGGTAGGTGGGTAGGTAGGAAAGCAGACAGACAGGCAGACCCGACGGAAGGACAAGGAACCTCTCACTGCCTCCTGATATGACTGCCTTCAAGTTAAGTGTCTATTGTGCAGACAATTTTGAGAGAAGTGCCTTCATCTTCATTCGCTACAAACCCTGGAATCCTACCCTCTTTATTGCCTGGTCAATTGTGTATGTTCCAGAGGCACTCAAATAAGTTTCATATTTTTTTAATACTAGGCATCATAAAGACATTAAATTGACTAAAACCACTTACACTTTAGCATACCACAATGTAGGTGATGCCTAAAGCTCATAGATGTAGCAGAAATAAGGAAAATCGTGCATATATACATATATATATATCTTAACTTTATTGGGGAGCAATGTATTTTTTCAGGGAACAATGTGTTTTTTCCAGGGCCCATCAGCTCTAAGTCAAGTTATTGTCCTTCAATCTTAGTTGTGGAGGGTGCAGCTCAGCTCCAAGTCCAGTCGCCATTTTTAATTTAGTTGTGGGGGGGGCGCAGCCCACCATCCTATGCGGGAATCGAACCAGCAACCTTGTTAAGAAAGAGCATGCACTCTAACCAACTGAGCCACCCAGCCGCCCCCACTTACATATTTTTTTAGGTTAAAAGTTTTTGCCATTTATCGGTAGATGTGGACAAAAATATCATTACAAATGGAGGGTAGTGGTTGAAGAGATTGACAGAGGAGGTGATGTGACAGGCTTGGGTTAGGGAATCAAACCAGACAAAGAAGCGGGATGTTGACTTGACCATGGGGAAGGGCGGAGCAGAGCTGCTGGGAACAATACAGCTGGAACGCTGGGTGTGGCACCGTGGCTGGGCAGGGACCCAAGCATTCCAGGGGGCTGGTCCAGTTCCATCCCTGCAGGCTCCGAGTTTAAGCGTTGCCCTACATTCCACAGATGGGTGAAAGCCTGTGGCTGGGTCCCTACCTGACTTCTGCTTCTCCCCCACGTCATTCTCCCCTTCCTACGCACGCAGTCTTCGGTCCTCCCACTCGCCACCATGCTTACGCTATCTATTGACCTCTTTGTGGCTGCCACCAGCATGACATGATGTAACTGGTATCCTCTCCTTAGCATATGGATGCATTTTTACACATACACAGAAGAAGTTGTGTGCAGCCTCAGAAGGCACCTCATATTTTCCAAATTAGTTAGGATTCCGCAAGGTTTCTGATTTTTCTCCCAAACCAAAGAGAGAGGATGTCTTCCCCTACCTATCCGATAAGATACAGCTCACGTATTCATTCTTGTTTCTCCTCTGAGCCTCGTCTTCCACCTGATTACTTACTAGGGCTGTAATAAATATTCCTCCTTTAAAACCAACACTGAACAGAAGTACTGAAATGGCCTGTTTAGCATTTCCCATCTCCACTCGCCCATGAGCTGTTTGTGGTCTGTCACATACATCTGTGTAATGAATAGTGGGAGCTACCACGTATTACATTATCTCCTGTTTGCCAAGCACTGTGGTAAATACTTTATGTGCATTGTCTCATTTGAAGATACCCATTGAAGAAACAGACTCAGAGAGGTGAAGCAATTTCCCCAAAGTCTCCCAGCCAGATCCCAGGCCAGGTCGCTCTGACTCCGTAGCCCAAATAACCACCTACTATACACACAAAGAACCTGGCACACAGTTACTCAGTGAATGTGTGTTGAACTCAACTAAAGAAGGAAAATAGTTGGGGGGGAGAATAAGGGAGCCAGTGCACCCCAAAAACTCCCAAGTTCTGAGCTGTCGTTCAGACTCCTGATCCAAAGCTGATTCTAGTGTCAACAGCTCGACCTTTTGGAATGAATCACTCAGAGTCTATTGGAAATCCGTGGAATGTGACCAGCGTGCCCTGTGTATGCTAGGACAATCTCAGAGCTCCTTATGACATCAGCGTGAAGAATGGAGACAGAGCTATGTACAGAGTCTGACACTGAATAACCATGTCTCTCATCCTGGAAACAATTGATGCTGCTGTTGTCACCAAAGCTGAGACCTCCGAAGCAACTAAGGAATACCACAAGACACCCCGAGTCTACAAGACCATGATCTGAGAGGACTCAGGGTCTTACTGGAGGACAGAAATCAACCCTCTCACTGAAGCGTTTTCCTCAAAAGCCCTGTGTAATGACTCTTTAGCCACCCTTTATCTCTGCTGGTATACTCATGTCAGTTTCCAGGAAACGTGGAAAGGCGCTCTTAAGCTAAATATCACCAGATGTGCTTAAACTTGTTCAGAACTTCTCTTGTCCCCGTAGTAATTAAGCATCCATGTTTAGCAAAAATGAACAGCCCCAAATATTGATTTGTTAGTCATTTGTGCTGTCTTTTCAAATCATGTCTTCTTTCTAAATTGGAACAGATGTCCTTCCCCAAACCACCTTAATCAAAACAACAACAATACCCATTTTCTTAGAGTTCTTGCTTGGCTCAATATAGAGACAATAGCTGCCCCATAATATCAAGGGATGGGGGGGGGGTGACAGCCAGACACAGAACTCGTCAGGTACCTCGGGCTAAAAGACCGAGAGTCTTAAGAAGATAAGGCCACAAAACTGGAATTGAGGTTGAGCTTGGCAGCCACTGCTGAGTGGAGGATGAGGGCAAAGTGAGCTGTGCGGACAGGTCTGAGTGGTCTCATATAGGAGACCAGTTCAGTTCAGCACTGCCCTCGCCTCCCCCTGCAGCCGTCCTCTGATTTCCACGCTGGGGCTGGGGACCAGGAAGCCTCCAGCCTCACAGGGAGCCATGCCAGGTAGGCCGCTCCCCCACACAGTGGCCACATTGAACAAATGAAGATGTGGAGCCAAGGACAAGTATTCCTGAAATATGTTTTGAAATTCCTATTTAATGCATATATTCGGCAGCATACCAGGGCCCTTAGTAACAGCCCGTTGGGTGTTGTGACAACAGCGTGGGTGTGATGACAGCAGTGTGTGTGGGAAGCCACGCTATCTGGGGGCAGAGCCGCGTGAATCTGAGGATCGGTTTTGATTTCAGTGGGAGCTGGGCACATGGTAGGGCCGCCGTTTGAGGTCTCCGTGGAGGGGATCATCTTCATGAGATGGAGGGGATCACCTTCCCGTGGGAGGCCCCACTTCCTGACAGGGAGAAGGGAAAAATGCAGCTCAGCAACCGGAGCGCCTCTAAACTATTTAAAGTCGTCCTTTTCAAAAAGCCTGGACATTCAGATGGCTCTCAGAATGGGTTTAGGGATTTCCGGTTTCTATATGGAAAATGTGTACTCCACAGCTTTTCTATAGACTGGAAAATTATGGTTCCTTTAGTACAAATATAATAGCAAAGCCTCTCCAAAAGGGCTCATATTCCCTGTATTTGCAGGGAATTAATTTTTTCACGCTAGATGAGAGAGTGCTCTGCCTCTCTGTCGTTACTGTACACTCTCAAAGCAAGAGCATCCTTTATGTGTTTTTTTTTTTTTTGGCAAATCCTATCTCCACATCCCTCTTTGTAGTATAAAAACCTTGGCAAGTTAACATTAAACCAGCAGTCGTTCATCTTTAGAGAAACATGAATGTAGTAAACTGTCTAAAAACAAAAAACTTTAAAGTCAAAATTTGATTCCTTTCACAAAGTAGGCTTCCCTGAATGAAAAATTTTTG
Source organism: Hipposideros armiger (assembly GCF_001890085.2). Taxonomy (NCBI): domain Eukaryota; kingdom Metazoa; phylum Chordata; class Mammalia; order Chiroptera; family Hipposideridae; genus Hipposideros; species Hipposideros armiger. The sequence continues at coordinate 1,655,154 of NW_017731430.1, read as the reverse complement.
TTAGATTACTTACTCGTTGAGGGGCGCAGGAGTGAGTAAAATGTTTTATAATGCACTGCTGTTTTCCATGAAACTCTAGCGTGGCCCTGTTCCCCAGCCACAGGAATGTAAGAACTTCTTGGCAAATGCCCTGCCCGGGACCGGGTGGGACGATGTATAATTAATGTCAAGTGTTACTGCCCTTCTCCAATGCCATCCACCCACTGACCAGAATCAGCTTCCTCCTGTCCTTTCTGTATTCAGAGCTTGGCTTGCACCACTTTGGTTCTGAATATATCAGGATAAAATTCTGGTTTCCCCTTTTGAGAGACGAACATGACAAAAATCCCATTCATGTAGCATAGAGCTAAGTTCTGATATCTTTGTTCAGAATGAGCCAACACTTTTACAATTAGAGATAGTATTTGTTAGTAAAGCTTTTTGTTTTGGTTTCATTTTTTTTTTTTTTAAAGAGCATTCTATAGCTACTCTTTAGGGGATTTTTGTTGTTGTGCTCACTTTTTAAACTTCCTCCTTGAGCCTTGCTTGACAAGTATTGGGAGAGAATGTCTGGCAACTGTTAATGGAACTTCAGGGTCTTTTTTTCTCTCTCTTCCTTGTTGCTATAAACTTCCTAGACAGGGTTGAGTCCAAAGAACTGATAAAGTGAAAAGGTATTTCTGCATTAAAATGAACACAATAGTAAAAGTAATATTTCTGAATATCTTAGCCTATTGAGTTGGGATCAGAGTAAAAACCCCGAGGGTCAAATATGTTATCATGAAGCTGAATTGTCTGAGGAAAACCATAGTTGTGAAAACCAAAATTCCAAGTCAGTCCCAGGGCCAATTTTATTTTATGGAAGTAAAGCTGTGAATTTTAATTAAGCAGTTCTTCCTGGGAGGTTCCTGGGAAGGAAATTTTAAAGTCAAATTTAGGAATGAAACTTAATTTTTTAAAAAGTTTAGAAATGTAAGGACAGATCTGAATGGGGATGATATTCATCAGATTGGGGTCAGCATGCCCATACTTGTTCGTTAAAAATATCAAAATACTTTTGTGCCCATTGGTTAGTAGCACAGACTCAAGTTCTCGGCGCCCTTCGCCAAACCCGTGGCTGCCCAGGCCCCGCTCTGTGACACCCCCCGCCCCCGCCTTGGCTCCCCAAGACCCAACTACTAAAGGGGCAGCACCCAGCGCAACACGGGGGTGTCAAAGAGCTTGCTCCACCCAGGACGGAAGTCAGTTGTGCTTGATCAGTGCCTGCACTGTTTCAATCCCAGATTGAACAAATTCTAAGGAAAGCCCCGGAGTTACAGGGATGTGGGAGAGTGTGAAAGTCACTGCATAGTTTTTCTGGGCCTGTGGCTTCGCTGATTCACGAGTGTCTGCAAGAATTCTCCTCCCCCGTATCTTTTTTCTACCAAATCATTAGTCTGGAAAGTATGAAATGAAATTCCCTTATGGGCAACATGACAAATGGAAATACGAGAGGGTGCCTAAGCATGAATGGTTCATTTGAGATGAAGACCCAACTGCCCGTGTAAGAGCGGAGGCTGGCGGGGGCGGGGGCTGCCTGGGTCCACGCAGCACCAGCTGCAGCCTTGTGGGCCCTTCGGAATCAGTTCCCTGTGAGGGTCCCTGCAGCCTCCTGGGGCCTGCTGTGCTTGGACACCAGTCTGTTTTATTATTGATTGGTGTTTAGATGCTAATAATTGGAAGAAAGTGCTTATTTTTGGTTTTGATGTCTTTCTGTGTATTTGTAAGCTTGATTAGGTCTCTAATATTCTTGCCTTTTCCACTGGAAAACAGATACTTGACGGCATAGCGATCACTTTGGGGACCTTTCAGCGCCCTGGATTTTTAAGAAAAGGCCAGAGAGAATATTATGATAAAATCTTAACTCATGAACGTAATGTGCCCATGAGGAAAAATCATAGCATTTAAAGAGTGGCCAAAGCAAATTAAAGAAAGATGTCAGGGCTAAAAGGATATCGTTAGCAAGTTGAAGTATCAATACATTGATTAAATCAGAGAATCAAAGATTTTGGAACAGAAAAGGACCTTGGTTTCTTTTGGTAACTGTGGTCATTCAGTACACTGTGTGAGATTCACTACTAAATACAGTTTTTCTATAATACTCCTCAAATTTGAATTCAGCAGCCCCTGTTTGTCTCTGATGCCCAAACGTGTTTGTGTAGAAATTTTCCTTATCTGAATGTAAGTGTTGTCACAGAGAGAATGTTAGTGGCTCTAAAAAGGTAAAAGGGTATCAGTCCAGGGGACCCACATATGACTAACAGGAAGAGAATAATTATCTAATAAGGTGGAATGGAATGGACCCCCCCACCCCCACCCCGCAGGACCTCCGGCTGTTTGGCGCCCTCCCCTTCCTGACACAGGGAGCACCTACTCCCTCTCACGTCTACCTGAGGAAGTTTTGCTCTTTTGTGTGTCTATTTCCCATTTCTTTATACACCCTCCATGAAGTACAGACAATGCTGTGCACTTAGGAGGTACTCAAAAGATACCTGACTGAATGAAGGATTGATCACTCTGGGCCCATTTCAGTTATTCTTTCCCTGCGTAATGCAAGACGAGAGGTTCCGTTTCTTACCCTGGATTAATTTAGGCTCCCCTGCTTTACATCGGTCCTAGGAAAAGCCCTCCACACCAGCACCTGGGACCTGTTTTAAACAGACCACACTGTGTATTATAGATCAGCCCTTGGTGCCTAATCTCACGCAGTAATGACGCCCTACTTCATGCTTCCTTCACCTGCCCTGCTGCAGCGAGGCTGAAGCACATGCTGCTCACAGATCTGAATATTTAAGAGCTTCTGGTGACGGCTGAGCCTGGTCCTGCCCGCCGGAGAGAGTGCATCTTTGCCATTAACTTGTGCCGACACGGAGATTCCTTTCTGGCTTGGACCTCGACATTGAACCCATCTTCTTAGACTCTAAAAATAGCCAATGAACTGTAATTTAGCTGACAGCCTCGGACACTGAGCCTTAGCTTATCTATCCATCCATCCATCCATCCATCCAGTATTTATTGAACATCCACATATTTTGGGGCTAGAGAGACAAAAATGAGGTTGGTTCAAAAGTAATTGCAGTTTTTGCCACTATTTGTAACGTCAAAAACCGCAGTTACTTTTGCACCAACCTTATACAACACACTTCTTGACCCTGAGTAGCTCCTGGCCTGACAGCGTGCAGAGGCATGGTGTCTCAGATGTTGTCCGCACAATAAAAATCTATATTGGATATATGGGCAAGGCATTCTGGAAGTATGAACAACTCTCAGGGAATCGGGGAGCATTTTAGGGAGGAAATGACAGTTTAGCTGAATCTTAAGTCATGAATAGTGGGTTTTTCAGGTGAAGACAGTCAGGAAGGGCCCTTTAAGGAGCGGGAACAGCCTAAGCAAAGCCACAGAGCACAGTGGTCCCGTCTCTGAGGGCTGAGAGGACCGTCTCCCATTCCTGGCTTGGGCTTTGCCAGCCTGCCCTGAACTGTGGCTGCCCCAGAGCCCACGGGGAACACTTCTCACGCCTCCCCAGGTCAAGGGAGATCTGGTAAGAGATGTCAGTGTCTGCTGTAGCTAAAGTGAGCCTCCTGGGTACATTGGCTTTTGACTTCTGACCTGTGGTCCTGGCTCCTGGCACCTCCACCTTAGCCACACAGCCCCTGAGAGAGGAGCAGTTTGACCAGAGACCAAAGCTGTCAAGTTCTCCAAGTCGATGCTGCCTCTTCCTTCTGAACCTTTACAAGAGAAACTGTCCCCCCCACCCCCTGCCATTAGACAGCAGTGAGTCCCAGACCCAGCCAAGCAGAGCAGCACTGGGCTTCATGACCTGCACCTTTGTACAAGGAGATGGGGTCCAGATGGCCCTTCTGCCTGCAGCAAGGCATGTGACGGGTGGGTTTGCACATGGGAGAATGCCAGTGTCACGCTGCAAACACTGAGTAGGATGACCTGGCTAAATAGTTCCATCTCCAGTTGAGGCTGAATCCTATCTTTCAGCGTGCGCTGGCTTGGATGAACTTCCCAAACCACTCCTCTTCTAGCCTGGGGAGGCCTTGGTCCTCCCGACCAAAGTCCTCTGCCTGTTTCTCAGCCACCCACCTACCACGGCTAACAATCACAGACCTGTGCAGTCTGCAGCGCCCATCGGGTGTCATTGTCCCATGGAGAGCCCAGTCTCGCTGCTGGCTGTACTGTAAAGTCACTGTGTGTATTAATATACATCTCCAGGCTGTTCCTATAGAACTTCCACAGCTAAGTAGGCTGAGATGATATTGAATTGCCTTTGAAAGACTGTTGTCACTAGTGTTTTTCCTTGTCTCGTACTCCTAGTCTTTGGTCTTTAAAAAGACATGTGAAATGCCGTTCAAATGTAAGACAGCATTGTGGACTGTTAGTATTGAACTTGTACATTATTGAAGAAGAGAGTGGATGAGCGATGCTCTGCATGAACCATTGGCACAGAGTGCCAGGACCCCGTTCCCATGGGCACTAATCTTCACTTGCCTTCTCTGATGCCAGCACTGAATTAGGGTTTAGAAAAATATCCCTCAACACAGGTACAGGCAAAAATAAAGAAGTCTTTTGAATCCATTTGCATGGTGATACTATCAACAAGCATAAGTAGAAAGCATAAGGAGGAAAGGCAACCCTCATACACCGTTGGTGGAAATGTCAATTGGTGCAGCCACTATGGAAAACAGTATGAAGGCTCCTCAGAAAATTAATGATAGAACTACCATACAATCCAGCAGTTTCACTCCTCAGTATTTATGTAAAGGAAACAAAATCACTACCTTGAAAAGATAATCGGTACCTTATAGTCATTGCAGCATTATTTACAATCGCCATGATAGGGAGACAACCTAAGTGTCCCTCGACAGGTGACTGTGTATAGAAAATGTGGTATATATACATATACAAGGGAATATTATTCAGCTATGAAAAAAGAAAATCTTGCCATTGGTGAAAATATGGATGGAACTTGAGGGCATTATGCTAAGTGAAATACGTCAGAAAGAGAAAGACAAATACTGTATGCTCTCACATGTAGAACCTAAAAAAACCCCACAAAAACTCGAACTCATAGAGAATGGATTGGTGGTTGCCAGAGGCGAGGGGGGAGGGGTGTGAGTGGGGTTAGTGGTGAAATGGGTTTGAAAAAAAAAGAAGCATAAGTAAATATGTAAGTTGAAGGGGGTAGATCCACTTAACATTTTTTAAATTAGGTCATATCTGCAAATGAAATAGGCAACCAGATAATCCAAGACGGAATATTATTCTTTAGGGTTCTGCAAGTTTTAAATTTGTCCAGCGGGTGTTATATCACAGTTACTGTTTAAGGTTTCGGTGTATGCAGTAAAATGCAGCTTTATGAACGTGTGGCATTTTTAAAACTAGTGTGTAGCCTAAAGTGCTGAATTTGTAGCTGCTAATTTGGACTGGTGAACAGAATTCCTCTTTTACAGCTGTCTCTATTGAGAAACAAATCTAATAACCTCTGTTTTATAGATAACGTATTTATTAAGGATAACTCATTTTTAAATCTAAGATTCTGAGGTGGTGATTGGTTGTTTTTTTTTCTTCTTCTAAGAAATGCATTTAGAATCAGATGGTCTTGAGTTAAAGGAAGGTAACTTTTAGTGGAAGCGTATGTTTGTTTTCTGGCTATGCATCCCAAGTGAAGGCACATAGCTCTGCCCTCTGGAATAGCATGGCTGCTGGGGCAAGCCATCCATTCAGGGGACTGGCACCTGCTGGGGAGAGAGGGACTTTGTCGCTGTGACCCACACCTAGGACATTTGCCTTCTTAAAAAAAAAAAGGGGGGGGTCCATGCCTACCCAATAGCTTTATCGCTTTCAGAAGGAGATGTTCTTTGTGTTACCAACCCAGAGTTTATATTTCTTGTTGGTATAAAATGGGAGGAAAAAAAAATCTACCCTACCCTAAGAATTCATTGCCTCTTAAAAGGAAAAAAAAAAAGTTTCTCCTTCTGATTTCTAAAAAGAGCTATCCATTTTCAAACTGGTTTATCGACTCAGGCCTCAAAGCACCCAGGCTATTCCAAGCTCCCATGCCAATTTTTGTCAGCTTGGTTTGGATAGCAAAGTGCCTCTCAGTTTTTCCCAGACAGCGCTGAGACCCTGAAGAGTACGTTTTCTGAATATATTTGCACCTTCGCTGTAGATGTAGAGAATAAATGACATGAATACTGAGCAAAGAAATGGGAAGACATGCTTACATAGTCACAGAGGAAAACATCGAGTAATAGGGTTTACATTCCTGCTCAGATTCAAATGTTTGAAATAAATAGTTACCAGCAATAGTTCATGAATATACAATATTTTATATGCTATTACAAGTGAATTTTGCCTCTGTGGAAATGTGTTTTTCCTTTTACAATAATTGCTAACCTCTAAAAAAAACAAGTCACAGGTATGTCTTTTTTTTTTTTTTTACTTTTCTGCTTTGTAATCACATTTTAAAGGAAAGATACAGAGATTACATTTTTGCTAAGAAGACTGCAGCTGTGAATCTTATCTTTGAGAATTATTCCTGCTCTTTTGCAGTTTTTCCTTAAAGACGCTGAGTTAGAGTCATTTACTAACCGCAAATACAAAATGCATTAGTTTTTAACAGCAAATCTAAATTAAAAACTCAGTAACTTGGAACAAATGGACTCCTTAGTTCATTTCCAAAGAAAAATCCCAGTTACATTTTATTGTTTCAAAACCTTTCTTACTGCAAACCATCAATCCACCAGCTTCTTTCTGGCTCCTTTGAGCTTTGAACTGTACCTTCATGGTGCCATAAATTTGCATGTCACTAGGAGACACTGTCATTTGCATTAATTTCTTTCGAGCCCTAGTTGTCTATCTTTGAAGAGATCTCTCCAATACTTAGCATTCGCTCAGAAAAGTCAATCCCAACTAAACGTTGTAAAACATAAATTTTAAAAATGTATTCTGGCTTTTATCTCAGCCTGGAAAATAAAAGTGGTCGAAGCTGTGTGTGCCGTTCTGGCGGCCCAGAACTCACTCTCTAATACTTTGGTGCCATTGTTTCAGGCAGGAAGTAGAAAGAAGAACACAGCCAGCCCTGCCCTCGCCCACCTGAAGACAAGGGACCATTTTAAAGATATTGTTACAGGGTCATAAAATTGTCAATGAAATGCACTCTCGCCAGGGCTTTCCGTGGGAGGGATGGCAGGGAAAAGCAAAACATCTCAGCTGAGGTGGGGGACAAGGGCCTGGCCGGGCCTCGCAAGCGGCCCTGGTGAGCTGCCCACAGCCAGTGTCGAGCCCGTCTGTCTGTCTGTCTGTGGTAGAGCCGCTGCGATGCTGGGACGGGAGAGGTGCGAGAGCAGCAGCAGTGGTTATTGGGAGTGGGGTATGGAGGAGTGGGGCGGGGGGCACTTTTAAAGGGACTTGAAACTCTAGAAAGTGCGCCTTCTCGAAGCATCAGGAGCTGTCTGTCCACTGCGGCAGCTGTCAACGTCCACCCCGGCCTGGCCTCGTGCCTTGCACCCGACTCCTTGCTTCCAGCGCCCGCCCTGCCCTTCTCCATGCTGCATCGCGCAGACGCTGATCCTTCCGAGGAATTGGTTTTCCAAGCTTTAAAAACAAAATTACTTGGGAGGGTAAGAGAAAACCCAAGCCTTCGGTCCTTGGGCAGCGTGCCACCAAACTCCTTGAACTCCAGCCTGGGTTTTGTGTCCCCTTTGAAATAGACACGGTCTGGGTTGAACCTGTACTTCCTAGCATCTGGAGAAGAGGAGGAAGAATATACTATTTTTAAAAGGGACTTTCTGGAAAGTGTACAAAACCTGATAATTAAAAAAATAAAAACCAAACCCTCAGCTGCACAAACAGCCCTTGTCCTCGTCCAGCAAAGGTCTGTCAGGAGTGCCCACCTTGGTCTGTTTTCTAGCAGAGCCTTTTCAATCACCTCCTTTGATCTAGCTGTGCGTGTGGGAGGGGGAGCTAAACCAGCCTGCCTTGTGCCTCCAGCCTATTTGTAGGCACTGTGTCAGAAGAGCGCTTTCTCTCTCTTAACATATTTTTTTGAATCAGCGTGTACACATCTGTCTTTATACCCAGCCGCTTTTCTGGCCCCAAATAAGTTCTCTGCGAGTTTCCCCAACCGAGCTCAGTGGGATCTCTGTCAGCTGCAAGATTTATGTCATCTTGTTCTGTCCTGAGAACCATTCCTTCAGCTCTCCCCATCTGGATTTAATTGGAAAGACATTAAGTGCACTGGAAAAAAGCATGTTTTAGGGCCGTTCTTTATAGACACCCCGATGGAAGGAGCTGACGGCCGTAGGTTCAAGTGGGATGAGCAAAGACAACATCGCAAAAGTACAAAGTACGGACTTAGGAAAGAGCTGTGGGGAAGGAGGTTGTCCCGTTCAAGGATTCCTTGATGCGGCTCCTTGGGGAGAGAAATGTGCCAACATGCCTGCCAACTACAGGCTATGTCTGGACGCACCGGGGACCAACACATGGGTACCTGGGCCTTCTGGTGTTTTCATGGAAGGAAGACTCCTCCTGTGCCCGGTCTCCACGTCCGCGTGTGCTGGCATTTGGGCGTGTTAGAGGAGAGAGAGAGGCTGGTAACTGCGGATGCCGTCACCTTCTTGCCTCATCGTCCCCTCTAGGGGTGGTGATAGAGCTCTGGGGCCACCACACCCTGTGGTGCTTTGATACATAACAATAGAAGCATCTAGCCTGCTCGGCGTGTGATTTTGGCAAAATCCCTCACTCCACAGCCCTCTCCCGGCTTCACACGCACTGGTAGGTTTTAAACGAACACATCCAAAATGGAAGGCAGAGGGGTCCTTGCAACCAGCAGCATTAATACAGACAGCCTCTGAGTTTTCAGACTTGTTGGGGTTCAAAAGGATAATGAAAATCAAAGAAGAGTTGTCATCAGAGGAATACCGATAGCTTTCTTTTCTTTATCTGTGTTATAGTTTGAAGCCCTGAACTTTCTAGATGCTGAGGAGCAGCTGAAATTCTCTGACGTCCTAGCCCCCAAATATCTTATGATTTAAGGCTAACTGGGGACTTGGTTTCCTGCCTTTGGACTCCACCTCATCTCATCCATGGCTGTGGTGAAGCAGGAAACTGGTGACAACCTGGTGAAATCTACAGACCCCTTTCAGAAGAAAAATACATAAGATTTCAAAAAAGTACCAAAATATCTTAAGAATAAGTTTGTGCTGTAGCAGTAAAACTGTTTATTAGTACATTGACTAACTAGCTCTAGCAGTTGGCCTAAGAACTAAACTTCTAACATTTCCAGTGTTTCTGTGAGATGTTAATACATAAGAAATGGAGAGTCTTCCCTGTCTAAATATAAAGCCTGTAAATCCTCGGACCCAAAGTTAAAGCCCCGGCTTGGTGAAGATGCATCTAATCAGTAGCTGGGGACCATGAATTTCCCAGTCAGCCCCTGGCCCCCCAGGAGCCGCGGCTGCCCTGTCCTTGGCTCTTGTCCGGTGCTGAGTGACTTGGCCCCTGCTCACCGTTAGCCCTCCCCGCAGCCCTGCGGGCAAGGCGTTGCTCCTTGGGCGTTTGGGGAAGGTGCCCAGCGGGTCAAGTCAGAGCAGGGACCCGGGAGAGCACTTTCTCATGAGTAGGCAGCGAGGGGACACACTAATGTGTTAGTCCCCCAGGCCCCAGGGGCCAAAGAGAGTGAACGTGTCTGCCTGGCGAAAGCGTATCAGCAACAGGGAGACAGCGGTGTAAGAGCTGAAGAAAAGTCACATCAGGAAGAGGAAAAGCCTGGCCGTCCTGCTTGCCTGATGACTGGTCTACCTGCCGCCATCACCGTCCAGCTGCGAGCAGATGGCGTCTTCGCAAACACAGCTCTGAGCTCGCTGTCGCCCTGGTGTAAGCTCATGCACGGCCAGAGCCTTACTCCAGAATGACCCAGAGGCCCTTGTTACGGGCTGAAGTGTGTCCTCCCAAGTCCTCATGTGGAAGCCCTAACCGTCTCCCCCCTCGGAGTGTGACCGTATTTAGAGACTGGGCCTTTAAAGAGGTGATTAAGTTAAAATGAGGCCATTAGGGTGGGCTCTATACCCATCTGACTGGCATCCTTCTAAGAAGAGGACATTAGGACAGAGAGACACCAGGGATGCACACACACAGAAAAGCCACGGAGAGAAACTGCCAAAGACACTAAACCTGCCGACACCCTGACCTGGGACTTCCAGCCTCGAGAACTGGGAGAGAATACATTTCTGTTGGTTAAGCCACCCAGTCTGTGGCGTTTTGTTATGGCTCAGAGCCCTCTGGGGCTGCCCAGCCTAACTGTCCATCTCCCTGAGGACAGGCTCAGCAGGAACACCAGCTCACGTGGCTGCCCATGCACACAGGCACGCCACGTCCCACCCCAGTGCACCTGCCACGCTGGGCCCCGTCCTGGGTGCCTTTCTCCCACACGATGGTGGGCCGAGCCCTGCTCACCCCTTCCGAAAGCTCAGGCGGCACCTCTCCCAAGTCACCTGTGCCCCTCCCCCAGGCTACAGGTTTCTCCCTGAGCGCCCCCTTCCCCACCGGCCTGTAGTGGTCCCCACCATGCACATTTCTGTGCTCCGCACTCGCTGAGGCCGCCTCAGGGGAGGGTTGTCTCTCCTCCGTCTTTGTGTCCCCAGAGCCCAGCACAGCACTTGGCAAAGGGCCTGGCACTCGGCGTGCTGTAAGTATCCGATGAACAAACATGTAGCGATTGCTCCAGCCGGGTCGTCCTCATTCTGCCCAGCAGAGATACAGATAATGTGAGTTCAAGGCCAGGCGGACCACTTACCGCCCTGTGACCTTAGGGGAAGAGTCCATGACCTCCTGAGATACAAGTACCCGGGCAGACTGTGGGCATGGGCCCAGGGCCACGTCTCTCAACCCGTTTAAGACCCGTGTCTCCTTTTAGCAAACGTTAAAAAAAATTATAGGGGGTTCCCCCCCCCAGATAACCCTTTCCTGAATGATCCCCAATCTGTGAATTCCTGTAAGCCAACATGATTTAGCTGACCTTTGCATTTTCTTGTTTAAAACTCTGATACCTACAGCTGGGAGGGAGAGGGCAAAGTTTGCAGCGGGCCTGTTCTACAATTACAATTTCAGATTTTTTTCCCAAGGTCTTCCTTGGAAGGGCCCCAACACCTTGTATCTGGGCTAGTCCAGTGTAGACTCTAAGTAGACTTGTGTTGGGGATGAGCCCACGGTGGGAACAAGGACGAGGGAAGCACCGCCCGAGAGAGCCAGTCCCTCCTCTGACCCAGCACAGCACCGGCTCCTTGGAGGGACTTCTGTTAACCAGTGGGTCCTTTGGTCCATACTGATCACCTCTGGCAACTAGGGACAGGGAGCCTGTCTTCGTTCTCTCTTGTTTAACCATGCCGTCCTGTGACATGTTAAAATAAAAGCAATTATTAGACCAAATCCTGCTGAACTCAGAACGCCTTTTTCAATAAGCAGATGCAAACCTTTTTATAGAGCTTGTTCTTGTGAATTCAGTGAAACCCATCTCCGCCATCAGGTGCTTCAATGTCCTGTCAATAGGGCCTGCCAACCTTACAGGTGGCTCAGGGGACCACGTCCCGTGGGGGAAGTGGGTGACACAGGACGATGGCACCCTAGACCTCAAGGGCTGCTGTGAAGGGGTCAGGTTTGTAGGCTTGCTGGTCCGTATTCTTCAGTAACGCAAAGGAAGGGGTCCTGTGCAGTTTTTAGCAAAGCCCTTCTCTTGAGCACCCCTTGCGTTACCAATAAAAAGATCACTTCTAATCTCTCTTATGCTATAAGAGGGACAGAGCTGGAACAGGCCAGGGATTCCAGAGTGCTCACAGCTACTGCCCGTAGTCAGCCCATGCTCTGTGTTTACGCAAATCCAGACCAAGGGGAGAGGGAGGGAGTATTCAGTTACTCGAACTCAAGTCAAACTCATGCACTGTGAGGCTGCACACACGTGTGTGAAGGCCTGCTCTGCGAGGTGCTGGGCGTGAAACCTGAGTGAGAAGCCATGTCCCATGGCTTTGCGTAGCTCCCTTCCAGCCTGGCCCAGCCTGCCTTCCTGTCCTGATTGGAGCAGCCCTGACCCATAGCTTGGTACAACTGTTTCAGAAAGCAGTTTGACAATATCAAAAATTTGATTTTAGGGGCTGGCTGAGTGGCTCAGTTGGTTAAGAGCATGAGCTCTGAGCAACAGGGTCACTGGTTCGATTCCCACATGGGCCAGTGAGCTGCCCCCTAGCTGAGTTGCCTCTGAGCTGCCAACAAGTGGCAGGATGGCTCAGCTGGTGAGAGCACGTGCTCCTAACAACAAGGTTTCCGATTCGACTCCCACATGGGATGATCGGCTATGCCCACCCGCAACTAAGATTGAACACGGCACCTTGAGCTGAGCGGCCGTGAGCTGCCAATGGGCAGCCGGATGGCGACTGGACTTGGAGCTGAACTAGCTGCACCCTCCACACTAAGATTGAAGGACAACAACTTGGCTGTTCCCTTCCCCAATTCCCCAACACTGTTCCCCTTCCCCAATTCCCCAGTAAAATCTTTAAAAAAAAAATTTAATTTTATCATATAGTTGTATTTGTGCAAAATGCATGTACAAGAGTATCCATTACAGCATTATTTGTAGACGCTAGAAACAATCTAAATGTCTATTAAGTAGGGGACTGATTAAATAAATCACAGCACAGCCATATAGTGTAATACTATGCAGCCATTAAAAAGAATGAGGTAGAGTTTTGCTTTTGTTTTTGTTGTGTGTGTGTGTGTGTGTGTGTGTGTGTGTGTGTGTGTGTGTGTGTGACATGAAAAGATATACAGGGTGCACAATTATTACATTTTTGAAAAGCAAGTTACAGAAGAATGAGCATAGTGACCCCACTTGAGGAAAAAGCAAAAAGTCCACATATAAGTAAGTAAGATATAACAAAATAACTTAGAAAAATGCACACCAAGATGTTAATAGCAGTTATTTTTGTGGTACGGGATTGGAGGTGATTCAAGGGTAATACAATATGAGGGCCTTTCCTTAACATTTAAGTAGTTTTCGAAGTTTTACCATGAGAACTACTAATTTTAGAATAAAAAATGGTAAGTTTCCAAAAAGCACAGTTCTAATTGCGTTTTTGTTTTGTTTTTTAATTTTTATTTTGAAATAATTATAGATCCATGAGAAGTTGCAAAAATAGTACAGGAAGATCCCATGTACTCTGTACCCAGTTTCCCCCAGTGATTACATTTTTTTTAACCTACTGTGTTTCCCCGAAAATAAGACCTAACCAGAGAATAAGCCCTAGCTGATTTTTCAAGATGCTCGTAATATAAGCCCTGCCCCCAAACATAAGCCCCAGTTAAGATCGTCAGCCAGACATGACTGTTTGAATAAATGTAGACTTTTGTACATGAATAACTGAATAAATGTAGATTGTTGGAGCAAAAATTTATATAAGACCTGGTCTTATTTTCAGGGGAACACCGTTTAACTACAATATCCAAACCAGGTTAGCGACACTGGGTCAGGGTGTGCATTGTAGTTCTGTGGCAGTTTTTCACGTGTCGATTCGTGTAACCACCGCTGCAGAGGACTCGTCCATCCGCACAAAGATCTCCCCTGGTCCTACCCCATCATGGTTTCCCCTCTTCCTGCCCCTCCTCCTTCCCCATCACTGACCCTGGCAACCACTAATCTGTCATCCATGTCTCTACTTTTGTCATTTCCAGAACGTTATAGGAAGGGGAGTGGGGACTGGCTTCCTCCACTCAACCTAATGCCCTTGAGGTCCATCCAAGTTGCTGTGTCGCCAATGACTCATCCATATTTAATGCTGAGGAGTATCCCACAAGTCCATGGTGTAGATGTACCACAGTTTGTTTACTAGTTCATCTGTTGTTGGCTGTTTTGGTTGTTTCCAGTTTGGGGCTATTACAGATAAAGCGGCTGTGAACATAGGTGTACAGGTTTTGTGTGGATATCCATTTTCATTTCTCTGGGATAAATGACCTAGAGTGTGAGTGATTGCTGGGTTATAAAGTTCATGTTTAGTTTTTTATGAAAGCGCCGAACTATTTTTCCACAGTGGCTGACACATTTTACGTTCCGATAAAAAATGTGGGAGACGTCCTGGTTCTCTGACTCCTCCCCAGGCCTTGGTGTTGCCACTGCTGTTTATTTTAACTGTTGTAACAGGTTTGTAGTGGTATTGTGGTCTTCATGGCTCGTGATGCTGAGCATCTTTGCACGTGTCTGTTAGCTACCCGTAAGTTGTTACCCAGTGAACTGTCTCTTTATGTCCTTTGCCAGTCCTCTGATTCGATTGTTTTTTACTGTTGAGTTTTGCGAGTTCTTTATATTCCTCTGTCGGATATGTGACCTAAAGATAGTTCCTCCCAGTCTGTAACTTCTTTTTTCATCCTCTTACAGGGTCTTTCACAGAACAAAAGCTTTTTAGATTTTGATGCCGTCCAATTTATTGTTTTTTCTTCTATGGTAATTTTGTTAAAAAAACAACAACAACAAATAAGGCTGCTTCCTGCCTCAATTTCTTCCTTAGGATTCATCTTACCCCAGCCTGACCATAAAGTAGGATGCAAATTCCACAGAAACTCTTTCTGTTGTCCCTCAATAGTCGCACAGGCTGTTCCTGCTGAGTGAAACCAAATGAAGACAGAAAGAAGAAGGTTCTAGATTTTTATCAAGTTCTGTAGTCCTGCATATTCACTCATAACTTCTGACGGCTTTCTCAGTGGATCAGGTTTTGGTTCCCTTTGTATAGAGGTTGACTAGAAACCCTTCCCCCCTTCGTCTTTGGGGGAATCTGACCTCTCCCTCCCCAACCAGAGCACCAAAGGGTCCCAGGCAAAGGCTGTGAGGAGTCTCCTGTGAAGGCTTATTGCATGATGATGCAACAGGAATTAAGAAAGTAGGTGCCCCTTGTCCACGGTTGGCATGTGGTCCCTGTGCCCTGTGGAAATGTCTTCACAGGGACTCTATCTTGAGGAAGAGGAAAATCCAGGCATTTGTTGGTAACATTAGAGCATAGACAACCAGTCTAACATCACGAGGTCACTGTGGGATTGCAGGAGCCAGGCAGCTCGCAGCCCCTGACCACTAATCAAGCACTAACTCCATGCCAGCACTCGTGCTACAGCCACCAAAACAAAAGGCCCATCTCTGCCCTTTTGTGGGGCTTACGATTCCGCGTGAGGACCCAGCCAGTGACTGTAATACCATGGTGCCACTTGTGGCCCGAGACTCATGACTCACCACGTCTGCTTCCTCTCCTCCACACACAGCCAGACTTGGTTACCCAACCTGGCGTTGAGTGTCGTCATGGAGTTAGGTGCACTCGTGGCACTGGGTGACCTCATGTCGGTGGAGTAAGAAGGCTTTCAGTCCTCGTTCATAAAATCCTCCCCTGCACAATCTTCCATTTTATTTTCCCTTCCACCAGCTGAATGGAGGGATCCCTAATGCTGTCCAGGGAGGGCAGAGTCACAAGATGGAAGGGGTCTGGGATGCTGATTGACCAGGGTCCACTGCCCAGGAACATGCAGTTGGGCTTTCCATGAGCAATGAGATTCTGTTTGTTTAGCAGTGAGCTTACCTTGACTAACACACAAGGCCCAGAAATCAGAAGTCACTGCTTCCAGATATAGAAAGGCCCCACAGAGGAGGGGCCTGCTGTCCGTCATCCCACATTGCATCTCAGATACTATAAGTACTACTTACTTTTACAGATCAGGGTATTGCCATGTTACTTTTTCTGCTTATATTCATTTATGAATTTTCCTCTTTTGAAATACTATTTACCCTTATTTGGCTAACAATACTAGCTATACAAAGGACTATTCGTTGCATGCGATCAAATTCCGAACAGCTTATTGCTTTGAGCACCCACCCCCCTCTCAGCAAATTCTTCTAGCCTTTTGATAACTTAATTCATATCCTTTCCACATATTTATCCAAAAGGCGGCTTTTAAATTCTGGCATGTTCACCCACTCTCCCTCCTGGTCTTCGATACCACCAGATGCTAGAGGGAAAACGTTCGCAATATTTCTACAATCTATTTCAATATATAATTCTATCCAATTGAATGTCAGGTATTTCTAAAGAATGCTGTTGGTTGATATAATGTTCCTTGCCCAGGTTAAGGTTTTGATCTGAAATTGCATATTGGAATGTATCATGTTGCAATTTACCCCAAATTTATAAACCTATCACAGATTCTCTCTCTGATTTACCTTGCCTCCTTAGAAGATTAACCAGTATGAGTGGAGTTTAACATATCTTTAGAAAGGAAAAGGAGAAAAATATTCTGCTTTTGAAAGGGAATGTCCCCTCAGGCAAAAAAAAAAATCCTCTGTTGGGAACTGCCAGTTGTCATGCTTACAGCTTAAAATGCATTCGGATTCCATCACTGATCGTCACATAAATTCTTATACTTATAATTTACATCTTCATCTGTAGCCAAGCAATTAGAAAAAAAAACAAACTGTGTCTGGATATATTAGACTGTGTCAACCCCCTTAGAACATTAGCAGTTTCTTGAAACAACTTAGGAGAAATTTTTACTTAACGTATTTGGCAGACCTAAACCATATACCCCAAAGTATACTAAATTTCTTCTGATTTGGGGGTGGAGGTAGGAAAAGGGGACCATTCGTGATCATAATTATTTAAACACAAAATAATTCTCTTTGTTTGATTATGGTGTCTTCATGAAGATGTTTTTAAGAAATTAGGGATATTAGGTTTTCTTGAGATGGTTATGTAACTGTAGATTTAAAATTTTACTTTTAATGAAGTTTCTAAAACTTATCAAATGAAGTGTGGTATTATTCGTGATGCACTCCATTGTAATGAGAAAAAGAAGAAACAGTTCAATTCTTGAACTGTACAGTGACTTTGAATTTCTGTTAGTTTAAAATTATTAAGACTTTCTGGAAAAAAATTAAAATTAATTCCAGTAAAATTTTTTCCAAAGTTGCAATACTGTAATTGGCATAAAATAAGTTTACAACATAGGAGAACACCCACATTGGAGACCTAGCATGATATTTTACTTTTTTCATTTGAAAAACCGTTTAGCAGCTACTTACTCCAGCTGAATAATCAGTCTTTAAACATCAAATGAATGGTTACTTCTGGGTTTCAGTAAATGGGGGAAAGTGATCTACTCCCTAATTTCCATAGGGAACTTCTGAGAATTAATAAAACTATATACTGGGGGGGTGTCAAAAAAATGTATACACATGACTTGTATTCATCTTTTGTTATCCGTATATGCTGAGTATTACAATTTGAATACAGTTTTTTCCTTTCTTCAAATGTGCATACATTTTTTTAGCACCCTCTGTATATATGAGGTGGCTAGGTATCATTGAACATGGTCACTGTTTTTAACCGTTCATTTATCCTTCTAATCATCCAATTAATAAGTATTTCATGAGCCTGTGTTATTCTGCAGGCTGCGTATTTAGCAATGAACAGAACAGACAAGTCTCTGCCCTCATGGAACTCACATCCTAAATGGGGGACATGGACAATATACAAGTAAATGGGTAAATATATAACAAAAGTTTAGGAATAATAAGCACTAAAAATTAGGAGAGGCCGGGCTAGCAGTGGGGTGGTGCTACTTCTTTAGGTCCAGTGGTGGTGACCAGGGGTGACAATTGAGTAGTGAACTGGATGCAGTGAGGGGCCAGCCATGTGAAGAACTGGGAGAGGAGCCCCAGGTTTAGGGAGAAGCATATGAAAGTCCTTGAGACAGGAATGAACTCAGGGTCTGTGAAGAGCAAAGAAGCTTGGGGGAGTGTGGTAGGCGATGAGACGAACTGTACGTGGAGTGACATCACCTAGGGCTTTGGGGCCCAAGCCAGAAATTGGGGGTTTTCTCCAAGAGCAACGAGAAGCCACTGGAGCGTTCTGAGCACGGTTATGGCCTCTCCTCATTTATATTTCACATCCATCCCTCTGGATATATTCAGAGGATAGGCTTTCGGTGGACAGAGGGAGGCACAGGGAGATGAGTTAGGAAGCGACGGCATGAGTCTTGGTGAGAGATGACGGTAACTTGGGCTGGGATGGTCGTAGAGCAGATGGTTAGCAGTTAGATTCTGGATGCGTTTCAAAGAAGAACCAACAGAACTCCCTGCGTGATATGCGTGAACTTCAGGGCAGAAGGCTAGGCTGGAGACAGGCCTTTGAGGCCATCAGCATGTGTAAGGGATTTAAGCCATAGTCTTCAAAGATGTCACCTAGGGAGAGAATATTGATAGAGAACATAAAAGGTCCAAAGATAGACTTAAAAGTTAGGATGAGGAAAAGCCAGCATCAGAGATTGAGAAGAGGGTACCCAGTGACATAAGAGGAAAAGCAAGAGGCCTGGAGGTCCCAGAAGCCAAGGGACACCTAGCCTTATAATATTAGAAAAAATTATGAAGTGGCTGATTAACAAAATTCATTTATAATTTCTGGTTAGCCCAGTGAGTAATTGGTCCCAGCCTATCTGGGTTCCAGCCTTGACAGTGAGTCTGAGTTAGCCTAGATCCAAATCCTGACCCCACCTAAAGGTTCCCCCTGTTGCGGTCAGTCGTGCCTGCTGTACGTCCAGCTGGAATCGCCAGTCACCTGCTGTCACCTGCCTACCCAAACAAGTCCAGGAGCCTTTGTTGCCAGCTTTGCGCCTTCTTGGTTCCCACCCCACTCACTCCCCTAAAGACCGCAGCTCAGGGGAGCATAAGAGGAAGTGATGGCGTGGGTCACAGGGCGGGCCGTATTCTCAGAGCCTGGACCCAGACCCCGTCTCTTGCAGGCGACATGCCGTGCTGGGTCTGGCTCACGCTATTTCTTGAGCACTCAAATGGTCCATCCCCTTCCTGGATTAAGAGGTGACACAATATACAGCAGATGCTCAAATGATGCTGTTTTATTCAACATCATTTCATTATAATGTTGATGAGGGGCCGTGGGAACATAGGAACTTAACTCCTGTTTCTATCTATTAGCCTGTGTGGTAAAATCGGCTTGGTTATACATTCGTGTCACTTAAAGTCACAAAACTATCGACGATGTTAAGTGTGGACTTATTGTATTGTAGGCGTTACGAATTTGGCTCCAGAGCCAGGCGGTCTGGGTCCAAATTCCAGCTCTTCCAGGAACAAGCTTTGTGGCCTTGCATAAATTCCTGCATCTCTGACCCCATTTCCTCATTTTAACAAGCCTCCTTGTGGTAACTGAATATCAAATGAGTTAGGAATGTAATGTTCTTAGAACAAAGTGAGCGAGCATCATCAGCACAAGATGCCTTACCATTTATTGATGGAGATGTTTTACTTGCCCAACGTCCTACAGCTAATAAGAGGTGGGGTCAGTCCTTGAGCCCGGGTTTGTGGGTCTGCAAATCCTGGGCTCTTAACCACTTGACTTCCCTGCCTCAGGGCAGGAAACAGGGAGCTGGAGATAGTGCCACCCCAGAGAGTCAGTAGTTAAACATCCTCCCATGGCACCATGGCAGACACCTCCAGGACACCTCCACCAGACACGCCCATCCAGTTAACCCCTAGATTAGAGGGCTGTACTGACTCTGGGGAGGAATGTGACCCAAGGTGAAGCTCGGGCCCAAATTCTTACCCCTATCAGGGACAAGTCAGCTTTCACCTGCAAACCGTCCTTACCTATCACATGTTACATGCTCTCAATGCCACCTCACCAACAACCTTTGTCACCCTGCAAATGTGCTGGCACTCTTGCTCTGTGAGGCCTGACCTGGCATATGTGAGAACCTGAGAGATGAGAGGGCCCTTGCAGCCACCTACCTGCCAGCATCGCCGCCCACCTGACAGATGCTCCAGGCGATGGGTATCCCCCAGTGTAACCTCAGCGTCCAGTATGCTCTCCCTGGACCCAAGACTCCTTCCTGTTTTGAGACCAGACCCATCTGCCTGTGGCTTCCACCCCCTGGGCTTGGCTCGGCCTTTCCCAGAGCAAGGTGCCTGTTTCTACAGAACAGCTTTAAAATTACCCAGGACACTCACTGTGGCCCCCAATCCCCACTGACCTCCCAGCCCCAGCCGTTCTGAACTGCTTTGCACAAGCAGCTCCCTGTGCCGAGAACACCCTCCTCTCACTGTCTGCCTTCCTGAGACAGTCCTTCTTACCCTGCCTCACCCCAAATTCTGCTTTCCGTGACACTGTTTTCTCCAGGGAGACTTGAGTGTCCTTTCTCGGGGCTACTGTCATATACTCTTTACAGCAATCGTCTTGTTAGACTGGCACTATTTGCATGGGTTTCTCCCTGCTGGAAGAGACGCCACGAAAGGCAGGGACTGTGTAGGTTGATCTTCATTTGCCTGGTACCTAGCGTGGTGCCTGGTTCTCAATAAACATTTGCTGAATGAGTGATGGTACCCAGTCGTCAATCAGATAGACCAGGCCCCTCCCTCTAGGAAAGAACCACAGATTGTGACCAGTGTTATGAGGAAAATGACAAGGTTATGTGATTTGTTGGGGGAGGTCAGTGTTCTAGATGGGGTCATGGGGGTGGCCTCTCTGGAGCTGAGACCCGAAGGCTGACACGAGAAGGCCTGGCTAGAGGGACCGACCACATGCACCTCTGAGGTGGGAAACAGCTCGTCATGGCCGAGAAACAGACAGGAGCCCAGCATAGAGCTTAATGAGGGAAGGGGACGGTGTACATGGGTCCCTAAGGGTAGAGGAAGGTCTGCGAAGGCTTTAGGTGACAAGTGACTTGACCTTCGTGTAAAGCCTGCTTTGAGAGGGGCGGGGAGCTCTTCTGTCTGCTGTGCGTTCTGCAGGGACCCACCAGCAGCACCTCGAGGGCCACCTAGCACAGTTGGCCCATGTCTTCTCAGGCCCCCAGCCTGCCCTTTCCTGGACGTCAGCCAGGCCCTTGTGTTTCTTCCTCAGGCTCCAACACCAGCCAGGTCTCAGAAAAGAATCTGGTGTCACCCATTTACACCTCAGTGTGACTTCCAGTGTCCTGTTAAAGGAATGGCAGTTTAAAATCACACGAAGGTATTACCTTGCAGTTCTGTGGTCAGAAGCCAGACACATGGTCTCCCTAGGCTAAAACCATGGCCCCTCCCTCCATATTCAAAGCCAGTAATGTCACACCCCTCGGACTGTCATCATGTCTCAAGATCTGATCAGAGTTGGGAGAGGTGCTCTGATTTTAAGGACTCGTGTGATTAGCTTGGACTCACTTGGTAATCCAGGCTAATCGGCACTTCTGAAGGTCCTCAATGTAATCTCATCTGCGAAGTCCCTTGTGAAGTAACATTCGCAGACTCGGGCTTCGGACATGGACATCTTTGGGCGCCATTATTCTGCCTGCCACAGGACTCTTAGATCTCAAAAGATCAATCAAATACAGTGCAAGAACTCTGAGGGTATAGATTTGAAAACCAACTTTAAAAGGTATCTTTGAGACTCAGGAAAATTTTAACATGACCTGGGTAGAAAGGATGTATTGTTAATTTTGTTAGCTGTGATAATGGCATGCATCTTATCTCATATTTGATGGACAATACTACAGGAAAGACATGAAGATACATAAAGTAAGATTGGCAAAATACTGAGTGATAGGTGTGGGGGTTCAGTATACTATTCTTTGTATTTTTGTGAATGTTTCAAACTTCTATTTTAAAATGTAAACGTGTGTGTGTGTGTGTGTGTGTGTGTGTGTGTGTGTGTAGCTCTGGTGTCAGTCAGAGGCTAAGGAAACATTTGGGATGAAGGTGAAGGTCTGTTCTGGCCCCCTCCCCTACAGTCTGACCACAAAGATAGCCACCAAATACCCCAAGAAAATCAGGCTTCTGCAGTAAGGCCTTCGGGCCACCTGCCTCTGCCACCTAGGACTTTATTTTAATACATCCTAAGATTCCGAGTGAAACAGAACTTTATAGATGATATTGTCTGACCATCATTCCCTGTTCCCAACCACCCACTCCCCATGCAATCCAAGAACACATTAAATGCAGTAAAAATTATGAAATAACTGTAATGTGAGTTTTTACCAATCACGTACTCAAACCCAAATGGAATTCCTGAATAGACTGAGGAGTGTGTGCACAAGTTTAGCAGGAATGCTTCTCATTCTCTTTGGATCAAAGGATCAGGAAGTCCCAAATGGATCTTCGGGGCAGTGGAGGGGAGGGCTGCCAAGGCAGAATTTAGCCGTGCTAGCCTGCAGAGCCAGGTTCCCCCTGGGCACGGGAGGCTCCCCTCTGGTCCACTGTTTCAGAATGTGCCACCTTGAAGGTCTTACGCAAAGTCCCCCTTGTGGGGTGCTCCCAGGTGGGGTTTCCCAGGCACTTCCTATGTGCACCTCACACTGACCCAGGGAGGGTGAAGCGCTGGTTACCGACCTCAAAGGTGGCAGAAGCCAAAGCCCAAATGACTGATGTTTCAAAAAGACAGTAACTATGATCTGTGTTCCTTGGAGCTAAATTGTGGGGCAGGAGAGCCTTCTCTCACATGGAGGCATATGACCCAGCCCTGCTTGCCGAGGATTGTTGATCCCGTGGCCTATAGACCACAGAGCCTGTGTGTGGGGACGTGAAAGGAGAGAGAGCCTTGAAGGAAAGAAACCTTGGAGACGCCTGCAATGGGCGGAAAGCAAGCAAGGGCAGGATGGTGACTCAGAATGGAGAGAAAACAGAAGGAAGAAGTGTGTCTGCGAGCGCTTGTCTGTCTGGGGGGAGCTTCAGGCGGAAGCTGATGGATAATGTATCAAGGAATATTCCTTGAAAATGTTCTGAAAACACACTGTGATGATTTCAAACAGGAAAATGGCTCCGCCAGGATGTAAACACATCAAAGACGATTCCCTGTTCAGGGAGGCAAATGGCCAAGAGCTATCAGAAATTCCTCGGTGGGAGAAAGTCCGGGAATCAGGAAAGTCCACCCTGATGTCCCCGGCAGACCAAAAGTAGACCAGGGCGGGAGATCCGTGTGGGCGGGGCTTCTGAAATGTTGGCATGTCTCCAGGCCAAGCGCCCTGGGAGCTCGTTGATAACACTGACACCTGCCAGGTGTTCCTGAGGCTGGTGACGTCACACTGTGGGAAACACACTGTGATGAAGTCACAGTAAATGAGGTTGTGAAGTAGAATGGAGCCAGCTAGTGGAGGGCCTTGAATGCCAGGCCAAGGATACGGAGTGTTATTCTGAGGCTGGGAGTAATTAATGATTTTTGATTAAGGAGGAAGCATCGTGCTAGGGTTCTCTTATGAAGAGAGAGGGGTGAGCAATGTGCTAGGAAACAATGAATAGCGCTGGACAGGAAACTGGACATAAATTAACGTGGAGATAAAAGAGTATAAAGAATGGTATGACTGGATGTTGGGCTCCACAGGGAAAGATGTGTAATAAAAGCCCTCGTTTATTAAACACCGTATGGTCCAGGCATTAACTCCTCAAACAATCGGATGCAGGAAGTATTGAAGTTTCCGATTTGCGGATGATGAGAAGGAGGCTCAGGGAGTTAAAGGAACTTGCATAGAGACGTGCAGTGTCGCTGGCATTTTAATCTAGGCTCAACAGACTCCAAACGCCTCCCCTTCCCTTGTTCAGCTAACAGGAGACTGTATGAGTTTTCTCTTGCTCCTATAACAAATGAACCGATTTGGTGGCTTAACACCGCACACATGTATTATCTTAGGTCAGAAGTCACACAGGAGGCTCCCTGAACTAAAACCGAGGTGTCAGCAATTTTTGGGGGGGCTCTCGGGGTGAGTTGGTCTCCTTGCCTTTTCCAGCTTCTAGAGGCCACTCACATTCTGTGACTTGTGCCCCCCTTCCTTCATCTTCAACCCTAATAATGTTGCATTTCTTTGACCATTTTTTTTCCTGATTACATTTTTCTGACCAAAGCCAGGAAAGTTCCTCTGATTTTAAGGTGTGATTAGATTGAACCCACGTGGCTAATCCAGGATCACGTCTTCATCTCAACATTCATGCCTCCGTCCCATCTGCAGAATCACTGTTGCCATATGAGGCAATGTGTTCAGATGCTAGAAATTAGAATATGGGCACCCCTGGGACACCCCATTATCCTGCCAAGCACAGAGAGTGATGCTTGCTTTGTACCAACCTCATGTTTTGGCAAACATGTCTTGCTGAATCACAAGTAATTAAATAGAGGGCAACACGGGAATTTAAAAAAGAATGATGTTGGTAAAACAGAAGGAGCATGGTTGGAAGAGGACATGGCAGTGTGGATGCTCGAGTTTGCTCTGAGCACACTGAAAACATTCCTTAGCACAGTTAATCCCGCTTTGAGTTCAGTTCTGTATTCTCAAGGCTGCCAGCTACGTGGATTATCCAACATAAGAGCCTGACCGCACAAATAAAGGTGATGGCTAAGTCTGTAGGTTACCTGTCCAATTTTGTACTAATTCCCCACATTCTAGAGTCAAAATTCCTGTTCTTTGCTTTAGTAGACTGTATAAAACCCATGTGTCTTTCGGCCACCACCCCCTTTTTTTTCCGCAGCGAGTAGCCAGCACCATAGCAGGCTGACATCCCTTTGTTGCCACAGGAAGCCGTTTTATAAAGCACCAATTTTATGGCAATTACCTGAACCAACAGGATTATGTAAGCATAAATGGAAAGTGCAGGCTATCATGAAATTATTAGAAAGCTGGCAGCAAATGGTTTTTAAAGCTCATTATAATCCTATTTTTCATTTTGTTTTTAAAGTCCTATCTATCATTGATTCATCTGAAATGTTACAGACCGAGGATCCTACTATAATGTGATAAAACATGGAAATACAATTTTCTCTTTTTGGTTTCTCTTATTTTATATAGAGACTTGGCATTTTGTTATAGACCTTTCAGAGCAAGAAAATGATCACTTAGAGACATTAAAATTCACATCCTTTGGACAATAAGCCTTCGGGCTCCCTGAAGAAGCTTCTGGTTTCCCAGTCATTTAAATGATTTAATATTGAGTCAGTCTCCAAGATTTTGGGGATGAAAAGGTAGGAGAGTCCCGCAACTGCAAATGGAGATGTTTGCAGTTTGAAACTTAGCACTTTCTCATTGAAAAAGAGTGATTTAATGAGCTGCACATAGGACCACGGATGCGGACTGAAACAAATCTAACAGTTAGATCTGCTCCCAGGAACTGTCCCACAGGAACAAGAACTTTAGGCAAAACAAAACAAACCTCAAGCACTTAAAAATGAAGGCAGTGGGGTTTTTGTTTGTTTGTTTGTTTTATTGAAAAATAATATTAAACAATTAAGGCAGATCTTTATACCACAAAAAAAAAAAGAATGAAGGCAACACTTGGATGTGTATGGTTACCACTAACTTTAATGGGAATGGCCTGTTTCTGGGGTTCGGGCTATGAAATCGGTTGAGAAAAGTGTGACATGGAAAAAAGGGAAATAAAAGGATCCATTGGGCATCATGTTCAAAGAACTGTGTGTCATAAGGGGATGAGTTTAAATTCGCATTTTGCTAATTAAGACCATTGTGGTCTCTCAGAGAGGGACTTACCAGTGCTACGCTGTCATTACAGACAATTTAATTCCTGAAAAAGGAAGTAGGAAGACCAGGCACTGGTTGCAGCACAACTTGCTCATTGCTAATGGACAAGAGGAAAGACAGGAATTACAGAAATGGCTGGAAAGACTCACCTCCATTCTGTGATTCTGTGGAGACACACACACACACACACACACACACACACACACACACACACACACGGACACATGTGAACCAAGACCAACAAAGAGGCATGGAAAGTATCTTATTGGCATCATGTTTCTGGCATTGCTATAACTACGCACAAAACAAGCGACACATGAAATGGTAGCGACATCTGTTCTAGAACCTGTGGGGCTTTACTCACAAAACACATGTAAAATCTTTTGAGGGACAAAAATAGTTCCATGTATCTATGCAGATGCTGTCCTCTGAGGGACACACACACACACACACACACACACACACACACACATAGATACAAGTGTTGAGCTGAAAAGACAGGAACAAAAAAAGAAAATAGCATTCACATCTTTAAAGTACTTTAATTTTTCTCCTTTCAAATTAAACTACATGTATTGACTTGGATATACCTTTTATTTTAAAATCCCAGAGCATGTAACTTGTCATAGAGCCAAAGTTGAAGATTCCAGTTGGTAGGCTGTGGTGACATATTATACAAGGGGATGCTGAGTACGTTTGTTTTGATTTGGTAGGAAAACATTTTCTGACCTTGGAAATGAAATCATTTAGTTGTCTATTTGTTTATGGCCAAAGCCGTATGGAGGGTTCTGGGTACTTATGTTAGTGTATCTTTGAAATTCTCGAATGCACAGTGTGTGGGAAGTTACACAACTTGGGTTTAAGCATCACTCAGGATGTTCCTCATTAAGGAACCCAGAGTTGCCTCCTTCCCACGACTCCCCAAGATTAGTTTGCGCTGATCACACAGCAGATTGTCCCTGCTGAAAGGGGAGCTGCAGACGGTATCATGTTAGCTATTTCCCCTCCAGTGATAGACAGTGGAGAGCTCTCTCCTTAATCAGACTTCACATATGAAGGTTATTTGATTCTCCCCTCACAACCCGTCCTTAGTTAATATTATGTAGCATATTTACAATATGTTCTTTTTTTTTTTAAGCAACTGGCTTCAGCGAGTAACCATTTATTCAGTTCATGTAGTTTAAACATGGGGATGTTGTTGGTTTTTTACCATCTTCTGGACAGATTTGGAGGTACAGAGTGAAATGCTTTTGTGGACTTATAGTTTAGTGCTTGTTTGCAAAGCCATACCCTTACACAGTGTTCTTTGAAATGGTTGAAAACTGGGTCTTGCTGAATGGAAAGTAGCTATTCCAGCCTTGCTGCCTAATCCTATTGTGGGCATTTTGCTGTAGGAAGTGAAGTAAAGCCCTCTCATTCCATGGAATTTTGTAATCTGGAAAGTGTCCTTTCTGGGAAAGTCGTGATGGGCGAATTGGAGGTGAGGGTGGGAGGAAAGCCCCCAGTTCCTTAGCTGGGGCTGTAACAAGCGGGGGAGGAAGTGCTGTTCGTACCTACTTACCTGTAAGAGGACGCACCTGGTCGGCAGCCCCTGCTCAGCTCTGCTTCCCTAAACACACTGGGCTTCTCGCTCTCCATAAATCACAGCCAAACCCTGTTTTAAAACATAATTTAAAAAAATTTTTCAATGACAGTTGACATACAGTATTATATTAGTTTCAGGTGTACAACACAGTGATTAGACATTTATATAACTTACGACGTGATCACCCCGATAAATCTAGTACCCATCTGACACCATACATCATTATTACAGTATTATTGACTATATTCCCTAAGATTCACAGCCACACTCTTCATCCGCTTTCTCTGTCCGTTTCACCTTGGCAACCCCAGCACATCGCTGCGATAGCCTACATCCCACAAGCCCTGAAACTCGTTTCTCCTTCCTGTCCGCAACCACAGCGTGGTGAGAAAAGAACAACTCCAAAGAACAATCGAGAGGGGAGGCTAGTGAAGGGCACGAGACAGTACCTTCAGAAGCGTCAGAAATGGAGACTCAAGTCATGGGGTAACTTCTCAGTGACAAAATCATTTCCGTAACCATTTCGTTTTAGCCCAAATGGCCAAGTGTCACAGACGTGCCGAACGAAACCTCAGAAGTCAACCCAGGGTCTGCAAGCAGGCTGACTGTGTGATCCCGCAAAATAATCAACCCCCTCTCTAGAAAATGGAGATCACTTGATGAGCTTCTCTCAAGTAATCAGTGTGGAAAATAGCTAATAGGATGAGCATGGAAGAGTGATTTTGCAGTAATGATATTGAAAGGAGCTGCGCTGAAATTGGGCCGCCTGAATGTGAGTCGTGTTTCAGTTGGGAGGAAATAAAGAGATGTGATCAGGAGTGTGGGCTGGGTCCAAATCTCTGCTCTGCCACTTGCTGGCAGTGTGACCTCGGGGAGGTTACTGAATTCCTGATGGGTGGGTGGACCTACCTGGCAGGCTGTGGTAAGCTCTGAGGTGTCACGCAGGTAAAGGGCCCGGTCTCACGACTGTGGCCGAGTGATGCTCATCAAATGGTAGCTGTTTACAGAGAAGATAAATCGTCTTCATTGCCTTCTATAAATTAGCAAGAAGTCCTCTCATATTTATAAGCGTTCGTTGTCAGGGCTATCAATAAGATGTGGGTTGCATTATCTCATCACATAGATAAGGGAATGTGATTTGGAACCCTTTGTGCATACCTGTGGAGGGAAGCAGCCAAGCAAGAATTCTGAAAATCTGTTCGTGGCATCGAGTGAAAGAGCACACCGCCATTCCAGCCTAAAGGACATTCTTTGAGTGATGACAGGCATTTTGACAGCGCATGGGGACCTGCCTGACATGTTGATAAAATCACCCAGGAGGTTTTGCAAGATCTAAAACATGGAACCTGCTACCTGAGACCTGGCCTTTATCTTATATGTGCATCTCTTTTCGGATGGAAGAAAGCAGGTGTCACCAGGTCCTGGACTCAGTGAAGCAAGACATTTGGTTCCTGGTATTCAGGCGACCCTGGGAACCAAGTATTCCAGAAGCAACCAGTGAAAATGGGCTACAATTAGCCTATAAATGATCTTCTTAAAGTTTTTGTTTTGTTTTGTTTTGTTTTTATTTGGTTTCAGTTGTCTTTTTGGCATTTTAGGGAATAAAACAGGACCGAGAAGCTCTGGAGCTCTTAGGAGTCTCATTCCTCTATCCAACACTGCAAATTTAAATGTCCAGGCTCTGAATTGCCTTCGGTAATAGTCCAATTGGGAAGGGATTGATAAAAATCAGCATTCCTGCCAATAAGTCACATATTAGTAGACCAGGAAAATGTTTGACTATGCAAAGAACACTAAGTCCATTAGCCCACCCCACCAAGTTGCGCTGTCTAGAAAGGTCAGGCGTGGGGTGGCCGCCAGAGCTCAGCAGCGAGTGGGCCTGGCTCTTAGCGCCACACACGGGTGATGAGGTGGGACCTCAGAGCTCAGGCTCATGTAGCAAGCCCAGAGGGAATGTCCACCCTTCCTGAATCGTCACCCAGGAAGGCTGCCCAGCCACCTCAGCATTTCAGGACTGCTAAGGACCTCAGAGGCCACCTAATTGAAGCTAAATGGGAGTCAAGTCTCTGCAAATCTCTTTTTTTCGGGGGAGAATTGTCCTAGTTTGGGTCTTTGGAGGATGAATTTAATTTTTGAAAGAAACAAACTCCACTCAAAGGCGTGTCTAGGGATAAGGTAAATGATCAGGATGGACAAACGAAAAATAAGGCGGGGCCGTAAAATGACAACACTGGATTGCTCGAATGAGCCACCGAGTGGTTCAGGGAGGTTTTTCCCCAGGCGCCTAGACAAACAGGCATTCCTCACACTGCTGGTGTGGGCACGACCTCTCGGGTGGCAGAAAGAAAACTCTTGTTCAGGTCTTTAAAAATGTGTGTATTCTTTGGCCCAGAAATTCAACTTCTAGGAGTTTATCCTCAAGAAATTATTGAGATGATACACAAAGATGTAACTATTAGGAAAGCTGGTGCCGTGTTAATAACAGCTTAAAAACTGGACGTGGCCTGAAGGTCCAACAGTAGGGACTGGCTAAATATGGAGGGGTACATGAAGTCAAAGGGAGACAGTACCGTCATGCAAAATGATGCTACTGAAATGTTTCTGGTGCTCCGGAAACTGATCATGTTCAATGAAAAGGGCAGGTTATATACATCAGTGTTAAGATATCATCGGGTTGAAGTATTCGGTTGTCAGAAAAGTCATGACGGGGAGCCAGCTGAGTGGCGCAATGGTTAAGAACTGGTTTGGGATGCCAGAGGGCCCCGGTTCGGATCCCACATATGAGGGCCAGTGACACTGCCCTCTACAGCTAAGATGCTGAACAACAGCTCAACCTGGAGCTGGGCTGCCGTGAGTCACCGGCGACAGTGTAGGCTGCAGCCCCTATGGCAGTGGGTTGCCATGGGCTACCGTGTGTAGCCAGCAGCCAGCGTGAGCGGCCAGCAGCCGCAGTGAGCGGCCGTCCAGAAGCCGGCGACTGATCTGCCTCGCCCGGGAAGAGCGCAATGATGGTGCCAACTTGGGCCAGTGAAGCAACGTCCTCCACAACTAGATTGAAGAACAAGACGACAGCAACTTGTCTGTTCCCATCCCCCCAATTCCCCAATAAAAAAAAAATCTTAAAAAAAAAAAAAGAAAAGAAAAGTCATGACGTATTTTTTTCTGTTTTTCATTGCAAAAATGCGTCATGACTTTTCTGACAACCCAATCTGTCCACATAAAGAGGGAATAGAAAAGGATATGGGAAGGCAGATACCAAGTTGTAAATGGAGGGTGGGGTTGTGAATGTCTACACTTTTGTTGGTGGCCTACACGTTATGATTGTTCTGTAATGAAACACTATTTTTATGATAAAAAAACAATAAAAGGAAACAGCCGAGAGAGGAGAAAGAGGTCCTAAGATCCTTCAAGAGGGATTATAATGTGCCTGTATTCGTTGGTTAGAGTTGCCATATTAAACTACCGCAGACTGAGTGGCTTGATTAAGAGAAATTTATTGTCTCAATTCTGGAGGCCAGACGTCCAAGTTCAAGGTGTCGGCGGGGTTGTTTCCGTCTGAGGGCTCTCAGGGAGACATCTGTGCCATGCCGCTTTCCAGCTTCCGGTTATTTGCTGGCAGTCTTCGGCGTTCCTTGGCTTCGTTGCCATCACGCCCATCTCTGCCCTCCTCTTCACATAGTGTTCTCCCTGCGTCTGTGCCTAAAGTTCCCCTTTTTATAGGGACATTGGTCATATTGGATCAGGGCGCACCCTACCCTAGTATGACTTCATCTTAATTAATTTCATCTGCAGTGACCCTATTTCCAAATAAGGCCACATGCTGAGGCACTGGGGGTTAGGACTTCAACATGTGAATTTTGGGGAGGACACAATTCAACCAATAACAGTACCCCCATGAGAAAGCCACGCTGCTCCTACCCAACTGAGGTTAGTGTCTGTCTGCCACCGCCACCCGTGCCAGCTGCTGTATAGTCTAAGCTTTGACCAAGAGCAGGAGTAGTGAGGGGGGGAAAGGGCACCAACATCCCTGAGGACTCCAAGTCCAAAGAGATAATGGTGAAAACAGATCATGATCAGGGCCCCCTCCCTGCCCCAGCGTGCCCAGGTAGACCTGGGTGGGCATTTAGATTGGCACATCTGAGCTAGGGAGACCAGTGTAGAGCTCTGAAGAGAAGCGGAGTCTAAAGAAAAAGAAAAGAGCATATTGTTACTTTGGGTTGAATATAGGATTTGTGATTTAAAAATACCAGGGGTGCCAAAAAAATGTATACAAGTGGGCACTTTGGTCAGCGTTGCTCAAGCAGTAGTTTGCATGATCAGAAGTGTCTGGACACTGATGGTAACCACTTGGAGCACCTCTTGTAATTGCAGAAGTCAAACGTGGCTTGTATTCATCTTTTGTTCTCGATATATATTATTACAGTTTTGATACACTTTTTTCCTTTTTTAAAATGTGTATACATTTTTTTGCCACCCTCTGTAGAAAGATCAAGAGACAAGGGAGAAAAAAACTTCACAATTATATTGCAATTACACAAAAAGCTGCACACAGATATTTATCCCAGCTTTCTTCATAATCACCAAAACTTGATAGCAGATGTCCCTGAATAGGTGAATAAATAAACACACTGTGGCACATCCATACAATGGAATATAATCAGCAATTAAAAAGAGATGAGGCAGCAAGGCATGAAAAGACATGAAAGAAACTTAAATACACATTACTAAGTGGAAGAAGCCGATCTGAAAAGGCCACACATTGTATGATTCCAACTGTATGACATTCCGGAAAAAGGCAACTGTAGAGATTGTTAAAAATGTAGTGGTTGCCAGGGATTCGGGGAATAAAGGGGAAGGACAAACAGTGGAGCTCAGAAAATCGTTAGGGCAGCGAACCTGTTCTGTGTGACACTGTCATGGTGAACACATGACATTATGCGTTTTTCAAAACCCATAGAACGTACAGCGCAGAGAGTGAACCCCAGTGGAAATGATGGCCTTCAGTTCATGATGATGAATCCGTTTTGGCTCATCAGTTGTACCTGCTGATGCAGGGTGGTAATAACAGGTGGACACTGTGTTGGGTGGGGGAGAGCGTATAGGGGAACTCGGTACGATCTGCTCCATTTTTTTTAAAACCTAATATTGCTCACAAAAAATAAAGCCTATTAACTTCAAAGCCAAAAAAAAAAAATCTATTATGAGCAAAGGAATGTAAAAGGGATCATGCACTTAGCTACCCGAAAGAGACCCTTCGCAGATAAAAAGCCTGGGCACTGGCAAGAGTTAACTCGTTTTCAAAGGCCGTTGAGAAGACACAGATGACCAACGTGTGACCCAGCGGGATCTCCAGGACTCAAACCACCCTGGCTGCTCACACCTCTCTCAGACTCAACAAAGCCCTTCTAATGGAGCTTAAAAGGAGTGGGGTGCGGGGGAGGGGAAGAAGAACCAAATTCTTAGTCAAAGAAATAACAGTTTGGAACATGCACAAGAGTGTCAACAAGTTATGTAGATCTTATCAGCATCGCATTTTTGGTGCCTCCCAGCTATCCAGCGAGGCTCCGCCAGCCTGTCAACACCCTGCAACATCCCACGCGCGTCACAGGCATAGCAACACGTTGGGAGGCTCTCCCATGGCCGGGCCTGCCTCCCCAGGGCCCCGAGGAGGGACAGTTCGCTCTCTCCTCTGAGGATACCACCCCCTCAGTCTGCACAGAGTCTTCAGTCCGTTTCTCGGCTCACGTTCTGTGAAGTGGCTGGGGCCTTCTGTCTCTAAAACTGAACCATACCTTTAGGCTAATTTTGAAAAGAGTACCCAACTTGGGAAAGTCTGATGTTCTCACATGGAAAGGAAGAGAATGTGTAGTTTCAGTAATGTGATGAGAAATCAGGCAACGTCATCACCAAAATAGGTTATGCTTATACGAGGCGTTCCTACATTTGCAGGTAAAACGTGGTGATGTTGACAAAATGATGGAGAAGGGATAAGGCAGGAGACATGTGGAGAGTCCTCTGTCCCCCATCGCAGACCAGAAATAAAGCTCTGACAATATAGACATTGCTCTGTGAAAATCCAGCCTTTGACATGTAATTTTGCTCAGTGATGCAAAAGAACATTTATTTAGACTAATGAGTTTGATAGCCTTTACTATAAATCTCAACTTCCTTTTACAGCTACCTGTTTATTTAAAGTCAGTGACTGGACCTCCTTGTTAGTTTGTGTTTGTTTTCATTTTTAGGCAGCTTTAAGTGCCTTGAAACAATTTTCTGAGCAAGGACTGGACCCAATGGAAGGGACAATGAATATTGAAAAAGGTTCTCTTGAAAAGTGAGTAAATCTTCTGTCGCATTCTTACATTTATAATTTTGTCACCATATAAAAAATAAGATACAGATAATAATAAGGAAAAAAAAAGTCAAGACAGTGGTATCTATATCTTACAAAATCATTCATAATACAATTAAATATAAACAAATGAGAAACAGTATATATCGTCATAGGCATTTCCTACAATATGCCTGTGAAAGTTTTAATCTATGACCCAATGATGATTTCTGCATTTCGATGCCTTTGTTGGAAATAGTTTTGTGAGTTTTGTTGACTGTAGAGACTTGCAAAACTAACAAAAAATTGTTGTTCACTTCACACGGTTGAGCATTTTCTGGCTAAACCATTTTCTGAGGTGAAACTGTTCCCCTCCCAATTCCCGCTACATTGTGGGCCCAACAAAGAGAAAAGAGAAAGAAGTTGAGGGGAGGTTTTCCGTCCCCTTGGCTGCATTTCATTTTTCATGTTATTATACGAAACGCAAGCACACATTGCCACAAAAGTGTGGCTCCCCAGGGCTGCAAGGGCAAAAATGCAGCTATAATAAGTGTTTCTGAGATCTAGCTCATAGCTTTTTTAATGCTATTGAGCATAGGTCTTATCTGAGACTGAATTTTAGGTCTCTCCAGAGACCCAATTTGTACTACAGAAATGGAAAGCAATTGTATTTACCTAGTGGAATCCAAACTCTTTCAGAGCAGTAATAATAATAGCAGGTGAGGTTTCAGAACACACACAAGAGATAACATTTTTAAAATGAAAATAAAAAAATAGATAACCCAAGGCGTGAAACCCAGATACGCTGATTCTAAAGAAGCATACCCCCAAACCAGCATTTAGTCATTGATATTTAAAAGGTGAGAGCGTGAGAAGAAAACATTTGGTAAACAGACATGGCATTTTTAAGTTGTCTATAGATTGGCAACCATTTATAAGCTAATTTAATCAAAAACATTTCCACATGATCTCATCAGTAGACCATCTGAACATAAATATTGTTGTTTCACTTTAAAACGTCACTTTGGTGGTGACCTTTGAATCCTGTGTGCCATCTGCTAATAAACATGTCTGAAGACGTGCAACCCTGGGCCTTCAGCTCTTGTTAATGTATTAATCTTCCAGACAAGGCCAGCATCTGGGAGAGAAAGCGGACAATAACCAGGCACACCCGGCCTCCATCTCTCAGGACTGCAAGAAATCAAAGACCGTCATCTAGCAGCTCCCAGAACCACGGCTGCCACCGCTTCCTTATAAACCTGTCAGCACGCATGAGGGTGTCTGTGTCCAAGGAAATGAATGACTAATACCATTATTTGAGTCTTATGTGAAGACAACACTATTCTAACACAAGAGATAATATACATAGTACTGTTTACTCAACGGGGGAAAAAAAAATCAAACTTTGCGCATTTCCCTTGGAACTTGAGATCAGATCATAATTCATTTGCCCAGAGGCAGCAGAAATCTGATCCTGCTACTGGAGCTTAAAATAACAATTAAGGAAAAGTGTTAGACACAGAGGTAAAAATTTTTTAAATTGGTTCATGGAGAAATTGGGTCTGGTTCTGTTCCGATTGTTTTTGTCGTGGCGCTCGTGTTCAGTTCTATTCTCTCTCTTCCTCTCTCGTTTTAAATAATGCTTGACGAGTCAAAAATTAACCAATGACGTGCTGTGGAATGTGCTGGTTGTTGTCTTCATATAGAGTCACAGTTTCTCTTTTTATGCAGGTATTTGTAATCTTCATCCTATATCAATATGAGTAACTAAGGCGCACTACTCAAAGATGTATGCAAATGAACATGGTTCAAATCAGGTCAGATATTTAATTAAAACTATGAAATAATGTTAGAAACAACTAGTTTCAATATACTCCAGGAATTTAAAAAGAAAAACAAACAAA
Organism: Hipposideros armiger; assembly: GCF_001890085.2. Lineage (NCBI taxonomy): Eukaryota > Metazoa > Chordata > Mammalia > Chiroptera > Hipposideridae > Hipposideros > Hipposideros armiger. Next base: position 1,619,789 of record NW_017731430.1, on the reverse strand, counting down.
AAAATCACTTGTGGGTCTTGGGCTCCATAATACTCTTAACCACCAAAGAGGCGTCTTGCCTCTGCAAACCATTTCTCTGGGTTCCACATTCTGCTGTGGAAATCGCACCCACCCCCATTCGTGTCTTGTGGCCCCTCACTGTTTGCATTGAGAGTGTTTTTAATAACTGCCTCTGGACTTGGGACAGTGAGTAGGATTGAAATCAATAATGTCCCAGGCGGGGAAGGACGGGCCCAGCCAGCTTGTAGCCAGCCACGCTGGGGGCCAGCATGTTGGAATCCAGTGTGTAGCAAATGCAGTAAAAATTTGGTCAGTTTCTGTGTGAAGTGTTGTTATTGTTCTGTCATTCCCTCGCTCTCATCTCTTAAGAGTCACCTCAGTGAAACCCATCCCAGAGGCCACCACCCGGCCTAGTCATCGTCGCCCCAGTGGCATTAAAGGATGTCCCTGCCACCAGCCGTATCTGCGAAACTGCCGAGTTGCCTCCCCCGGTGACTGGGAGCTCACGTCATCTCATTGTTCAGGCTTTCTCCTTATTGATTTTGCAATGAGAAAACACTAGATGGTCTAACTGCTCGACCCAGCATGACAATAGGAATATAATTAAGATTTCACAAGGCAAAACCGCCACAAATCATGATCTGGCTGACTCACACGCGACAGAAGAATAAACAAACAGCAACATAAGGAAATAACTCCAGGGTTGTTTTTAATGATTGCCATGTGGGGAAGTCCGCCAGTATTGGGAGGGCCAGTGCCCTTGGAGGAAATAGTTTTGGTTACATAAAGCTGGGCCCTTGTGGAAATAACAGCACGTTGGTAAAGTTGGGGTTCACAAAGGTCAGCCAGCTTGACCCGAAGGTCCCACTGCCCAGCACCAGGGCGCAGAGGGCCCCGAGTCGCTCCCTGGGGCGGGGACAGGCCCTTTCTTCCCCTGGGCCCTCGGGTGGGTGTGGATCGGGCCTGTAGGCAGCACTACTCAGGCTGGATCATTAAAGTCACAAAGGCAATAAACATAGACCACCTCCCACAGCCGCGGTCTAAACCACACCAAGGCCGACAGGGCTGTAGGAAGACGATGATGAGCACAGGGAACAAACAAAGCTAAGCAGTTCTCACAGCCCAAGTATCCAAGGCATTTCACTTGGGCTCTGCGACGCGATGTCATCCTCCAAGCTGACGGATCGCTGAACTCGCCAGAGGGGTGGTAGGGCCCGGGGAGTGTCCGTTGGCAAAGGATCTCAAGTTTGGAGATAGGACATGTATTCCAAATTCCATTGTGTCTACCTGCTGGAAGAGCCCAGGAAGGCCTTCAGCTATTTCCCAGGACACCAGTCCTTCCTGGGAAGCATCGGGTTTTCCTTGGGTTAAATTAGCAATGCAAATGATGGGTGGCCTGCTGCAATGCTATATATCATTAGAGGGGAAACCATTAAATAGATTTATTGAAAGAATGTTTCTTCAGCACAAGGAGATCTTTTTGATGAAAAATGGAACTCATTATTCTTTAAAGGACACAGATTGACTTATCTTCTTTATCAATTACAGTGTCTGCTTTCAGCTTTTCTCAATCAGCACTGGGCTTTGTAGTCAATCCCCAGTGCTGAGGCCAATGTGTTTTATGAAGAAGGTTTGTTTTTACATTTTAATTGGAAATATAATATTGCACTTTGGAACTCTGACCATCCCTTTCCAGGACAACTTGCCAAAGATCAATGGTGAGACAGCACCAATCAGGCTGTGACAAAGACATCCCTCTCCTTTCCTGGGGTGACCTCTCTGAGTTGCCCTAGTTCTCCCAAGGAAATATTCTCAGCAGTGTTTTGTTTTGTTTTTTTTTTTTTTGACAGCTTCAACCAATTTTCTGCACCATAAACTAAAAATAGATTAATGAAAAACTTACGTTCTTATACAGAGGTCTTCAGGACTCCTAGTGACCTTGGAAATGTGATCCAGGCCAATTGATCAGTGTTTAAATTCTAGTGCAGATGAGTTATCACTGCACCTGCCCAGGGTGTGTTCTATACTTTTGAAATTCCAAAGCCACTTGTTATCCTATGGCCAAGAATGGTAGAAAACCTAACCGTTTTGCGCACAGAGTTAAAAAGTCACTGACGCATAATCATAGGTGAATTTGCCTTTGAGGTTCTCCTGGCCTCCCCCACCGTGACATAGGTACCTGATACATGTGTAAATGATACATTGAATAGATGGACAAATGATCTATCAAAGCGATACATCACCCTGTTAAAGAACTAAAACTTAAATCTCATCGCCTGCCTGATACGGAGATAGGCACTCATGATATATGGCATTACTGTGGATAAGACTGCACCTTTAACCCTAAGGGGACTATGGCATTTCTTAATCAAAAACATGGTGATCCCAAAAATCCCTCCCTTCAGAGGAACCTGGACCCATGGAAGCCCACTATCTTGTCCCCCATATTCCCATTTCTTCATTTATATCCCTTCCCTAGGCTAGCAGATTTAATTCCAATCCCCACCCCCAGATACATTCCTATGTTTCCACAATCACAGATGTATGTCTTCATGAGGGGGGATAATATCTGGTTATTATTATATATAAAGCAACGACTTCCTTAGACTTGGTCAGACGCAACTGTCTATTTCTGACGGATACCACCCAAGCTCCATCTCACCTTGTCAAGTCTCATTTGAAACTTACCTCGTTGGGGAAGCCTTCCTCGTATGCTCTAACCTCTTAACTAAAAACTCCCTTGACTGAATTCCCCAGCACACGCTGATGTATGCTGGGAATGCAGAAAATAAATAAACAAATGAAACGGCTTCGCCCTAAAGAACCCACATTCTAGCTAGAGGAAAAGACAGACAAGGAAGTGGGTGTGGGGAGTTGAGCATTTTGTGCTCAGAACCATTGGGTTGTATCTCCTTGTTCATCTCCTTGTCCCTCTCAAAAAGCCACCATCTGCTTTTATTCTAGTAGTATTTCTTATCTCACCTCCACATTATCCCAAATGTCTACTGATCGACCCCACCACCTGCCCCAATATACATATACTAGGTAAAGCTTTCAGCTCACCTACACTCAGGAGGCTGCTCAACTGAATTTATTCCTCAGTGTACCTCCTGGCCTGGGAGAGACTCAGGATATGGTAAGTACTCAATAAATGTTTGTTGATGAATGACCCTCAAAACCTTGCCACGATGGGTTTGCCATTCTAACCAGGTCAACGGTGACCTGGACACATGGACAGAGAAGCCTAGCCTGTTGGATGGGAATAAACTTCTGATTCTACTTCTGTTAATGTGTAGCCCTGTTGAAGCCTTTTAACATCTTCAAATTTCAGCTTTTCATCCAAAGAAAAAAAAATTTTAAGGATAAGAATACACAGGAGTACGTGGACTATTTTTTAAAGTATACGAGTTGTTAAAGTAAGTAAGATATTTCAATAGAAGTTAGTAGGTATTAAGGAAGGAGGCATGGTCTAGGATTCAAGAGTCTAGAGATCTGGCTCAGACACAGATGTGACCTCATCAAGGAATTTAGTCTTCCTGGGCCTCAGTTTCCACACCTATAAAATGATGGCCTCTAAGACATTGCAGCTCTAAATGTATAGCATTAGCCTTAGTATCTCTATTTACTAGTGGTATGCTTGTATTCAAATTTTGTCTCTAATATGCAAACAATTTTAAATCAGATACCTGCATGGAAAAATACCACTCATATCAATTAGGATTCTGTGGGTCGAGAGTTCTAAAACCCATGGAAACCAGCAATGGGAAATTTGTTACAAAGCTATAGGATGTTTCACAGAACCCCAGGGCAGAAACGCAGACGTAAACGAGCCAGGAAGTAGAAGGCTGCGGGGAAACCAGGAAGCTCTTTCTTCCTCTGTCAATTCCCCTCCTCCCCGTGAATCTGTGAATCATTTCTTTCTGTCCACACCAGCTCCTGCTTTGCAAATACACATATCAGAGAGAATGGCTACCAGTGGAACCCAAGTTTACAGCCACTGGAAAAACCACTGAATCTCTCTTTTGATTCATTCTGAAAGTCATCAAAAGGAACCCCTGGTTGGCCCAGCCACTGGCCCACATTCTGCAAATATGGCAGCCCCAACTCTACTCCTTCTGGAATAGGGCAGACTAGTCACCAGAGAAGAGAGAATGCCTGTTTCCGAAGACAACCCAATAGGTATCTGCCTCAACTACTTCCCAGGGGAAAGTAATCATTGTAAACTCTGATCATTGTAAACGGTGGAGCTTAAATAACTGAACTTGTTCTCAGGTGTGTTCTGCAGGCTGTATTGTTTTGTTTGGTTTCGTTTAATCTTTTTGGTCTTTAGTTTCAAGGGTCTGATGAACCACAAAGCTCTCCTGAATGAGTCATAAGACTACTGAGGAGAAAAAAAAACCCTCCAGCAATCCAAAATTAGTACATTATTATAAGCCTGCTTTACCTCCGCATAAATAATGACAATTTTAAGTCAACCAGGAGTCATCCATTTTCACTGATTTCTACGAACCAGAAGACTGAAAGTCACTTCCCTGCTTTTGTTACCCTGAGCGGGTTTTAACTGTGAGGACATTTCTGCTTCTTACAACTGAGGTGGGTCGAAATGGAGGCAATGTTGGTCTCATTTTATTTCACACTTTACTTATAAGGTTTTCAAGGGAGCCCGAATAAAGGAAGGGTATTGGTTATTTAAGTGGGTAAGAGGAAGCAGACAATAGAAAGAGTTAGAGGGCCGGCTGAGTGGCTCAGTTGGTTAAGAGCTCGCTCAAGAGTGTGAACTCTGAGCAACAGGGTCATCGGTTCAATTCCTGGCCTGAGCTGAGCAGCTGCTAAGCTGCCAACAGGTGGCAGGATGGCTCAGCTAAAAAAAAAAGAGTCAGAAATTCGGATTCAAAAGTAAAGTGGGTGAGGAAGCCAGCTGCATTGGACAAGAATGAGGATAAAGGAAGTCCTGGGGAAGACATTTGCAATTGGAACAGACTCAGGTGTTCCCTGCAGAGAAGTCTTTGAATGAGCAGTCAGACATCTTATGTTTACTCCTGAGCCTCCCCCTGAATCTTTGACATGGGTAGTAATTTTCCAGAAAGATGGTGCCACTGGTTCTTCTTCACCCTCTGAATGCAGAGGAAGGAACGAGATTCCTCTTTACCAAAGCCTTGGGAAGCGCCACCATTGGAGGTACAGGCCGAGAAGGAGGAGCTCACCCAGGAGTCGGAGAAGGACTAGATGTGTAAGAAAACGATGGCCAGGAGGGTGGGGCCGTCAAAGGCTGTCAGTCACCACAGTGAGGAAGTGAGTGAGCAAGAAAAGACAGGAGAGGCGCCCATAAGACCTCGCATCAGGAGGCCATGGTTGAGCTTTGCCGGTCCTGCGCAGAAAGGAGGAGGAAGAGGTGGAGGAGAATGCAGCCTGACCCTCCATTTGAGGCACTAGACAGCTCCTCAAGCAAAGTCTAAGTCCACTGTCTTCTAGATACTTGATATACTAGGACATTAGCTGTTAAGGAGTGTAACTTGGTACAGCTTTCTAGAGGACAATCTGACAACGTGTACCCAAATATGTAGTGAAGAAAGGATGCCGTTGGCAGTGACCTCTTCCCACTCTCTGCCCGGAGATGGTGGCTGCTTGGGTGCTGTCAGTGCAGTAGAAGAAGACAGTGCTAAGGGAACTTGAAAGCCCATGAGTCCCATTCGAATCGGGCTGCTCTCCAGGGACCTGTGACTGAGAAGTGTGTTGGCTGCCTCTGAAGATGAGCATTGAGTACCTGGCCTGTAGGTGTCGCCCCACAAAGCTGCTCCCGCTTGGAAGCCCCTTCCCACCTTGGCAGTAAGTTGCCCCTCATCCTGGTGGGTTTGTGGTCTTAGCCCTGCTGCGTTTATTTGCCTTCTGAGGATAGGGCTTCTGCTCCAAAAGACAAGCCGTGAAGCAGAAGGTATTGGTTTAAACTCCACTGGAAGTCAGCCTGGTGTGGGGGTTCTTGGAAAGGGCTGTGTAGGGGACCGAGGTTGTGAGCATGGGGCATGTGTAGGCACAGACTGGGATGTGTTAACTTACATGGAAAGGCTATAATTAGGTTTTAGTGGTGGATTAAAGGTGGCTGTGAATTGTCCCTCTCTCCATTGAGAAGTAGAGTGTATTTCTCTTCAAATCTGGGCTGGCCCTGTAATTGCTAAATGAATCGAATCTGGTGGAAGTGACATCGTTCTAGTTCTAGGGCTAACCTGGATCTAGCTTCCAGCTTCCTCCCTACGGGTCACTGCCCCTTCTGATTCTCACTCTTAGAACCCAGCCACCAGAAGTAGGCCACAACAGCCTTAGCTGAGCTCCAAACGGACAGGCCATGTGAACGGGGCCCCTTGAAAGTGTCAGCCCAATAAAGCCTCACATGACCGAAGCCCCCACTGCCATCATGTGGAGCAGAAGTACCACCCAGCTGAGCCTGGCCAACCCACAGAATGATGAGAAGTGATGCAAAAGTGTCTGTTTTCTGTCACTCAGTTTTGCAATGGTTTATTAGGGAGCAGTAAATAATGACACTTTTCATTCATAGTTTCCATAGACTTGAACCCAATTGCTGGCAAAAGCAAACATTAAACTACCCACTAGCTTCCATCTCTGATGCACAGAATCCTCCCCACAATTCTTTTCCAAGCAGCAAAACAGGGTTGCTGTTCCCTTTGGCCTCTCTCTGTCCTTGTAGATGCATACAGTGGAGTGTGTGTCTTAGGCATGGAACCAGGCACAGAGGGACTGGGAAAATCCAGCTGGATAAGAGGGGGCTTTCTTCTAGTGAGAGAGCAGAGCCCATTGGGGCTGGGCCATTTGCCCACAGGTGGCTGAGCACAGCGTTCAGTTTTCTCCTTGTCAGTCTCCATGGGAGAGGGGCAGACGCCAAGACTAGGTGGGCCCAGATGGCTAGCTTCCCTTTCTTTCTTGCATTGAAGGCTAATTTCAGTTACATGATATGACACTTGGTCACAATAGCCGTGTGGTTGTGGCTTTATTTGATACCACCGATTCAAGTCTCTCAGGCCCCCCCGGTCCACTGTGAGCCCAGCTCAGCCCGGTGACCTCCTCCAACCAAACCCTCTGGATGGCATTAAGCTTGAACTCCAAGGCACCATGATGCACTATCTTAAGTGCTTCACTGTCGCTTCATCTGTCTTAACTTTTCATCAAAACCTCAGTTGTCAGCACCTCCAGGACGGAGCCCAAGACTTGTTTTGGATCCTGGACCCTGCCAGGCAGGTCAGGAAAGGATGACAAAAGCCTGAAGCACACACTTTTTTGTCTCATGGGAACCCAGAGTCACTGCCACATCCCTGGGAGAGTGTGGCCTATGGACCAGGACTTTGAGCTTGAATCAAGAGTGCCCCAGAAAGTTCTGGTTCAGCTACCCCAGCCAAAATTTCTCGTTTCTTACTGGGCTCTAACAGTCATTAACAAGCATACTTAAGACTCTTCAACGCACATGAACTCATTTATAACAGACAAAATTTGCTTAAAGCTCAAGCTGTTGTGATAGCTCTTTGTATTTCAGGTTTAAGTAATTTAAATTTCCAGCATGATGGCTGTATTGTTTTCATTTTTGTCTGGAACATAAATGATAGCAGGAAGATCCTATTACTAGAAAAAAACAAAATTAAACCAGGTGGTCTGTGGTGAGTTATCGTGTATGGAATTAATTCCACATCCAGGTTGGGATGATCTCATAAATTGTTCTTTTGGTTGGCAATTTCACCCTCCCCTGCTAGATTGAATTATTTCCTTGTAATTCAGACCCCCTGGGTAGCCTGTAATAAAGACCATATTGTGTGTCTTGGCTAGCATGGGTAGTAGAGGACAGATACCCACAGTTGTCTGAGAGCCATCAGCACTGAGCTCAATCAAGGATGTGAGGGACAATTGGTGATATTGTCAACGGGGCATTGTTGCAATATCTGGGCTTGGGGTGGGACCGAGATGGGAGTCTGACATGGGTGTGTTTACACTAAGAGATCTGTGTCAGGCAGCTTGGCCCAACACCCACAGAACAATGGAATGCCCCAAACTTCTATGACATCTCAGAAAGACAGTGGCTCAAGAGACCAGTCATGCAGAGCCCCAACCACAGAGCAGTGGCTTCTGTGATCTCTTTGGAGGAGTGGCCTTCACATATATGGAGGACAAAAATGGTATCTGTGGGGCAAGAATCTCAGATCCTTCAAATCTACTAGAAAGGATCGATCGGACTTGCAAGAGAAGGAACTTCCAGAAATAAAACCTACATAGCCGGGGCGTCTCCTAATGACCCTGCAGAGTGCAACAAAACACCCTCCAAAGCTGCATCCTCTTTCTTCTAGGTAGGAGGGTGGGGGAAAATTCTGCTAACCCATCCCAGAACCACGCCCTCCGAAGGCTGACAATGACCTGACCTCCAACCCCCAGCTCAGAGAGTCATGCCCACTGTGAGTATATCATTTGCTCCCTCTGAAATTGGCGAATGAACCAGCCATCTAAGATCTATTGTTTTATCAAAGACTATGGAAGCTGATCCAGGAACCATCTCTGCAGCGGAAACCCATGGGCCCTGACTCCTCCAGGACCAGCAGTCGTGTCTGCAGGGTCTGTAAGGGCCGTGTCTGCAGCTCACAGGCAGCTCAGCTGGAAGGGGAGCATTCGCTGCTCTCCACTCAGCCAGCCTGGTCGGGTGCTGAGCTGGCTCTGCATCTAGTCTGGGAGCTGTCAGCAGATGCCTCTGAGAGTTCTTCTAACCAGCACTGTAGAAACCCACACTTTATCCAGAGACAAGTCCTCCATAGAACCATTGCTATGTACAGTGACCAACCGTCTCGGTTTGCCCAGGTCAGAGGTTTCCTGGGATGTGAACCAAAACCAGATCGAAGCAAATGGGGACAGTTGGTCTCTTCCCTGCCAGGGTTCATCCTGTTGGAGCAGAGGAGAGGAAATCATGCAGATTCCTGCATGATTCCCTGGAGTTCCACGTGAGCTGCCCTCTAGCTGTGGGCTCCCCCACAATGTTCTCTCTACCATTTAGCACGATGAAACCCAAGACTTGTACCCCTAGAAACTATTTGGGTCCTTTCAGCAAGCTACATCTCCTAATACCAAAGAAAAAGAAATCGTGTGCGAAGGCCCACAGTAGCTTAGGGTATTCCCCCTGTGAGCTGTGTGGCTTCTCAGAGGGGCCCTTTCCTCCAGGAAGCCCACCTGTGGCCTCACCCAGAGGCCCGCCTGGAACCTGGGCCACACAAGCGTGTTGTAAGATCTGGTCACCAGCTCTTGCTCCTGCCTGAGGCCATCTGGGTGTCTTCACAGGCTTCTGAGCTGCTGCTGCCCCGTGTGGAGCATGTTTCATGGGCCAGGCTGCTGAGGATGGAACACGAGCATCGAAGGTGTTCTCTTTCCACTCCCTGTGGCCAGCATCCTGCTTTCCCTGCCTTCAGAACTACAGGCAGCCTAGCAGAGAGCAGGGCACCCCAAGTCGCAAATGGGGGCATTTAAGAAGCAGTAACAATGACCATTTGATCCTCAGGACAAGACAGTCTCTGCTTTGTGCAGCTCCTGGGACGCTTACCCACCTGACTGAAAAACCAAAAAGTGGAACTGGAATGTCACTGGAGCGGTGTGAAATGACGTACCCAGTTTTCTGCAACTGGGAGTTCTATGGAACTTTAAAACGCCCCAGCTGTGACTGGATTTTTGGAGTATTGTTTGGGGGGCTAAAATGACCGATAACCCAGCTCACTGAGCTCCAGAAGGAGCAGGGAGGACAACCCTCCAAAACCTGAAACTGGAGAGCCTGACAATCCATCCTCTGAGCCCCAAGCCTCCGGCAGCCTGATTTATACTGTTCCTCTCCAGGTCCTCTCGGCCAGCACGACTGGTCTCCTCAGTCCTCTGAACGTGACGGCCCTGTCCTGCCTCCATGTTTTCCTCACATCCCCCCATCTAACATGTCCTCTCCTACCCCTTTCCTGTTCATCTGCCTTTCCAGGTACAGCTCAAGGCCCACCTCCTGCAGGAAGGCTTCCCGGGTGCTCCAGCCCCGGCCCGCTCAGATACCTGGCATCGCTGGGCTGCCTCATTCATCCTTTCCATAGCAGATGGTGAGCCCTGTGGCCCCCTCACTGGAACTGCAAGCTCTTTAAAGGCAAGGCCTGTCTTCCATTTTTCTGGACATATCCAGCCAGGTCTGGGCCACAGGAGAAATTCAGCGGTGATGGCTGGTATCATTTAGGTAAATGGAAACCCCAATCAAAACCAGTGACACAGGCATCTGCTCTGTGACCCAGCCTTCCCAGCCCAAGAGGAACACCAACATCAAGTACAAGAATGCTCGCAGCAGCTTGACACGTAATAGCCCCAAGCTGTAAACAGCCCACAGGCCCCTTGATAGGAAAGGAGAGAAGCACATAAAGTATCCTACAAATCCATTCACATCATTACACCGAGTGAAACCTTGCACAAAAGCGTCCAGGCTGCATGACTTGGTTGATAGGAAGTTCTGGACTAGGCAAACTTGTCTATGGTGAAAGCTATCAGACTGGGGCTTGCTGGGGGGGGGGGGGCAGGGTGGGAGCTGGACTGGGAAAGGGGCCCCTGGGAACTCTCCAGGGGGATGGTGAAATTCTGTCTCTCCATAAAGGTTTGGGTTACTCGGGCATATGCATTTGTCAAACCTCAAACCTATATTCTTTAGATTGCGCATTCCGCTAAAAGGATTGTTTTATCTCAAAATACAAAATGTTAACAAATACGGAATACTATTAACAATATGCACATTGAAGAGGGGAAGTGTATTGCTGTCTGCAATTTACTTTTAAATGCACAGAAAAGAAAACATATTGTTGGATGGAGGGAGGGAGGGAAGGATAGATATGTCATGGGACAAAGCATTGCAAAATAGAGCATAACAAAACCAAACAGCCAATGCTGGCCACCACCCAAAACACAGCACTCACCTTTATTTAGTGCTGCCACTGCCAGGGAGGCTGGAGGGCGAGCACCCCTTCTGACAGGGCTGTAGGGGAGGAGGGGTATCCATGGGGAGAGGAGGATTCTAGGGAACCTGGAGGGTGGTGGTGAGGGGGGCAGAAGTGAGAAGTGGCTGCTGGAGCTTTAAGGGGGCTGGGCAGGGAGGGCAGAGTGAGGCAGGGGCGGCAGGGTGACTGCCAGAAGCAGCATGGCTAAGGCTTTGATCTCCAGCGACTGCCTAAAGGGCTGCCCTGCCCTTGGTGCATACCAGGTATGAAGGAATGTTTAGTGAATGGCAGGCTGGCCGATCTCACGCCATCATTGGGCCTACAGCCCTTGAAGTCCAGGGTTGAATTCCCGATTCAAAAGATTATCTTTTCTTAGGAAACTTTGATAAGCCAAACCACATCTAACCTCATTCCTTCTGCAGATAGGGTAACTGGGCTGGTAGATCAGAGAGCCATCGATTTAGACCATCTGGATTTCAGCAGAGGTTGCAAACTGACAGGCCTCGGGCTGGACCCAGCCCACAGATGTGTTATGTGTTTTGTTTGGCCTCCCAGAGGGTTGGTGTTTTTTTTTTTTTTTTGGTTTAGTTTAGTTGCCAAGTTCTTAAAATCACATAAGACCTGGATTGTCTGCATTTCTTGAAATGTTGAAAGATCCAGCAACATGGGTGACAGCTGGCAGGAATGAGTGGCAGCTGCCCCACTGGAGGCCTGGCCCCCATTCACTCCTGTCCCCAGCTCTCCCTCTGCTCGTGGGGCATTCCAACCCCTGCATGTCATGTCACTGGTGTGGACAAGAGAGAGAAGTCAAGGTTCGCTGATAGTAACACTAAACTACCCTTAGCGTGGTAAATATTTACTGAGCACCTGCCCAGTGTGTTTGATTCTGGGGACACCACAGAGCACTAAATGACTCAGTCACGTTTGTAAAGGAACTTAGATTCTAGAGGATCAATGGGCAAAAAACAGAGAAACAAAGAAATGAAAAGAAAACAAAATAATTCCAACCTGCAATAATGGTTCGAAAAGATGAAACAGGAGAGGCCGCAGAACGTAACTTGGGGTGGAGGCGGGGAAGGGCGGTGTGGGATGACATTTATAAGCTAACTCCTGAAGGGTGAGACGACTTGGAGCGATTGAGGTGGATGAAAGGCCTTAGATGGGAAGTGTTTTGGTTCTTTCAGGAGCTGCGAGAGGCCTGGTGTCAACGCTGGAAGAGAAGAGAGTAAGGTAAGGTTGGAGAGGTGGGCAGTGGGCGGGACTTGTCAACCAAACACAGGCAACCTTCACTTTATTACGTATCATACACGTTGCACTTTTTTTTTTTTTTTACAAATGGAGAGCAGAACCCTCCACCAGCAAAAAGACTGCGACTTGCTGCATTGCAATACTTGCTTTTATTATGAGGGTCCTGAACTGAATCCACACTATCCCTGAGGTGTGCCTGTAGAGCAGCGGTTCTCAACCTTCCTAATGCCGCGACCCCTTAATACAGTTCCTCATGTTGTGGTGACCCCCAACCATAAAATTANAGGGCTGGTCCGCTGGCTATCACCATGCACGCTGCGAGGCATGGTAAAGATGACACCGACACAGAAGACGTGCTCCCCAAGCCCTGATAGTTACTGGTTGGGAGGACGTGGCTTAAGGAGGAAAAGGAGAAAGTTAAAAAAAAAGAAGCATAGAAGAGCCAGATGAGGCTGACCATCATGGCCAGAGGAATTAGAGGGTAGGGAGAGGTTATGGGGGAGGAGGATACGGAAATATGAATAGGATTGAAGATGGGGGCAAAGAGCAAGAGCTAGAGAGAGAGAGAGAAGCCGCAGGAGAGGAGGGGAAAAGGTCTAGTCATGGGAGAGAGGAATGAGATACCCAAAGCGGAAGCAAGCCTGAGCATGAGCTTGTCCCAGTCACAATAGACTCTCAATATGGCTGGAATGGAGGGTTGACATTGAGATCTAATCAGAGAGAGAGAGAGAGAGAGAGAGAGAGAGAGAGAGAGAGAGAGAGGCCAAATTGTAACAGTTCTCAATGCCAAGCTAAGGAGGTCTGGGCGTTTTATGGAAGCATGACTGCTTACCTAATGTTCAGGGCACAATGCAAAATGAAAATTCAGGGTCTCTTGTTTAAACATTACGAAGAGTTTCAAGACAGTGTAGCATGAAGCCAAGCACAGAGCCCTCCTCAGCCCGCGGCCCTTGCAGCTGCCCGCTGGCGCTTGTGAAGCCCATGTCGTGTGTAAGCATGGAGAACACATGTGAGCAGGAAAAGGCTGGATGGGAGTGTTGTATTCAAAACACTAGCTGTTGGTGCCTCCTGAATGGGTGGGGACAGGAAGCGGCAGAGGGATACCTGTTAGGAAGTCCTCGGAGTTGTCAAGCATGTCATGAAGAGGGCACAGAGGTTGGTGGTCGTAGGAATGGGAAGAAAAGGCGCTTGTGATGCGATAGGATGGGTCACATCTCTGTGGGTCGAGTGGAGCAAGAGGCCAGGCCCTCCGTGACGGCGCCATCGCTTGAGCCTGGGTCTTCGAGAAAGCTGGAATCATTGAGAGACGGAGGCAGTGTGGAAAAGGGAGCTGGCTTTGGGAGGCTGGTGAGGAGCAACCCGTCTTAGTCATGCTGCTGAACGTGAGAGAAGGGCAGGGCCTCCAAGGAGACATGCCCAGCTGGCAGCCGAAGACGAGGAAGAAAGTTCACGTTTGGAAATATTGACCTGACAGAAGTGAAAAGTGTTGTGCAACCGTTGAGGTTGGAGGCCGTATGCAATTTCTTAGGAATTAGGTGGCTAGATAAGCAGGGTGCTGAGAAACGGGTGAGGACTTTAAAATAATATTCTCTACCACCACTGAAAGGAATTGGGCCATTAGCTGTGAGGCTGGAGCTAGCAGCCTGGTGGTAGGTTTTCCCCAATGGCTGTTTCCACAAGGTGGTCGTGCAGGGTAACAAATCTGTTTTGATCTTTCAGAGCTAAAACATGGCCAACTAATAATAATAATAATAATAATAATAATAATAATAATAGTAATAATAATAATAATGCCGAAACACTGGTAAAAACGTATCAGCATTAACCGTCAAAAGGCTCTAGTGGCAGGTCTTCTTTTCCTCACTTTTTTAACGACCCACTTATTTTTCAGGCAATTCTTTCAGGAATTTGAAAGTTTAAGCAGGGGTTACACAGAGAACTAACAGGAAATGTCTCATCTTTCCAAGTTTATTGTTGAGAGTGGCCAGATGTCATTTGTTTGTGAGTGGGAAACGGGACGTTAGATCACAGAACGTGAAATTTAAAACTCCGTGTTAAAAAGCAAAAAGAAGGGAGTGGGGAGAAGAAACACACACAGGGAAGCCACTTTGCCTCCTGTGACTTCTGTTAACACTGTAGTGGAGCAGAGCTGGCGAGCAAGATGCTAATAGGAGAACATGGCTTGCTGTGTGCAGGCACCACACTCTCTCCCAGGTCTCTGAGCAAACAGCTGGTCTCCGCCTGGCCCGGCCTGGTGTTTGGGAGCTCTCTGCGGATCTGCTGTAATTATAAACCCCGTGAAAGGCCAGGAACGGAGGCCAGCGCTCTCACTGGTCATCATGCCCCAGAATAAAGAATGAGAAAGGAACTTACAAACAGTCCTCCAGTATTTAGCGCTTATAAAAGCAATTATATTGATTTTTTTTTTTAAGATTATATGTTCAGCCTCTGTGGTTTAAACTCTGGGTCAAACACTTCCAGACTGTTCAGGCTGGCTAGCTCAGATCTGGCCCCTTCCTCTCTAATTGCTCACAGGACTATCCCGGAAATACCCTCTTTGTCCCCTGCTGTTGCTACAGTGGGCTTTGGCAGGCTCCCTCTCCGCCAGGTGTCTTCCCCAGAAGTTTCCATGGCAACAGTGTACAACCGAGATGCTAAGGCGCTTGGAATTGACAGGCTGGAGGTGGGGCCCGAGTTCCTGTCTCCAGCCCATGACCTGCTGATCCATCTGTCT